>NC_080541.1:116212878-116515200 GCF_028640845.1 Ahaetulla prasina
CAAAGTATTTCAGTTTCATCTTCAGGATCTGGCCTTCTAAAGAGCAGTCAGGGTTGATCTCCTCTAGGACTGACTGGTTTGATCGCCTTGCAGTCCAAGGGACTCGCAGGAGTCTTCTCTAGCACCAGAGTTCAAAGACCTCAATTCTTTGGCACTCAGCCTTTCTTATGGTCCAACTTTTACAGCCATACATTGCAAATGGGAAAACCATAGCCTTGACTATACGCACTTTTGTTGGCAGGGAGATGTCTCTGCTTTTTAGTATGCTGTCTAGATTTGCCATAGATTTCCTCCCCAGGAGCAAGCGTCTTTTAATTCTTGGTTGCAGTCCCCATCTGCGGTGATCTTGGAGCCCAGGAAAATAAAATCTGTCACTACCTCCATTTCTTCCCCATCTATCTGCCAGGAATTGAGAGGGTTGGATGCCATGATTAATTTCTTAATGTTGAGTTCAAGCCAACCTTTGCACTCTCCTTTTTCACCCGAATCAAGAGGCTCTTTAGTTCCTCTTTGCTTTCTGCCATTAGAGTGGTATCATCTGCATATCTGAGGTTCTTGATATTTCTCCTGGCAATCTTAATTCCAACTTTTGATTCATCTAGACCCGCCTTTCTCATGATGTGCTCTGCATATAAGTTAACTAGGCAGGGCGATAGTATACGGCCTTGCTGAACTCCTTTCCCAATTTTGAACCAATCAGTGGTTCCATGTCCAGTTCTCACTGTTGCTTCTTGACCCGCATACAGGTTTCTCAAGAGACAAATAAGATGTTCTGGTACTCCCATCTCTTTACGAACTTGCCACAATTTGTTGTGATCCACACCATCAAAGGCTTTAGCATAGTCAATGAAGCAGAAGTAGATGTTTTTCTGGAACTCCTTAGTTTTCTCCGTGATCCAGCATATATTGGCAATTTGATTGCTAGTTCCTCTGCCTCTTCGAAACCCTTCCTGTACTTCTGGTAGTTCTTGATCCACATTCTGCTGGAGCCTAGCTTGTAGGATTTTAAGCATAACCATAGCATGTGAAATGAGTACAATGATACGATAGTTTGAACATTCTTTGGCATTGCCTTTCTTTGGAATTGGAATGTAAACTGACCTTTTCCAGTCCTGTGGTCACTGTTAAATTTTCCAAATTTGCTGGCAAATTGAGTGTAGCACTTTTACTGCATCAACTTTTAAGATTTTGAATAGCTCAGCTGGAATACTGTCTCCTCCACTAGCTTTGTTATTGCTCAGATTCCTAAGGCCTATTTGACATCACATTCTGGGACCATCCTGTGAGGAATGCGCGGACTTGCTGGCTCCTCTTATGTGTTCCTGTGCACACAGGTGCACTGGACACCCGGAAGAGCGATGTTCCATCACACATGCACAAGCCAGCACCCAAACATCCAGGTTTATGTCACGTGCATGCGTGACGGGCAGCTGTTCATTGGGCATGCCTCTGTGCCGGAAACCGGAAGTTCGGGTGCCAGCTCGTGCATGTGCTATGGACCACCGCTCTTCTGGGTATCAGCACTCCCGCATGCGTGAAGGCCAGCGGGGCCGCGCAGTCCAGGTGGGATGGTTTCACGTGCCATTATCAGCATGCAGGCTGGCACGCAGTGATGTAAAAAGTTAGCCATCACTGTTCTAGGTTGCTTGGCTCAAGGTCAATGACCGCCCCATCATGGTTATCAGGGATGTTAAGCTCATTCTTGTATAGTTCTTCTGTGTAATTTTGCCACCTCTTCTTAATCTCTTCTGCCTCTGTTAGGTCCCTGCCATTTTGGTCCTTTATCATGTCCACCTTTGCATGAAACATTCCCTTCATATCTCCAATTTTCTGGAAGAAATCTCTGGTCCTCCCTATTCTATTGTTTTCTTCTATTTCTTTGCACTGTTCATTTAAGAATGCATTCTTATCACTTCTAGCTATTCTCTGGAATTCTGCATTCAACTAGGTGTATCTTTCTCTTTCTCCCTTGCCTTTTGCTTCCCTTCTTTCCTCAGCTATTTGCAAAGCTTCCTCAGACAGCCATTTTGCTTTCTTGCATTTCTTTTACTTTGGGGTGGTTTTAGTTGCTACCTCTTGTACAATGTTGCGAACCTCTGTGCATAGTTCTTCAGGCACTCTATCAGATTTATTTCCTTACGTCTATTTGTCACCTCTACTGTATATTCATCAGGGATATGATTTTGTTCATACCTGAGTGGCCTGGTGCTTTCCCTTACTTTCTTCAATTTAAGCCTAAATTATGCAAGAAGAAGCTCATGATCTGAGCCACAGTCAGCTCCTGGTCTTGTTTTTACTGACTGTATAGAGCTTTTCTATCTTTGGCTGCAGAACATATAGTCAATCTGATTTCTGAGTTGACCGTCTGGTGATGTCCATGTGTAGAGTCGTTTCTTGGGTTATTGGAAAAGAGTGTTTGCTATGACCTTCGTATTATCTTGACAGAATTCTATCAGCCTGTGCTTTGCTTCATTTTGAACTCCAAGGCCAAACTTGCCTGTTATTCCAGTTATCTTTTGGCTTCCTACTTTAGCATTCCAATCGCCCAGCACATCATTTTTTGGTGTTAATTCTATAAGGTGCTGTAGGGCTTCATAGAACCGGTCAATTTCATCCTCTTCAGCACCAGTGGATGGGACACAGATTTGGACTACTGTGATATTGAATAGTTTGCCTTGGATTCAAACTGAGATCATTCTGTCATTTTGGGGATGGTATCCCAGTATTGCTTTTCCTACTCTTTTATTGACTATGAAAGCTACTCCGTTTCTTCTGAGGGATTCTTGCCCGCAGTATACCTGATGGTCATCTGAATTAAATTCACCCATTCCTGTCCATTTTAGTTTGCTTATTCCTAAGATGTCGATGTTCATTCTTGTTATCTCTTGTTTGGCCACATCCAGCTTGCCTTGATTCATGGATCTTACATTCCAGGTTCCTATGGAGAAAAAATCTTTACAGCATCGGACTTTCCTTTCACCACCATATGCATCCACAGCTGGGCGTCCTTTCGGCTTTAGCCCAGTCGCTTCACTCTTTCTGGCGCTACTAGTACTAGCCCTCTGCTCTTCCCTAGTAGCATACTGGACACCTTCCAACCTGAGGGGCTCATCTTCCAGTGTCATAGCTTTTTTCCTTTTTGTACTGTCCATGGGGTTTTCATGGCAAAGGTACTGGTGTAGGTTGCTATTTCCTTCTCCAGTGGATCATGTTTTGTCAGAACTCTCTGTTATGACCTGTCCGTCTTGGGTGTCCCTGCACTGCATAGCTCATAGTTTCATTGAGCTAGGCAAGCCCCTTCACCACAAGGCCACCACGATCCATGAAGAATCACTATATATATGCATAATATATGCAGATCTATAGTAGTAGCTAAAATTGTGGAAACCTTTTGGGAAAAGTGTATTTTCCAAAACTAGTTAATAACACTTTTTTTTGTAGTACCATAAATTTATATATCAATGGAAAGATAATTTAATCCAGAATACAATAACTTTTATGAAGGATTTGCTATTAGAATAGCATTTACAGTATAAAGAAGAAAAGTAAAAAACGTAGAAAAAAATGAGATATACAAAATTTATCACCATAGAAAAAATGAGATATACAAAAATTATCACATCAGTTAATATTTAGTTGGGTAACCTTTAGCATGAATTACAGCCTTACAACATCTTCCCATGGAGTGAACCAAGTCTTTTACTTCTGCAGCTGTTATAATGTGAAACCAAGATTGAATAATTGCTTCTATTAACTGGGTTTTATTGCTGAGTCACTTCTGACTAACAAGTTTCTTTTGTCGGCTCCATAGATTTTCAATTGGGTTAAGGTCTGGGCTGTTCCCAGGCCATTCCAGCAGTGGAATATGATTATCTTGAAACTCCCCCCCAAAAAGTGGTGTTATTAGCCATCAAACCTCAAAAATACACTTTTCCCAAAAAAATTCCACAATTTTGGCCAATATTATATTTAAAAAGTCAACGAAATGATTGGTCCACTAACAGGTGAAGATGGCAAGGAGGTGACAAGTTACAGGGAGAAAGTAGAACTGCTTAATTCATTCTTTGGATCTTTCTTTACACAAAGGAAAAATAGTTCAACTGAAGCACTACAGTAGGACACAGAGTAAGAATGCAAGCTAAAATAGACAAGAAAATGGTAATAGAACACCTATCCACTCTAGACAAGTTCAAATTGCCAGGACCAGATGGATTATATTCTACAGTTCTGAGGAAGCTGGCAGATGTGCTCTTGGAACCACTGAACAAAATCTTTCAAAGCTCCTGGAGCACCAGGGAACTGCCAGCAGGATGTGATTTCAATCTAAAAATAAGAAAAAATATGGATCCAGGAAACTATAGATCAATCCGCCTGACATTAATACCTGAGAAAAACCTGGAACAGATAACGAAGCAGCAGATTTGCAAGCACGTAGAAATGAACAAAGCAATGACTAGAATCCAAATATGTTTTTAAAAACAAATCATGCCATGCAATCCTTATTGCCTTCTTTGACGAAGTGACTAAATTGGTGGATCAGGGAAATGCTATGACACTGACTTCAGTACAGCATTTGACAAAGCAGACCACAACCCACTTTTTGGCAAGATAGAACAATAGGGACTAGACAGCATCACCACCAGATGAATTTCTAACTGGCTGACCAGTTAGCCAGTTATGGCTAACTGAATTATGGAGCAAAAATTATAAATTAACACTGACAACTGCATACAAAGAAAATCTGTACAAAGTGTTTTATAGGTGGCATTTAACACCGGTGAGATTGGCTAAAATGTATACAAATATGAAACTGGAAATGCAAGCACAAGGATGGAACATTTTATCACATGTGGTAGCAATGCCCCAAAGCAAAAAAATATTGGGAACAGATAAGGAGATGACTGCAGGAAATAACAGGAGAACAAATTGAATTCAAAGCTGAACTATTTTTATTAGGAATGATTAACTGAAAGATCAAGAAGCAACTCCAATACATTATTTTACACATAGTAACAGTAGAGAGAATTGTCTTTGCTCAATGTTTGAAACTAGAAAATATACCAGCCAATGAGATGATTATATACAAGATACTACAATGTGCTGAGATGCATAGGCTCACGTTAGAAATGGAAGGAAGAAACAAAATTTTATGTGGTGTAGGAAAAGTGATATAACTGGTTAGAACAGTGAAACAAAAATGTATAGGAATAAACGTAAATACCTGTAAGAGACAATACTGTTAAAAATGTTTATTGTTATGTAAATTGAAAATAAAAAATTAAAATAAAAAAAAACTTATTTCATTCTTTGATAAAACTGGTAGATCAGAAAAATGTTGTGGACACACTATACTTGGATTTCAGTAAAGCATTTGACATAACCTATTTCTTTTCAAAATATTTTTATTGCATTTTTACAATTAAACAAATCTTACATCTTATGCATAACTGCGTCCATTTACATACTATAACATTCCAATTCAAGAACATTCTATACATTTTTACTATACATTTTAATTCTACTTCTGTTTTGTCTATTTCTTTCTCATTTTTCTGTTCTCAATCCAATCATACCACTTCTCCCATATTGCGTAATAGTCAGAATCTATTTGTCCTTTCAGATCAATTGTCAGGTTATCCATTTCTGCACAATCAAATATTTTTTTGATTACTAAACCTTCGGGAGGTATATTTGTATTTCCCCAGCACTGCGCGAAAGCTATCCTTGCTGCAGTTATTATATGTAAAATGAAACTTATTATTCTTTTGTCATATTTCCCTTTAACTATCCCCAGGAGAAATAATTCTGGGGTATATTCTCTCCGAAGTCCTGTTAATTCCTGTAGCCACCTGTGTATTTTCTTCCAATATTTTTTTGTTTCAGGACACAACGACCACGTATGATAGAAGATACCTTGTTTTTGACCACCTTTCCAACAGTTCGGACTTAGATTTGGGTATATCTTCGCTAGTCTGGACGGTGCCAAGTGCCAGCAATAGAATATTTTATACTGATTCTCTTTGTATTTCCCGATTTAATTATTTTATAGTTTCTATTCCACATTTTCGCCCAATCCGCCAAATCAATATTATGCCCAACATTTTTTGCCCATGCTATCATAACTCCCTTCACTATTAATCTTCTCATAGTTTCCATCACCAATCTCTTTCCACTTATGACTGTAACTTTGTTGCTGGCAATCCTTATGATTTATATTGATATATTGACCATCAATTGTGTTGTAAATGATGTACCTTGATGAATGTATCTTTTCTTTTATGTACACTGAGAGCATATGCACCAAGACAAATTCCTTGTGTGTCCAATCACAGTTGGCCAATAAAAAAAAATTCTATTCTATATCTATTCTATATCTTCAGCTCTATCAAATTCTAATAAGTAGTTATAAATTTTTGTTATCAATTTTTCATCTGGGCCAATCAATAATTTATCCAATTGTTGCAGCACCATCTCAATTCCATACCCATCTTTATCTTTTTTGTACCATGATTGAAGTTTATTTATTTATTGTTCACAAGTTGCAAGTAAGGCCACCAATCTATGTTTATGCCCTGTTCTTCCAATTCCTGCCTATTTCTAAGGTTCTCTTGGCAGTCTAGAATTTCATTGAACTTGACCATTTTACTGATATCCAGAGTGTTAGGGTGAATCATCGCGTCTATTGTCGATAACCAACTGGGAATTTTCATATAATGTTTTCTCTTGGTCTCTTGCCATATTTGCATCAGAGCTTCCCTTACTTTATGTCTATAAAAATACAAATGAGATTTATTCTCCTTGTCCCATAAGAAGGCATTGCCATCCTTTTTGTAAACCATGTCCTTCCAGTGTAAGTAGTCTTCTGTTTCTCAAATTAATCCATTCCCTGATCCATACTGAAGTTGCCGCTTCATAGTAAAGTCACCAATCTGGAAGCCCGAAGCCACCTCTGGTTCTACTATCCTAGAGATGTTAGTTTTATTCTTACTTTCTTACCTGCCCATATAAACTTTGTTGTAATGCTATTCAAATCTGTAAAAAAAATCTTGTTCAGTTTTATAAGTATAGTTTAATACAAGAAATAAAATTGGGTTTGGAAAGATGGGGGCTACTACAGTTATCTATACTAGGTCGAATTGCAACCATCAAGATGAATATTTTGCTGAAACTACTCTGCCTTTTTCAAACTATACTTATAGTTATATATATATGTGAAGCTATATTTCACATATAGTTGTCTTCTTTAATTGAGGAACACCTCACTGTCAGCCAAATTCCTAAGTATTTAATTTTTTTTCGCACTCTATAGTCCCAATTCTTCCTCTAGTTCCCTTTTCTGTTTTAATGCTACATTTTTAACTATCATTTTTGTTTTTGCTTTATTAATTTTGAGGCCCGATACTTCTCTGCATTTCTCTATTTCTCGTATTAAGATAGATCCCGTCTCTCTTGGTTCCTCAATAAAAAATACCAGGTTGTCCGCAAACGCATGAATTTTGTACTCTTCCTAATTTTGTTCCTTTAATCTCTGAATTTGCTCTAATTTTCGTTAATAACAACTCTAGTGTCAAAATGAAGAGCAGAGGTGATGGACTCCTTTCATTATTTCAAAAGGTGTTGTAATATCGTCATTAATGATAATACTTGCTTTTTGGGAAGAATATACTGCTTCAATCATTTGTTCAAATTTGTCTCTGAATTTCATTTCTCTAATTTGTCGAATCATGTATTGCCAGTTTAAATTATCAAATGCTTTCTGAGCATCCAGAAAAACAAGCACTACTTGTTTCTCTGGATGGGCTTCATAATATTCTAATATATTCAATACCATGGGTGTGGTATGGCCGTGGGTGGCTCAGGCTGTAAGACAGCCTGTTATTAAACACAGCTGCTTGCAATTACTGCAGGCTCGAGTCCCACCAGGCCCAAGGTTGACTCAGCCTTTCATCCTTTATAAGGTAGGTAAAATGAGGACCCAGATTGTTGGGGGGGCAATAAGTTGACTTTGTATATAAATATACAAATAGGATGAGACTATTGCCTTAAACAATGTAAGCCGCCCTGAGTCTTCGGAGAAGGGCGGGATATAAATTCAAATTTAAAAAAAATTACGTAGAAGCATCAGCCACTCTGCCTTCTCTTGAGCTGGGAAGTGGCTCACCAGGCTAATGCAGCCTGTTATTAACACACAGTTGCCTGCAATTACAATTACTGCAGGCTCGAGTCCCACCAGGCCCAAGGTTGACTCAGCCTTCCATCCTTTATAAGGTAGGTAAAATGAGGACCCAGATTGTTGGGGGGGGGGGCAATAAGTTGACTTTGTATATAAATATACAAATAGGATGAGACTATTGCCTTAAACAATGTAAGCCGCCCTGAGTCTTCGGAGAAGGGCGGGATATAAATTCAAATTTTAAAAAAATTACGTAGAAGCATCAGCCACTCTGCCTTCTCTTGAGCTGGGAAGTGGCTCACCAGGCTAATGCAGCCTATTATTAACACACAGTTGCCTGCAATTACAATTACTGCAGGCTCGAGTCCCACCAGGCCCAAGGTTGACTCAGCCGCCCTGAGTCTTCGGAGAATGGCGGGATATAAATTCAAATTTTTAAAAAATTGGGCCTGAGTCAACCCCCACTAGCAGTTAAAAAGGAAGAAACAGCTGCAATGACACATTGCTCCCAGAAGCACAAAGCTGAAGCCTGAAGATGACGAATGAGACTTCGTCGAAACGTCGCCAAGACACTTCCAATTTTACGCGGGAGAAAACCCGAATAACCAAAGACCTACATACAAACACCTGCGAAAACCTCAGAAAATATATATATATATATATGTTTTCTGAGGTTTTCGCGGGTGTTTGTACACCCGTGTTTATACACGTGTTTATACACGGGAGAAAACCCGAACAACCAGACACACACACACACACACACACACACACACACACACACACTATATATATATATAACATTTTTTTTCATAACAATTGTGCATATTCAACAAAGCTGTGACATTATTGTATATTTTGGATCTACCTTCCATATAATTTCAATATACATTATAGATGTATATAATCATCAATAGCCTTATATATATTTTGTTTTCACAGTTTTCCCAGACCGCATAGTATTCTGAATCTTCTTTTTCTTGTAGTTCTATGGTAAGCCTGTCCATTTCTGCACAGTCATATACTTTTTGGATAATCAGACTCTCTGGTGGTATGATACTAAGTTTCCAATATTGCATGAACGCAATCCTTGCCGCTGTTATCTTGTTTTTTTATCTAATTTTGTCTTAAACATTCCCAAAAGAAATGTTTCTGGATTCAGTTCAATTTGGCATTTTGTTATACCCAGTAACCATCCCTGTATCTTAATCCAGTACTTTTTCGCTTCGGGGCACGTCCACCAGGCATGAGAGAAGGTACCCTGATGTTGATTACATTTCCAGCACTTTGGACTTAGGTTCGGGTACATTTTGGCCAACCTATTTGGCGCTAGGTGCCAGCGATAAAGCATTTTATATTGATTTTCTTTGTAAGCAGTAGATTTGGTTAATTTTAAATTTTTATTCCAGATTAATTCCCAATTATCTAAATCTATATTGTGCCCATGCAATCATTAGTTCTTTCACCACCTCTTCCATTCTATCAAACTCTAATAGGTGTTTGTATAATTTAGATATTAATTTTCCTTCTGGGCCTATCAATAATTTGTCTAGTTGATTTGGTTCCAAATCAATTCCAAATTCTTCCATGTCTTTCTTATATCTGGATTGCAATTGTAAATATGGCCACCAATCTATTGCTATTCCCTGTTCCTTTAATGTCTGAATGTTTTTAAGTTTTCCCTGTTTGTCTAATATTTCCAAATATCTTGGCATCTTACTTATGTCTAGTGTATTGGGATGGATCATCACCTCCATAGTAGATAACCAGCCAGGAATTTTCATATAGTGTTTTTTCCTTATGTCTTGCCAATTCCGTACCAATGCGTCTCTTATTCTATGTCTGTAAAAATATGAATGTGTCTTACTTCCTTTATCCCACATGAAGGCGTGCCACCCCTTTTGTAAATCATGGCCTTCCAATGCTATGATTCTTCTATTATTTAAATTGACCCATTCCCTTATCCAAACCAAAGATGCCGCCTTGTGGTGAAGTTCCCATGCTGGAAGTCCAAAGCTACTCCTATCTCTACTATCTTGAAGAGTGGATAATTTAATTTTTGCCTTCTTTCCTGCCCAGACAAATTTTGTGGTAATTTTATTAAGTTCTCCAAAGAATTTTCTGTCTAATAATATGGGGACTGTCTGGAATAAGCATAGCAATTTAGATAGGACATTCATCTTAATAACTGCTATCCTACCTAAAAGTGATAGCTGTAACCTCCCCCATCTTTCCAAATGGATCTTTAATTTTTGAGCTAAAGCCATATAGTTGTCCTCCTTAAGTGATGAACATTTTGCTGTTAGCCATATCCCTAAATATTTGATTTTTTTTACAATTTGTAAACCCATTTCCTTTTCCAATTCTTCCTTCTGTTTGGTTATTAAATTTTTAACTACCATTTTAGTTTTCCCTTTATTGATTTTAAGTCCAGACACTTCCTCATATCTTTCTATTTTTTGTATTAGGGTGGGACCGGATTCCAAAGGCTCTTCAATGATGAATACCATATCATCCGCGAAGGCCTGTACTTTAAACTCTTCTCCTTTAACTTTTGTTCCTTTTATTCCTCGATTTGCTCTTATGCTATTTAGAAATACTTCTAATGTTAGCATAAAAAGAAGTGGCGACAGTGGACATCCTTGGTTATTTGGAAGGTGTTGGTGGTACCTCCATTTATTATTACTTTTGCCTTTTGCGTTGAATAAATTGCCTCTATCATATTTTCGAATTTAGTTCCCATTTTCATATTTCTAATTTGCCTTATCATAAATTACCAATTGAGGTTATCGAAGACTTTTTGGGCATCCAGGAAAACAAGGGCCATTTGTTTCCCTGGATGCACTTCATAATATTCCAATATGTCTATTATTATTCTTTTATTCAAAAAGTTTTTATTAGTCAAAAAAAGGTTTATACAAATACATATCAGGTATGGTAAATTTTCATTTTTCTTATCTAAAATAAGAATTTTACTCAAATTTTTTAACACATACAACAGCCATATGGCAAGCAGGTGACACGAAGTAGCTAAGTTTACAAATTTTAAATACGTAATAAAGAAGAGTCAAGAATAAACAGAATATCGTACAAAAGAGAATAAGGAAAACCAACACAATCCCAAATATCTTTATCACTTCCTAGTTTTGGATCTCAGAACTCTGGGTTCAGCCTGACCCAACTCCAGGGCCGCAACAGCGGCAGCCGCTTCCCCCCCATGATCTATAACCTCCCCCTCTTCAATTCCTGGGTCATCTGATTCCAGGAGGGCTTTGTGTTCCTCCACATAGGCCGTAGCCTCCGCAATTGTACTGATTTTTTTCGTAATGCCCTCCCGGAAAATCATCAATCCCTCTGGCATCAGCCATCTGAAGCCCACTCCCTTCTGGTACAATTTGCTTGACAAAAAATAATATTTCTTTCTTTTTTCACGTACCTGTCTGGGAATCTGCCTCAGAATGGCTATCTCCCTGCCCCTGTAAATCAGTGCCCCACTCCTATGTTTTCTAAGAATTTCATCTCTCGTCTCTCTTCTCACAAATTTGACATGAACCTCTCTGGGAACTGCATGCGTGCGTGCATATTGCGAATTAACTCTATAAACTCGATCCACATCCCAATTCATGAAATCAACACCTCTCCCAAGAAATTCTCCCAACAATTTAGTCACAACATCTCTCAAGTCTTCTTGGTCCACTTCTTCCAAATTTTGAAACCTAAGGAAATAAGACATTTTATCCATCTGTAGTCCAAGCACAGCATTGCCTGTCGTCTCCTCTCTTTTCTGCACTGCCCATCTCACCCTCAAACCTTCCACTTTCTGCTTGTTTTCTGCTGAAACTTGTTGAGTATCCTTTAAATCCTTTTGGATAGTCACAATTTCTGCTCTTATTTCATCAATTTCTTGTCCATATTAGATAACTTTTCCAAAATTCTCTCCATCTCTCCAGCAGTTGGTCTCTGACCTTTTGCCATTAAGGAAAAAAAAAAAATACAAAATCCTCAGGCAGGCACAGTATCCTTGTAATTTCCTCCGGATCCACCAGGGGGCGCTCACAGGAGCAACGAGTCCAGAGTACAGTTAGTCAACCAGGAAGCCGAAGGGAAGTGATGTCATCAAAATTCTCATAGTGAAGGCGGAAGCTGGACGCCACCACTGTTCCCCAGAAGGAGGGGGGGGTCTCAAACCTTCCCTCCTAAATTTCTCCATCACCTCTTCTCTCCAGAGCTCCACAAAACCGGTAATCTTCTTATTTTAAGTTCTCCTCTCTCCAGAATAACTCGTGCTCCTTCCAACCGCAGGGGAGAAAAAACCCCCCCCGCACTCCGGAGCACTCCACTCACGTTTACCGATATTCCCTTCCCTTCTCCTCCTCAATTCTTCTCCGTTCCCTGTTCACCACCAGGCTGCTGCAGTTATAAATCCAATGCCCCGGTGTCACCGGGCACAGCGGCCCAGGCGACGACCAAAATAATGGCCGCGGCCTGTGGCCTCCAAACCCCGCCAAGCCTAGGACGCGCCAGCATCGGTCCCCACAGTCCTGTATGTCGGCTGGGAGACCCCTGGCGAGCCGTCCGTGCGGCAGGTGTCCTTTCCGGAACACCTGGCCCCTGAGGGCCTCGGCGGCGGCCGGATTCGGGCGCTGGAGGCAGGAGAAGCCTTCCAGACGTCCGTTGCCGCTGGACACCGGAAGTCGTCTCCCGTCTATTATTATTCTTATATTATCCTTTATTTGTCTATTTGGTAAGAAGCCATTTTGGTCGGAGTGTATAATTTCGTTCAACACTCTCTTCATCCTCTCTGCAATTATATTTGTAAATATTTTGTAATCAGCGTTTAGTAGGGATATAGGTCTATAATTACTAATTTGATTTTTATCTGTACCTTCTTTTTCAATTAAGGTGATGTGTGCCTCCCTCCACGATTCTGGTAGTTTTGCTTCTTGCAGAGTTTCATTACATATTTTGAATAGGACTGGTTCTATAATCTCATTCAATTTTTTATAGACCTCCCCTGGGAGACCATCCGGTCCTGATGTCTTATTGTTTTTAAGTTGTAGGATTGCCCCCCTCAATTCTTCTAATATTATTTCTTTATTTAACATTGCCCTTTTTTCTTCTTCTAGTGGCATAAGCCCTTCTTCCAATAGGTAATTATCAATTTTATCATTTGCTATTTCCTTTTGTTTATAAAGATTCATATAATAATCTTGTACTATTCTCTTTTTCTCTTCTTCATTATTTTGTGGAGTCCCCCTCTCATCGTATAGTTGTTGGATAATTCTTTCCTCTTTCTCCTTCTTCAACTTGTAAGCCAACCACCATCCAGTTTTATTAGCGTGTTCAAAGAAATTCTGTTTAGAGAATTTTAATTTTCTTGCAATTTCTGCTTGTTCTAATAAATTTAATTTATGTTTAGCAAGAGTCAAGGTTTCTTTGGCTAAGTTATCTCCTGGTTTTGTTTGTAGTTGGTTCTCCAATTTTTCAATTTCTTTCATTAGGGTATTATGTTCCTTCCATTTTTCTTTGTTTTTCTTTGCCATATAAGCTATTGTTATCCCCCTTAAATAAGTTTTCATCGTATCCCATAAATTTGTTAGCGAAGTATAATGTTTTTTATTTTCTTTAAAAAATAATGCCAATTCCTTCATTATTCTTTCTATGTATTTCGTCTCCTTTAAAATCTGGGGGTTTAACATCCATCTATTACTTTTTTTCTTTTGGCCTCTCCAAATTATCTCAAGGGGATTATGATCTGCCCAAGTATTTGGGGAAATTTCAATTTTTTCTATTTCTATGCCTAATTCCTTATTCATCCAGATCATGTCGATTCTGGACCAAGATGCATGGGGATTGGAATAAAATGTAAATTTATTTTCTTTTGGGTGCAAAATTCTCCACATATCAATCAGATTTAATTCGTCTATCATTCTAAAAAAGGGTTTGGGCAATATATTTCTGTTTTTCTTGTTTTTTTTTATAGCTAGTATAATCTTTTTTCATATTGACAATTCCGTTAAAATCCCCTAAAATACATATATTCCTGTAGCCTGTCGCAATTATTTTTTCGTGCAATTTTTTATAATATTCTCCCTGATTTTTATTAGGTGCATAAATTACTACTAACAAGGTTGGTATATTTCCTTTTTTTTTTCTATCATCAAAGTTCTTCCTTTTGGGTCTGCATAGAATTGTTTGGCCACTATTCCTTCTTTAATATAAGCCACCACCCGTTTCTTCTTCTTTTCTGCCAATGCTGTATATACTTTCCCTAATTTATTATACTCTAGATATTTTTCATCCTGCTTTCAGATGTGTACCTCTTGGAGGCACATGATATCTGCTTTTTGCTTAACTAACTTTGTGAATATTTGTCTTCTTTTTACCGTTGCATTTAATCCATTCACGTTTATTGATAATAATTTCAAATCTCCCATCTTATTCTCTATCAGCTGTATGTTAGTGTCTACTGGACCTTGTAACTATCTGAGTTCTAGTCTTAATACCTCCTATTTCTTTCCCTTCCTTTCCTTCTTTCCTTCTCTCTTCCTGGATTCCTCCTTTCGCTTCCTGGCTTTGTTGTGAATCTTCTTCTTGACTTATATTCTCTATTTCCTCTTTACTACTCTGGTCCTCCTCCTTATCCATCAATTGGTTAAAAAGATCCTGTGCCATCTCTAAACTGTCAATTTTCACCTTTTTGCCTTCCCAGGTGACGAGCATTCCTTCCGGCAATATCCACTTAAATAGGATATTTCATTTATTTAATTGTGAAGCCAAAAAATGATAGTCCTTACATTGTTCTCTGACTCTTCTCGGGATTTGTTTTAGTGTAATAATTTCCTTTTCTTCATATATCATTGGTTCTTCTCATGTAATGTTGTAGACAATGTCCTGGATTTTCTTTCAGGCGAATCTAATATGAACCTTTCTGGGGAGTTTATGGTGTTTAGCATAGTTTGTTTGGATTCGGTAAACCTTGTCCAATTCATTAAGAATTTCTTGTTTGTCTCTTTGAAGAGATTCTGATATTATGTCTGCCATTATTTGCCTTATATCTTCACCTTTTTCCTCCCTCACATTTTGAAATCTTTTTTTTTTTTTTGAAAAAGTTTTACAAAACTCCCCCCCCTTCCCCCTAGCCCCCCTCCCTTCACAAACCCCCCTCCCCCCTCCGACTTTTCGGAACAAACACAAGGTATAGTTAAAAATAAAACCAACATATGCTAAAACTTTTCCCCTCCTAACTGAATTATACTCCTACAACTCTCATCAATTCCTAACCTCCCCCAAAACAATCAAAAATAATACATCCTAATCATTCAAAGGCAGTCTGATAACTCTTAGTCTGATATCTGTTTTGAATATAGTCAATCCATTTTTCCATTCATTTAAATATCTTTCTTGCGTATTGTCTTTCAAAAAGGCTGAGATTTTTGCCATCTCAGCCAAATTGGCAACTTTCAATATCCATTCTTCTATGGTAGGTACTTCTTTTTTCTTCCAATACTGTCCTATCAGTAATCTTGCCGCTGTTATTGGATTTAAAATCAGTTTAGTCTCAATTACTGTACAGTCCGTGGTAATTCCCAGCAGAAAAAATTGCAGCAGGAACTTTATCTTCTTTTTCAGAACGTTTTGTAGAATCCACCAAATTCTTATCCAAAAAGCCTTAATATTCTTACAAGTCCACCAAATATGAAAATATGTGGCGTCATCACAATTACATCTCCAACGTTTTGCTTGCATATCTGGATACATACACAATAATTTCTTAGGATCTAAATGCCATCTGTAAAACATTTTATAAAAATTTTCCCTTAAATTCTGTGCCTGCGTAAATTTAACATTTCTAACCCAATTTTTTCCCCAAGTTTCCAATAATAATGGCTCCTGAAAATTTTGTGCCCACTTTATCATACAGTCCTTTACCAAATCCCTTTCAGAGTTTATTTCAAGAAACACATTATACAATCTCTTTATATGCTCCTGAGATTGATTTCTAATTTGCTTTACCAAATTTTCCTCATTCTGAACTATACCAATTTTCTGATCTTCCCTCCATCTAGCACGTAATTGCCTGTATTGAAACCAAGTATAGTTTTTCTCTTCTTCTTTTAATACATGCAAGGATTTTAATTGCAAACTATCACTTTCAGTATACAAAAGATCTTTATATGTAATTATTTCCTGATTCTGTTCTAAATTTATATTTTCTATTGTATGTCTAGGACTTGCCCACATAGGAACCTTATAATTTAATTTATAAAGACACGCAAGAGAGCAATTCTTAACACATGGTTTTTAAAAGCCTTATCCACTTTTTTATGATAAATTAAATATGCATGCTATCCATATAATAAATCATAACCTTCTATATTCAAAATTCTCTCCTCCGTTAGATTAAACCAATCACTTATTGCAGAGAGAACAGCTGCTTCATAATATTATTTAAAATTAGGCATTTTTAAACCTCCCCTTTCCCGTGAATCTTGAATTATTTTCATTTTAACCCTGGCTTTTTTACCTTCCCATATAAATTTGTTAATTCCAGTCTGCCATTTCTCCAAATTTTTATCTTTCTTAATTATTGGTATCATCTGAAAGAGGAATAAAAATCTAGGTAAAATGTTCATTTTAATAGCAGCTATTCTCCCCACCAACGATAACTGCAATTTTTCCAAACCGTCAAGTCCTTCTGAACTTTTTCCCATAAGACCTCATAATTATTCCTTATACAATTTCACATTTGATGGTGTAATATAAACCCCTAAATATTTAACCTTTTTTACAATTTCAAATCCTGTTATTTCCTCTAATTTTTCTTTCTGTTGTTTGGTCATATTTTTTATTACATTTTGAAATCTTAAGTAAAAGGATGCCCAATCCATTTCTAACTGGACTACTGAATCGTTGAGATCCTTATTGATTGCCATCAATTTCTGATCTAGCAGATCTACTTTTTTTCCCCGTTTGCTCTGTTTTGGCTTCTACTATGTTTATTTTTTCTTCATTCTTCTGGATTGCTTCCTATATTGAATTCATTTTAATGTCCAGTTTCTGGATATCCACTTTCAATTCTCCATGGTTACTAAACATTGCTTCCTGCATTTTAATCATTGTTTCTTGGATTAACGTCAATGTATCTTGCATTGTTTGCATAATTGGGGTCGTATTAGTTTTTTACATCTTCCGTCGGCCGTTGGTTTGATGGGGAGGCTGTTGTTATCATTGGGTATGATGCTGTTTTTTCCCCTCCTTTAGGGTCATTGTGATACTCGTCATCTCTTTCAAAACCCTGTTTTGCTCTTCCAATATTCTGTAGATGTTAGTCCACACTATCATCCAACTTATATATATATATATATTATTATTTTTATTTGCATTTATATCCCGCCCTTCTCCGAAGACTCAGGGCGGCTTACACTATGTCAAGCAATAGTCTTCATTCATTTGTATATTATATACAAAGTCAACTTATTGCCCCCAACAATCTGGGTCCTCATTTTACCTACCTTATAAAGGATGGAAGGCTGAGTCAACCTTGGGCCTGGTGGGGCTTGAACCTGCTGTAATTGCAAGCAGCTGCTGTTAATAACAGACTGTCTTACCAGTCTGAGCCACAGAGGCCCTTTTTTATTATCAGTTTATATTATTTTATATATATATATATATATATACGCATTGAAGAACACAAGAACTCATTCAAAAAAGAGGAACCAACTTCTTCCCTGGTCCAACACTTTAAAGTCACAGGACATGATATTGACTTTAAAAAGACCAGAACTATCGCCAAAACTGAACACTTTAACAACAGAATAATCAGAGAAGCCATTGAGATAGAAAAACGCCCACACAGCATGAACAAACGAGATGACACCTCCCGCCTACCAGCCATTTGGAAACCCGCCCTTATTGACAAACGAGTCCCTAACACGAGGAATGACACCAGACCCACACTCACAAGGTCCACACAGGATGTCACCACCGCACATCCACCCAGAAAGCAGACCCAAACCCACACTGATCATGAAGCACGACCAAGGACTAGAAGCCAGACCGCAGCTGCAACATTAGCCATTTCAAACCCCTCCAATCCATTCATGCAGCAGACTGACACCCACTATGAAGATGTAGCACGACCACAAAGCCAAACAACAGCTATGCAGCTCACCAGCTCAAATCCCCCTGCAGCACAGACTAGACTGAGCACAACCAAGCCCCCACCAACACAGGACACACCCCCAGCCAATCAGAGCACAGAAAAACCCCCAGCCAATCAGAGCACAGCCAAGCTCCCACCCAATCAGTTCAAACCCCCACTAGCAGTTAAAAGGAAGAAACAGCTGCGATCACACATTGCTCCCAGAAGCACGGCTGAAGCCTGAAGATGACGAATGAGACTTCGTCAAACGTCGCCAAGACACTTCCAATTTTACACGGAGAAAACCCGAACAACCAAAGACATATATATATATATATATATATATATATATATATATATATATATATATATATATATATATATATATATATATATATATATATATATATATATATATATATATATATATATATATATATATAATAATAATATAATATAATATAATATAATAATATAATATAATATAATATAATATAATATAATATAATATAATATAATATAATATATTATAATATAATATAATAATATAATAATATAATATATATTATATTATATTATATTATATTATATTATATTATATTATATTATATTATATTATATTATATTATATTATATTATATTATATTATCAGTTGTTATTTGTTCCTCCCCTCCTTTTACTTGCTTTGTCTTATTAAGTATTAGGTATTATGCATTCAATTCTATTAATAATATCTAGCCCTATTGCAAATCAACTATAACAATAATGCTATCGGAATTATCAGAAAACGGTAGAAAAGAGGGTATGACTATACATATAATTCACAATCAATAATCTATATAAATTGGGCAAATAAATATGTCAAAGTTTTAAACTACTCAGTTGGTTAATATATATCTAGAATTAATTCTATTTATAGTTCTAAAAGTTTCCAGAATAAGAAGATAGTAAGTGACTAAATACTAAATACTAAATACAGATACCAATATATTATTTTTCTCACTTCTTGCCCCACAAAGTTTGTAAATGCTTAGATTTCCACTACTATATATATAAACTAAACTATATGGATATATTTAATCTTTTTAAATCCTCTTAAATACTTTAAAGTTAGTCCATAGAAAGTAATAAGTAAAAGATATGCCTTAAATACAGAGATCCCTGAAATGGTCCTAAGTGTATGTGAATCCTTATATCTTCACTCAGTGTTAGGTCTCTTTATTTCTCCTGGGTCTTCAGTGCCTCGAATGTAAAGTTATTGTCTTTCTGTGTCTTTTCAAGAGATCTATTACAGCAATAAAGCAATAAATACAGCAATAAAATCCTTCTCCACTGTCACATTCGGGTATTCATGCATCTCTTGCAATCATGGCAGTCTAATGTCCGCTCTCCCCTTTTACTCCCTTTCTTCCTGTTGCTCGGGCTGTCAGCTCTCTCCTTTTGTTCACTTTTATTCTTCTTCAGAGAGTCCTCCTGTCTTGCTGCAAAACTGATCTTTAAACAGCTTAGTCTTTTCTTAGTCGTTCCTCTTTTTTTGTCACTTTAGGGTTAAATTATTATGCTGAGTCACTTCTCCTCCCGCTCAGTCGCTGCCTAATCTCTCCACTGGAGTTTTCTTCTAACCAGCCAGCCAGGACTCACTTTTCCAAATGATCGTAAGCCTTGTGATTCTCAGAATACTCAGTCTGCTCAAATGTCACAGCCTGTTATCAAAGTCTTTGCTTCCCTATAACTTCTGGCTCATTGCAGCTTTGGGTTCACCATTAGCACGCTGGTAGACACTTTCAGGTTGGGTTGACAGGGGCGTCCTTCTCAGCAGCTGATGACTGCCTTTCACTTTCGCTGCCCTCCGGACTTCCCCTCTAGGCCGCAGATCCCTCCAGGCTCTCTGCACCCCGAAGAGTCCCCAAAACGTGAAATATTCGGGGTTTAGGAACACAGACTGTCCTCTTTCCCCGCACTGCTACAATGATGCCATCCAGGAAGTCCTATTTAATATTTTTTTTCATCCTGCCTGCTATTACAGTCACAAAAATTTTATAATCATTGTTCAAAAGTGAGATTGGCCTATAATTTTGGATTTGATTTGTATTGGTACCTTCTTTCATAATCACCGCGATGTATGCTTCTCTCCACGAAACAGGCTTTTTTGCTTCCAACAAAACCTCGTTATACAATTCTAAAAGTATTGGTTACCCCATATTTTTATAAAATTCCCCTGGCAGACTGTCTGACCCTGGACTCTTACTGTTCTTTTGCCTTTGAATTGCTTCTTTTAACTCCATAGATGTTATCTCCCTATTTAACCACATACTCTTTTCTTCCTCCAGTATAGGAATACTTTCTTCTTTTAGATCAGTGGTAGTCAACCTGATCCCTACTGCCCACTAGTGGGCGTTCCAGCTTTTATGGTGGGCAGTAGAGGCTTTGTCCGATACTGAAGCACTTTCCTTTTGTTTAATTTAATTGACTTTTTAAAAAAATTTCATAGCATTATTTAAAAACATTTTCATTAGATTTTCATAAAATTCTCCGTAACAATTTAAATTTCTGAAAATATACTATTTGTATCGCCCATGCATAAGTTTAGTTCACGTTACGTAAATGAAACTAAATGGCTGTTGTGACCCAGGTTCCCGGACTCGGACTCCTGGAGGAGGATGATTCAGAGAGTGAGGAGGAAGAGCTGGCAAGGCCTGCTTCCCCTGGGCCCTCTCCCTCCCTGGCAACAACCCAGGAGGAGGAGGAGGGGCTGGCAAGGCCTGATTCCCCCGGGCCTTCTTCTTCTGATTGAACAATCTTGGCTTGATGCGAGACTGCGCAGACGTGACCAGCTCTGCGCACGCAGCAGAGGTGGCGTTGGGACAGAGTCAGAGAATGATGAATCACGGAGTGACACCCACAGGGGCTATAAAGCAGGAGGTGGAGCTTCCTGGTTTTTTGTCTTGGACAAAGCAATGAATTTGCACGGGCAAACTGTTTCATGGATAGAAGAATCTGTTCGTGAGTGAATCGTGCTTTATCTATAATTTTCTGGTTATCTCCAGGGATTTTGGAAGGCGTGTGGGGAGACGTGTCCAGAACATCTCTGTGCCAGAAGGAATCCAGCCAAGTGTAAATAATATTTCTGGTCTTCTTTTTGATGTACACCTCCTGGAGACATATAATATCTATGTTCTGCTTCACCTATTACATGAATATTTTTTTCCTTTTCACAAGATCATTCAGTCCATTCACATTATTGACAATAGTTGGGTTTCTTTCTCCATTTTCCCAGTTGTCTGCCAATCTCTGGTTTCTATTTGTCCTGGTAGTTCTTTGTGCCCTAGTCCTAGTAACTCTTTCTTCTTTTTGATTCTCTTTTATCTCCTTGCTTCTTTCTTCTAGTTCTTCACCTCCGGATTTTTGTCTCTGTTCTTCTAGACTAGCTGTCTCCAAATTCTCTCTGCTACTTGAATCTTCCCCATCAGTTGCCCGTATAGCTTTTGGGCTTTAGCCAAATTATCTTTAATTCTTTTGCCCTACAAGAATACCAACATTCCTTCTGGGGTGGTCCATTGGAATAAGTTTTTTCTATTCAGCAGACATGCTAGGAACCGGTAGTCTTTCCTCTGTTCTCGAATCCGCCTGGGGACCTGCTTCAATGTTATAAATTCTTTTCCATTATAAATCATAGGTTCATCCCTTGTAATTTTATAACTAATATCTCGGACCTTCTTTCGCGCAAACCTGATATATACTTCTCTGGGCAGGTGATGGTGTTTTTCATAATTTGACTGGACTCTTAAACTTCGTCCAACTCATTTATAATTTCTTGTTTTTCCCTGTGGAGGGCTTCTGCAATCAACCCTGCCATTACCCCTCCCAGGTCTTCTTTCATTTCCATGACATTTTGGAACCTCAAATAAAAGGCTTGATCCATTTCAAGGTTATCAACAAATTTTTTAGATCTTTATTTACTGCCATCATTTTTTGGTCCATCTGTTCTAGTTTCTTTTCCATTTGCTCTGTTTTCATTTCCACCGACTTGATTTTTTGTTCATTCCTTTGTATCGCCTCTTGAATTGAACCAACTTTATTATCCAAATTCTGTATATTGGTTTTCAGCTCTCCATTATTTTTTGTCATCGTCTCCTGGAGTTTCACCATGGTTTTCTGTATCATTAACAGTGTAGATTGAAAGTGAGATATAAAATTGAACAAAATTGAAATGTTAGTAAATGATATATGCTAATGAAAGAGAAAAACGATCACTGAAGAGGAATAAGAATCTAGGAATTAAAGAAAATAAGAGGTGGAAGGTTAATTTAGCTAAAAGGTAAAAATGAAATAAGTTGAAATACATTATTAATAATTAAAAATTATGAGGGGAATTTTGAGAAATACATTCAATAAATGGAGGAAAAATCGGGGTTCCATAGTGGAAAATACTGAATTGAAAATGATACAGCAATAGAGAGAGATAAGTAGGAGTAGAGAGATGGAAGGGAGGGAGAAGGAGAGAGAGCAATAGAAGAAAGGGAAGAGGGCAGGAAGAAAAGGAGGGGAAATAGGAGTAGGAGAGAAGGTTAGACAGGATGGAAGAAAGGAGGAGGGGGAGAAAGGAAGGGGAAGTAGATAAGGAATAGGATAGAAGGGAGGAAGAAACTAGGAAGGATAAAAGGAGGGGAGAGGAAAGAGAAGAAAGACTGTTGTAAAAAAAGAAGATGAAATGGAAGAAAGGCAAACTCCGGACATGTTTAAATATATTGGAATAAAAAATGAAATATCAAAAAGTAAAAGAGAACAAATATAATTAAAAATGGAGAAATTAGAACTTCAGGGCGAAAAAGTATGTTGATTATATGAAAAAGCATAGAAATATTAAGATATGATTAAAAATATGGAAAAAGAATATTTTGGCAGAAATTGTAACTAAGTAAAATGTATTTGGATATGAGAAGTTGTATAAGATATGATATGGACAATACTCTGTTCATAAAATATGTGGGTGTGTATGGGGGGGGGGATAAATAAAACGTGATTTTAAAAAAACACAGTGTAGACTGCATCACTTGAGAAGTCAGGCTAGGACTTGGTTTTTCCATGGATAGCATCCCTTCTATTGATCTCTGAGTTGACGGAGAAGCCATCGCCACCTTCGGGTTAGATGTCATCTTTTTCCTGCTCTCCCCTCCTTTTCCCCTCCTTTTCTTCCTGCCCTCTTCCCTTTCTTCTATTGCTCTCTCTCCTTCTCCCTCCCTTCCATCTCTCTACTCCTACTCAATGTTGTAGTGGTAATGCTTGTTATTTCTTTTAAAATTTTATTTTGTTCTCCCAAAATTTTATAAATCTTTTTCCAAATTACCATCCACCACTTTTATAAATACTAATAGTTTCTAAGTTAGTTCTTTTATATCTATATTTCTTTCTTTTATCTAAATCAATGTAAAAGTGTGCAGTACAATACAATATAGCTAGAGGTCACTAGGTATATTTCTCCTACATTCAACCAATTAGATTGATTTAATTGATTAAACTGAATTAACTATAATAGATAAATATAATTTCCAATAAATATTAATTATAAGTAGTTCTGTTTTAGATAAAATATCTTCACTACAATCTAAATAGCTATAAATTACTATTAATATAAATATGTATAACTGTAAATACAATCTTGCTATAGGAGCAATACTGTCAGCCTCTATGATGTTTGCTTGCTTTCGGCTGTCATTGTAATGGGAAGGGGGAAGTATTGCTGGTATTTGGAGGGAAGCGAGCTGGTGGAGATTTCTTGGAAAAGGGAGGAAAAGTCTTACTGCCTTCATAGCAGCTGCAGAGAGAGCTGATAACTGTCAAGGTCAATTGTTCCAGCATACCAGATAGATGGGGCTGTCTGAAGAAGTACCCCACATGACACCTTGGGGAGATGTGGATTGTACACTCAACATGGGTCCTTGGGGGAGAGAGATGGGGATGCTTTCAATATGTAATTTTCACGCCTATTGCCTCAGACATTGCTTTTCTTTTGTTGCATTCAGTTCATACTCAGTAAAAGTACCTATCTCTACAAACATGGAATCAGGGTTTTTCTTTCTTGGGTTTTGAACAGGGGCACACCTGACAAATACCATGAAAGCAATATTCAAGAAAATTGTATTAATCAGTGTGTTAATAACAATATACAATACAATATAATTATCAGTTTAATACTCAGACTAAGGCGATTCCACTGTTTAAGTATGTTGATTCTCCGCGTTTTTCAATATTCTTAATAGTAATCGTCCTCGTTGTCCACTCCGTCTGTCAGTTTTTCTGCTTAATCACTCAGTGTTATGTCCAGATTTCTCAGTCTCAACAGTTCCTCTCTCTTCTCCTCTCTGCCGTCTCACTGTCTCTTTCTAGTGTCTTTACTTTCACTATTAAACTCCAGATTACCCAAAACACTCGCCTTTCACTTCCTCATTGTAAAGCCATGGCTGAAATTGTTGGCACCCCAGAAATTTTTCCAGAAAATCAAGTATTTCTCACAGAAAAGTATTGCATTAACACATGTTTATTCCCTTTGTGTGTATTGGAACAAAACAAAAAAAGGCAGGAAAAAAAGCAAATTGGACATAATGTCACACAAAACTCCAAAAATGGGCTGGACAAAATTATTGGCACCCTTAACTTAATATTTGGTTGCACACCCTTTGGAAAAAATAACTGAAATCAGTCGCTTCCTATAACCATCAATAAGCTTCTTACACCTCTCACCCGGAATTTTGGACCACTCTTCCTTTGCAAACTGCTCCAGGTCTCTCTTATTGGAAGGGCGCCTTTTCCCAACAGCAATTTTAAAATCTCTCCACAGGTGTGTAAGATCTGGACTCACTGCTGGCCACTTCAGAACTCTCCAGCGCTTTGTTGCCATCCATTTCTGGGTGCTTTTTGATGTATGTTTGGGGTCATTGTCCTGCTGGAAGACCCAAGATCTTGGACGCAAACCTAGCTTTCTGACACTGGGCTCTACAGTGCGACCCAAAATCCTTTGGTAATCCTCAGATTTCATGATGCCTTGCACACAGTCAAGGCACCCAGTGCCAGAGGCAGAAAAACAACCCCAAAACATCATTGAACCTCCACCAGATTTCACTGTAGGTACTGTGTTCTTTTCTTTGTAGGCCTCATTCCGTTTTCGGTAAACAGTAGAATGATGTGCTTTACCAAAAAGTTCTATCTTGGTCTCATGTCCACAAGATGTTTTCCCAGAAGGATTTTGGCTTACTCAAGTACATTTTGGCAAACTGTAGTCTTGCTTTTTTATGTCTCTGTGTCAGCAGTGGGGTCCTCCTGGGTCTCCTGCCATAGCGTTTCATTTCATTTGAATGTCGACAGATAGTTCGCGCTGACACTGATGCTCCCTGAGCCTGCAGGACAGCTTGAATTTCTTTGGAACTTGTTTGGGGCTGCTTATCCACCATCTGGACTATCCTGCGTTGCAACCTTTCATCAATTTTTCTCTTCCGTCCACGCCCAGGGAGATTAGCTACAGTGCCATGGGTTGCAAACTTCTTGATAATGTTGCGCACTGTGGACAAAGGCAAATCTAGATCTCTAGAGATAGACTTGTAACCTTGAGATTGTTGGTATTTTTCCACAATTTTGATTCTCAAGTCCTCAGACAGTTCTCCTCTTTCTGTTGTCCATGCTTAGTGTGGCACACACAGACGCACAATGCAAAGACTAAGTGAACTTATCTCCTTTTTATCTGCTTTCAGGTGTGATTTTTATATTGCCCACACCTGTTACTTGCCCCAGGTGAGTTAAAAGGAGCATCACATGCTTGAAACAATCTTATTTATCCACAATTTTGAAAGGGTGCCAATAATTTTGTCCAGCCCGTTTTTGGAGTTTTGTGTGACATTATGTCCAATTTGCTTTTTTTCCTGCCTTCTTTTGTTTTATTCCAATACACACAAAGCGAATAAACATGTGTGTAGCAAAACATGTGTTAATGCAATACTTTTCTGTGAGAAATACTTGATTTTTGGGGAAAATTTCTGGGGTGCCAACAATTTCGGCCATGACTGTATGTATAGCTTATTGAAGAGAAGGATTAAGGGTGATATGACAGTTGTCTTCCAGCTGTCACAGAGAAGAGGGAGTCAACATTCTCTAAAGCACTTGAGGGCAGGACAAGAAGTAATGGGTGGAAGATCATTAAAGAAAGATCAAACTTAGAATTAAGGAGAAATTGTTTGGTACTTGAGATATTAGTCTGCAACTTTTTAAAGAATTCTGCCAATTATCTGTATTTTATATACATATTCATGATGTAATCATCCAGAATACTAAAGTGAAATGTCATCAATATGATGACAGCAGAAATTTCTATTGTTCATTAAGAGTTGTCAATAATATAGAATATTATTTAAGTTATATTGGTTGGATAAGAATCAAACAATTGAAATGAATCCAAAGTACTGCTGAACAATAAAAAAGTTTAGGATTCATTCTGTTCTGAAAGGGGTCATGTTCCCAATAAAAGATAAATTTTAATGCAGAGAATACCTGGAAAGCTATTAAAACGTCAACTATACACAAAGTACAGCATCCTGAAACAATTTTCTGGACTCTTACTCAAATAGTTCATTTATCTGGGTTTATGCCATTCTAATCACTGCGTGAATGAGGGATATGTAAATGAATAATTTACATATCCCTCATTCATAAATATGATTAAAACATCCAAATAACAAAAGCATAAAAATAACTTTCTTATTTACCAAGAAACATTCTAGTAATACCCCACCCCACAGCAAAATATCTAAACATATCAAAACAAATCTGCACCGTGACCTGATAAGAGCAACCATGTTTTAACATTTTAAGTTGAAATGTAGATTTTAGTATACTCACTTGTGGCAGAACCAAGTAGATTTTTTGAAGATTTTTCTTCTCTTATATCATAGTCCAAAGGATAATCTGTTCAAAAATAAATAAAAAAATGTATTTGGTCAATACAGTAACTCCTTTTTAACATTAGATCTGCTTGCTTAGATGGATTAGAATAAATATATTGTGGAGTAGAGTAAAAACTATTTTATCATATTATTTAAATGAGCCTTAATATTAAATATACAATATAACACTGTCATATCAAAATCCTAGCTAAAATTTAGAATAGATATTCTGGGTTTTTTATGTAGTCTTAAAACCAAGTGCCTTACTCCTTTGTTGTAGCAGTACTGTACTTTAAAACAAATATGCAAGCAAACCAAACAATTCTAAAAAATGAAAAGTTTAGTCTTGTTTTTTTTTTTAATGAAGAACATATAATGGTTTCTAACACTTATTTTCTACCTCCCTAAATGTCTCTTAGGCCTTATCAAACATACTAGCTTTTACTAACCTCATTAGAAAAGCCTTATACAGTATTTCAGGAAAGGCTTTTACCAGAATATACATAATAGTAGTGTCAGGTCCTAGATAATTCTACCCTGGCATTTTGGTGGGAGGAAGGGGGGAGGAATAGAGTGATCTGTATATGAAGTTTCTGTTTCTGTTTCCCTACAATGAGAATCCCCCCCCCCCAAATCTCAATTGAGGCCCTCAATGTCTGGGTCGAGAACATTGCCTCAAGCACCACTGCCAAGCTGAAATGGTCCATTGGTGTTGGGAAGATGGAAGGCTGGGGTGGCAGACCAAAGATGTCACCCTCACCCATAGGAACCAATAACTTATTTGGAAGCAGGAATTGGAAGATCTTTACGACAATGATGAACTGGAAGGAACCCCAGACTGACCCAACCAACTCCTGAAGGAAGCCATGAACCTCATGAGGGAGGCTATCCATGGCATGCGGATCCAGGATGCCCAAGCTTGCACTGCAGGTCATTTAGGAGTACAAAAGGGGACTACCAATGAACGAAAGGGATCCCCAACACCAGGGGCATTGGCTGAAACCACGGGGGCTACTTATGAACCCATTTCCACCATGGAAGATCCGCCCAGGAGACATCTCAATGCAAAGCAAGGCTTTCAACTTGAGAGGAGGCTTCCACCCTTAGAACAGAAGGCGCCCCCTCTTGGCATCAAATTCAACAGGAATCCCCAGCAACTGGGATTTTTCCTCGCACATGTACTGACCTACATGCTGGAGTATGGGAGTATGGGAGGGATCTCTCTACAGAAGGCGCCAAAATCAGGGGTGTCACCCGGGCTCTAGAAGGATCAGCTGCACATTGGATGGTGAGCCTCCACAGTGCAGATGCACCGGAGCTCTGCAACTTCAACCGTTTCATGACAGCCCTGAGATGGAGATTTGAGATCTGCAAGGCTAGAGACCGCATAAGGCACATCAGACAGGGATGCCATCCAGTCACCAAGTACATCGAAGAGTTTCGTGATCTGACTGGCCACGTAGATTGGCCAGAGGAAATACTCATGAGTTGGTTCAAAGATGGCTTAAATGATGACCTGTACCACACCTGTGTTGCCCGTGGAGCCTCAGTCTGCCTGCAAAGCTGGTGTATTGTGGTTGAGGAAGTGGAAATCAACCAAGCTCAAAACCAGTATCGCGCAAACTGCTCCTGGAAGAGATCCCCAGCGGAAGAGAGAAGGGAGGAAATCAAACCTCGCTCTTGGGTGGAGGAACCCAGTCAGTCAGAGAGCGACTATGAAGATTCTTGGTGAGTGGAGTTGTCAAACACTTTACAACTATAGAACTATTAATTCCAGTAAGAGAGAGAGAGAACTCTTAAGGCTAGATTTGGGATGCACGAGACCCAAAGTGGCTGCCCCCATACTGTTCTGGGAGAAGGATGGCTCCTTATATTTAAGTATGGATTATAGGTATTTAAATGCTATTTGCAAGGAAAATCTTTATCCCCTACCCTTAATGAAGGACATGCTGGCCCATCTGGCGAAGGGGAGAATTTTTTCTAAACTAGACTTGCGAGAGGCTTATTACCAGATCAGGATCCAAGAAGGGGATGAATGGAAAACACTGTTCAATTGTCCGCTATTGCACTTGGATAAGGGAGTTTTGGTTTATCTTGATGATATATTGATTTATATTGAAACAAAGATGCAACATGTTAAATTGGTGAAGGAAGTTTTGAAGAAATTAAGGGCAGCTAAATTGTTTGCTGAACTCTCCAAATGTGATTTTCACCAAGATAAGATAATTACCTAGGGTACAGAATCTCTCAATGGGCTGGAAATGGACCCCGCAAAAGTCAGAGCAGTCCTCAAGTGGGAAACCCCCCATACTCACAAACAATTATTGGGTTATTGCGCATGCGCAAGATGGCGCAGCGTTGAAGATCCGGCTCCGGCGTTTATGGGGCCCTCCGAGGATGGCTTTATCCAAACCGCCGGTCTAGCCGCCTGCTGCCCCGACCTGGACTGTCATCAGAGCGGCAGCCGTGGAGAGAGGCTTTTGGTCTCTTTTGAGCCCACGGCTGCTGAGAACGGGGTCGGGTAAGCAGTCGGCGAAGTTACGGCGGCCATGTTTTTTCGGGCCTGAGGGCGGGGACATTGATTCGGCGTTTTCTCGGCCGTTTTTTTTCCGGCCGATTTTTTAATTTTTCAGCTGGCTCCTGCGGTTGGCGTCGGTCTTGGCTGGCTTGGCCTGGCTTTTTATAGCTGGTCTGCCTCCCGTTTTCCACATCTGACCTCTATATTTTCATCTGACTGTTACATCTTATCGGCTTGGTGGCGCTGTGCCGTTCGGGTTCGGACCTTTGTTCCGACCTGGACGATGGCGACAGCGACTGAGAAGTTCCATCTGTTTCCGCCCAAGTCGTCTGTGCCTTTTCCCTGCCGCCAGATTGTGACCATGGCGTCTCTCCTATCCTCCAGCCTCTCGGAGAGGCTCAACCTGTGGGAGAGGTTGGGCCCCTCGGTAGGAGAGGTTTGGAGCGTCCGGGCCTCTGCACCGGGTGAGGATGCACTAGGGGGTGCTGGATTTGAAGGGACCCCTGGATTGTGTGTTCTATCCTGGATTGGAGGTGGTGGTGGTTGGAGGATAGCGGGAAGGCGATGGAGGTGCGATGGATTTGCCTGCCTGGAGACCCTCGTTGGACGGTTAACATCTGCTACGCCTTTTCTGGCCTTATTGGTATCCTTGGCCGGTCGCTGGCCCTTTAGGCCTATTGGAAGATGCAGGAGACTTAACAGCAGCCGATATTGCCTATGACTGGAGTAACCCCCTCTCCACCTTTTCTATCCCAGGATGTTTGGTCTCAGACCTTGACAGACTACCATCTGGACTGTTTGTGGTTTTACTCTGGGTCTGCCCTTATTGGGATTACCAGCATGCTGGTTTAGTATTATCATCATTTATCATCATTTTAGGCCTATTTCAATCTCTATTTGGATAACATCTTTAATCTTTGCCATCTTTTTATCCTCGGAGTTTGGACCCCTTTAGCGATCTTATCTTCTATTACGACGCTATTCTTCTGATGAACTCTTGCAGCTGCGAGGTGCCCCGCCTCAGAAATGGCCTCCACATTATCGAGGGCCGGCCTCTATGACGGGTTTTGGGACCCACAGAGGTGGCATGCGAAAAAAGAACCTGTGGGGTTTTGTAGATAGGTTTTTAATAAGGGTTTTTAAAGGGGAGGGTAGTGTCAGGTAGGGGAAGAACCTGTCGGGGTTTTTAAGGAGGGTGTTAAAGGGGTTTTTAAGGGGAGGAAATTGATAGGTTTGGGTTGGGGTGGGTGGGAGGGATTTAAGGCGGGTGTTGGGGAAACCCGCCGGTGGGAGTCCAGTTCCTCGCATGCTCGTGGCGGGGTTGGTGGGTCCGAGGTCATGGGGGTTGGTGCTCCATTGGTTGAGGGTGGTGACATTTCCACGGTTAGGGGAGGGGCAGATATGGCGGAAGTGGGGCTCACATCGTGTTAGGGGGCGCTCGATGTCTGCAGGCGATCGCGCGAGCCCTCAAACTTCTCCCGTTCCCGGATGGTCAGGACCCTCAGGGCCCTGGCCTTCGGCTGATGTTGTGCAACGACGGTCCGTGGCCAATAAGGCCCCCTAATTCACGATCTTATTCAGGGGGGTGCCGCGGACCTTATGGGCGTTACGGAGACCTGGCTGGGCCCAGAAGGGGGCGTGCCCCTTGTTCAAATGTGCCCGCCGGGTTTCCGAGCATTCCATCAGCCGAGGGGCCAGGGTAGGGGTGGTGGGGTGGCGGTTGTGATTAGAGAGAGTCTAGAGCCGAGGGAGACCACTGTGCCTCAGATTGCCGGGTGTGAATCCCTTTTTGTGAGATGGGGTCATAGATGTCAGATGGGCTTGCTGGTCGTGTACCTGGCTCCTTGCTGCGTGACAGCTGCCCTGCCTGAGCTCCTGGAGGTGCTTGCTGGGGTGGCAGTTGAGACCCCCAGACTTCTAGTCATGGGGGACTTTAACTTGCCATCTTCCGGCTCGTCATCGACAGCTGCTCGGGAGTTCACGGCTTCCATGACGGCCTTGGACCTGACTCAAGTAGTTGATGGCCCTACTCACATTGGGGGTGGCACTCTGGATCTGATTTTTATCTCTGGTCAGTGGCTGAGAGATCTGGATTTGAAGGAAATAGTTATTGAACCTCTGTCATGGTCAGATCACTCTCTTCTTCGCCTGGACTTTCTGACCGCCACTCAACACCGCAGGGAGACGGAGCCAGTACGCTGGTTCCGTCCCAGGCGCCTGATGGACCCTGAGAGGTTCCGGACGGAGCTTGGGCCATTTCCTGAGGGTCTGGCCCACGACACGGCTGAGGAACTGGTTGCGGCCTGGGAACGGGCCGCGGCGGGGGCCTTAGATCGTGTCGTGCCTTTGCGGCCTCTGACCCGGCGCAGGTCCCAAACGGCTCCTTGGTTCTCCGAGGAGCTGAGGGGGATGAGCGCGGAGAAGACGCCTGGAGAGTTCTTGGAGGTCCAGCCGCTCCGAGGCTGATCGGACACTAGTGAAGTCCTATACTAGGACTTACCTAGTGGCACTGAGGGAAGCGAGACGTTGCTACGCCTCCTCTCATTGCGTCGGCAGATAACCGCCCAGCCGCCCTGTTTCGGGTGACTCGTTCCCTCCTTCATCAGGGGGAGCAGGATGACCCGTTGCAGGGACGTGCTGAGGAGTTTAACGTTATCTATCGATAAAATCGTTCAGCTTCGGGACGGTTTGGACCAAAATTGCAGTGGCCCAGGGGAGGCGTCCGAGGGTGGTCTTGGTGATATTTTATGGGATGAGTTTGACCCTGTGGCTCCCCGGGACATGGACAGGTTGTTGGGTAGGTTGAAAGCCACCACATGTTTACTGGACCCGTGCCCTCCTGGCTGGTGCTGGCCACCCAGGAGGTGACACGGCTGGCTCCAGGCAATTCTGGCGCTTCCTTGGTGGAGGAGTCTTCCGGCCGCCTTGAAAGAGGCGGTGGTGAGACCCTCCTCAAGAAGCCTGCCTTGGACCCAGCTGTTTTAGGTAATTATCGTCGTCTCCAACCCGCCGCGGCGAAGGTTGTAGAGAGTATGGTGGCATATCAGTTTCCCTTACACCTGGATGAAACTGTCTATCTAGACCCGTTCCAGTCCGGTTTCCGGCCCGGTTACAGCACGGAGACGGCTTTGGTCGCGTTGGTGGATGATCTCTGGAGGGCCAGGGATAGGGGGTGTTCCTCTGCCCTGGTCCTATTAGACCTCTCAGCGGCTTTTGATACCATCGACCATGGTATCCTGCTGCGCCGGTTGGAGGGATTGGGAGTGGGAGGCACCGTTTATCGGTGGTTCTCCTCCTATCTCTCCGATCGGTCGCAGACGGTGTTGACGGGGGGGCAGAGGTCGGCTCCGAGGCGCCTCACTTGTGGGGTGCCGCAGGGGTCGATTCTCTCGCCCCTTTTGTTCAACATCTATATGAAGCCGCTGGGTGAGATCATCAGTGGCTTCGGTGTGAGGTACCAGCTGTACGCTGATGACACCCAGCTGTACTTTTCCACACCGGGCCACCCCAATGAAGCTATTGAAGTGCTGTCCCGGTGTCTGGAAGCCGTACGGGTCTGGATGGGGAGAAACAGGCTCAAGCTCAATCCCTCCAAGACAGAGTGGCTGTGGATGCCGGCATCCCGGTACAGTCAGCTGCAACCGCGGCTGACTGTTGGGGGCGAGTCATTGGCCCCGACGGAGAGGGTGCGTAACTTGGGCGTCCTCCTGGACGAACGGCTGTCCTTTGAAGATCATTTGGCGGCCGTCTCCAGGAGAGCTTTTTACCAGGTTCGCCTGGTACGCCAGTTGCGCCCCTTTCTGGACCGGGATGCCCTATGCACGGTCACTCACGCCCTCGTGACGTCTCGCCTGGATTACTGCAATGCTCTCTACATGGGGCTCCCCTTGAAGGGCATCCGGAGACTGCAGTTAGTCCAGAATGCGGCTGCGCGGGTGATAGAAGGAGCCCCTCGTGGCTCCCGGGTGACACCTATCCTCCGCAGACTGCACTGGCTACCTGTGGCCTTCCGGGTGCGCTTCAAGGTGTTGGTGACCACCTTTAAAGCGCTCCATGGCATAGGGCCGGGCTATTTACGGGACCGCCTTCTGCTACCGAATACCTCTCACCGACCCGTGCGCTCTCACAGAGAGGGACTCCTCAGGGTGCCGTCAGCTAGGCAGTGCCGTCTGGCGACGCCCAGGGGAAGGGCCTTCTCTGTGGGGGCTCCCGCCCTCTGGAACGAGCTCCCCCCAGGACTTCGCCAACTCTCGGACCTTAGAACCTTCCGTCGTGAGCTTAAAACACACTTATTTAGGTGCGCAGGACTGGACTAGGTTTTTTAGATTTTTAAATTTTTGAAATTTTAAATTTTATATTGATTTTAATTGGTTTTGGTAATCAGGCTGGTTAGAATAAGTTTTTTATTAGTGTTTTAATCTGTATTTATATGTTCTTTTTATATGCCTGTTAACCGCCCTGAGTCCCTCGGGAGATAGGGCGGTATACAAATGTGATCAATAAATAAATAAAAAATAAATAAATTGCAGAGTTTCCTGGGGTTTGCTAACATTTATAGGCAGTTTATCCCCTTTTTTGTCCAAATAGCGTTGCCGATTACAAATCTGTTAAAAACCAAGGAGGTAGATAAACCGAAACCTAGCCAACCACTGGATTATGGCCTGCCAAACGGCATTTGAAAAACTGAAAAAAAACACCACTTTTCAGCTGATTAACCTGTATTAAAACACCCAGACCCGGAGAAACCATTTATAATCCAGGCCAATGCCAGTGATGTGGCAGTCAGTGCTATGTTATTCCAAGAGAATGAAAGCAAATTACAACCATGGGCATACACCTGTAGGAAGTTAACTGAAACTGAACAGAGGTGGGCCATATAGGAAAAGGAGGCTTTTGTAGTTAGGTGGGCACTCCTAACTTGGAGACCTTTCTTGGAAGGAAGTAAAATACCTTTCTGAGTATGGACCGACCACAAGAACTTGGAAGTACTCAAAACCCCATGGAAAATGTCTCCAAAACAAGTCTGGTGGGCACAGTACTTCCAATGCTTTAATTTCACTTTGAAATATTTACCAGGAGGGAAAAACTTTTTGGCAGATGCCTTGTCCAGACTAACACAATACAAAAGTTCCAAGGCAGAAGTAATTAAACCCATAATCCCAACCTCCTAATTAGCAGCTAAAGTCATCACACGCTCTCGGGTGAAGAATGACCCCTCCACTTTAGACAATGCCACCACCACAGATTTCAAAAAAACCCAAAACCCCTTAGAAACAGATGAATGGTTTAATGCTAATAAACATACTTGCATAATAAAAGAGGGATTAGCTTGGGTGAGAAATAAGCTGTATGTCCCAGCTAGGGAAAGGCTGAGAACTATGCAAAGCTTGTCATGCGTGTCCAAATTAGCTGGTCACTTTGGTTTTTTAAAACATTACATTTACTGAAACGGCAATTCTGGTGGCCCTTATTAAAAAAGGACATAGAAAGTTATGTAGCAAGTTGCCCCATTTACGCTGCCACTAAATGCAGGCAGGGGAAAAACCCCGGTCTTCAGCAGCCAGTGGCTGACCCTTCAGCACCATGGAGGGTGATCTCCATGGATTTCATTGTTGAATTGCCTGAGAGTTCTGGAAACACAGTGATCTGTGTTGTCACAGACCTTTTCTCAAAACAGGTTCATTTCATCCCATGCCAAAAGATCCCTACAGCTAAAGCCTTGGCTAAACTGTTTTTGGTCCACATTTACCGCTTGCATTGGGCCCCATGACGTATTATTTCAGACAGAGGGGTCCAATTCAGTCAAGTTCTGGAAAGCTTTTTTGAATCTACTTGGGACCGAACAGGGACTTAGTTCTAGCCATCATCCACAGACAAACGGGGCCACAGAATGAACAAACTCAGTTCTGGAACAGTACCTGCGCTGTTTTATTGATTACCAGCAGGACAACTGGACCAAACTACTACCTTTTGTAGAAGTAGCTTATAATAACACAGTTCACACTAGCACAGGTTTTACCCCTTTCAGAGTGGCCACAGGACAAGAATTTAATGCTATGCCCGAGTTACCCTCATATGAACCAGATATACCCTCCTTGAAACAGTGGATCAGTCATTTGCAAACCATGTGGTCGGTGGTCTGCAAAGCCTTGAATGAAGCCAAGGCTGCCTATAAAGCACAAGCAGACAAGAAACAAACAGAACCTAAACCTTATAAAGTGGGGGACAAAGTTTACCTTTCTACCAAGTTTCTAAAATCTTTGCAGCAGTCTAAAAAGTTGGCTCCTAAATATATTGAGCCTTTCCCCATAGTTTGTATTATTAATCCTGTCACGGTGGAATTACAACTCCCTAAATCATTACAGCAAGTCCACCCCATTTTTCATTGTAGCTTATTGAAACCTAAATTCATCTCTGATCTTCATCCGGCTCTTGACTAGATGCTGGATGCTGTCATGCCTCTCCGGAGAGAGGGAGACTTGGCATGTTGTCGTGTCTATTAGGGCTCCCAGATGGAGCAGATTGGTTGTTGGAGAAAGGTGACTCTTCTTGTGGTTTATAGAGAAACCATGGCCCTGGAGCGCTCTTATTATGACCCGTAGATCCCTCTCTGCCTGATTGGCTGAAGAGGACTGGACTAAAATGTCATTCAAATAGCATTGGACTCTTACTGGGGCCGAGCGCAGGTGGGCTGTCAGAGCTGCCAAAATCTTCGTAAAGGCTCTCAGTGCTGATGAGAGGCCGAAGGGCATGGCTCTGTACTGATAATGTCTGTCCGAATAGGAAAAACAAAGGAACTGTCTGTGTGCTGGTTTGATCAGAACATGAAGGTATGCTTCTGTTAAGTCTATCAAGGTGAGGAAGTCATCCTCACACGTGCTGTCTAGTATTGATTTGAGAGACTGCATTTTGAATTGTTTGAACTCCAGACACTGGTTCAGGAGCTTTAAATCTAAAATTGGCCTCCACCCCCCTGAATTCTTTTGGATCACAAATAGTATCGAACAGAATCCCTGTCTGTGCTGTTCTTGAGAAACTGGCTCAATCACCTGGATTTCCAGCAAATGCTGGATTGCTGTCTCCATCAGGCGCTGCCCTTTATACAGGGCAACTGAAAAAGAAGGTTGGGGGTGGGGAAGAGAAATTCCAGTGCCAACCCTGATCTTATTGTGTTGAGAACCCATGTGTCTGAAGTTGTGGCCTCCCACTGTTGGAAATGGAGGCTGAGCCACCCACCTATGGGTGGTGTGGTCCTGCAGTCACTTTGCATGGCAGTAAGGATGATTTCCTGCCCCTTGAAATGGCCGCTTGCCCTGAGGTTGATTCTGGTTCCTGAACTCTGACCTGTCAGGGTGTCTCTCCTGTTGGTTAGGATACTGTCGTTGAAAGTGTTGATAGTCATGGCCAGGTTCAGGGGCCTGAAAGGGCTATTTCGTATAATAAGCAGAAGGCCGGTGTTCTCCCCGTTGATAAAGGGAAGGCAAGAAAAGATCTGGCTTGAAAAGGCCTGTAAAAGGAGAAGGTTCTGCACCTGTCTCTTCATCCTCAGAAAGGGCCATCAGGTCTTCCTCCTCAGCCGAGGAGTCTACACTTCTAATTGAATGGCCCACAGATGAAATACTTTGAGGCACCATCCAATCCTCCTGCAGAACAGATTGCAAGCCTGTAGGCTGATGGAGTGGAACCCTTGGAGAAGGTTGGTTCCTTTGCTGTAAACCAATGGCTATTTCCTGAGTAATATAGCCTGAGCAATCAGTTGTTTTTTTTGTGTGTGTGTTTTTTTATTTACATTTATATCCCGCCCTTCTCCGAAGACTCAGGGCGGCTTACAGTGTATAAGGCAATAGTTTCCTTCTGTGGGCAGATCCCCGCTGCAGTCAGAGTAAAGGAAGCCCTGGGGCCTGAAGTGGATGACTGTGCAAACATTGTTGCAGGCAAGTTGGGATTTGCAAATGCAAAGGCCTCTGCCCTATCCAAAACTTCTCCTAAAGTGGGAGAGGAGGGCTCCCTGGCGCCCTCTGGCAACCAGGCCTCATGGGAGGCACGGCGCAAATGAGCTGGATCATTTGTCAGATCCACTGGCTCCTGTTCCTGAGGGCCGGAAAATTCCGTCCCTTTTCTGGGGTTTTCATTTTGCTCCTGGCTTTCTTTAGCCTTCTGGAGCTTAGCCAGCTCTTTTTCCAGGGCCTTTTGATGCTTTTCTGAGTCTTTTTCGGCCGATTTGGAGCCCTTCTTGTCACTTGAAGTGGCTACCTGGCTCCTGGTAGTTGCTCCTTTGGCTGCTCCTGCTGCTTCACAGTGTGCCCAAGCAATCTGGCCAGGGATTGATTTTTTTCTCCACCATCCGGCAGGAATGCGTGGCACCGCAGCTCTGATCGATGCCGGTGAGGCCCTACCACTGCCTCGTGGTGGCAGGACTTCGGCTTTGACACTTATTTTCTACCTCCCTAAATGACCAGCTAGCAGTCTGATCGCTGAAGCAATCCTCCAAACAAAATTAATTGTCAATCTCACGCTTAGAAGATCACAAATAGAAAGGCGAAGCCACTCTTCGATCACGTCTGTTTGCAATGCAGACTGAGCCAAACTGGGGAAGCACCAGGCAAAGGAGGAGTGACCAGGAATGCAAATGAAGATCACGTGCTCAGTCTACATGCAGAACATAGAGCTACTACCCACTCTGGATGCTCTCGATCCAGCTCTAGGGAGAAATGACTATTCTCTTGTTTCCATTGCTAAAGCGATAGATCTTTGAGCCAGCCTCATAGCCTGTAAACCTGAACATTTGGTCAACCTTTTCTCCTGATTGTTCTTGGAATATGCACCCATACATTGCTTCCAAAAACCCTTAAATGTGCCAGAGATGGTTTCTCCTATATAGCACAGCATATGGAATATCATTAATAGAGGAACTCCACAGCCTATTGATTAAATAAGTAGCAGTCAACATGGCTTCAACCCATATGACCTGCTCAGACCAGAATCCTCCACCAATGAATCCTTCATTGTTTGTATGACACCATTCCACCTCGAAACTCAGTAAGCCGCCCTGAGTCTTCGGAGAAGGGCGGGATATAAATTCAAATTAAAAAAAAATTACGTAGAAGCATCAGCCACTCTGCCTCATCTCCCTCCAGGCTCACTACCACAGAATTCACGCAGGCAACTTTGTCTGGGTAAACAGGCCCGTTATCAGTCCATATGGCTCCACACGAGATGCAGGAAGAAAACTAGCTTCTTTGGCCTCCTGTTGAACATGGCTCTTATCAGTGAGGGTTTCAGGTGTCCCAGGGTGAACCAGTATGGCGGCGGCCATCCCATTGCATGTGGGAATGGCTGGGGTTGGAAGTGTAGGGCTGGCCAGCACTGCTGTGAGGGCAAGTGGCTGCCCCTGGGAGGCTGGCTAAGCCCTGGCCTACTGCACCCCCTTGCTGGGGAGCAGCAGCTTCAGAAGATTGGTGGTACCCGATGGCCCTGTTACCCTCTGGCTGGGTCTGGGGGCTGCAGGGACGAAGGGACTGTTGAGACTTGGCTGGCCCGGCTCCAGCAGCTTGGGGTATCTGCTTCGCTGGCACCGACCCTCGTATCTCCAGCCCCACAAACTTCTCCCTCAGCTGCTCCACCAATGGGCTGAGACATGCAGTCAGGTACTTCCAATCCACCAGCTCTTCCCATTCCACTGCCCTCTTCACCTTCCACTTTGATCCTTGGATGAGTGCCAGCCTGGATGGAATCAGCGGGAACTCAGCCTCTGCCACTTTCCCACACCTCACCACAGATCCACAGTGCCATGGTAGAAAGTCCCAGTCATCTCTTTGAGAGCAAACTGGTTGCCTGCTGGAGGATTTTGGTCCTATCTTAGGCAATGTCCCTCCACTGAGCAGCTCTTGGAGACCGAATGGGCTGCCTGCCAAAGGGATTCAGACTTGCTCAAGGACAAGACCCTCTTATAAGCAGCCCTTTATGACCAAAATAGCTGCCTGCTGAAATATCCTTACTAAGGAATGCAAAGGTACTATGATAACTGGCATATACTTTTAAATATTTTCTAGGGTCATTTTGATTATTTACAAAAAAAATGCTTCTCTAAAATTAAATACCCCAGTAATACATATCATATTTATAAATTTTATAATAATTTTAAAAAGCAAAAATCCATAATATTAACCAAACAAGTTTTATAATAATTGAAAACTCTTTGGTTGTTTCAGCAGGGCAGAAATTTAAAAATCAGGAAGTAAAAGGAAAGAAAAATAAAATTATATCTCAAGTTGAACAATTTTTGTCCCCAATTTTAATTTAAAATTCAAAAAATCTTGCAGGATTATAATTGAGTTGTCAGACTGCAGCTAGGTGTATCAGAACTGACTGGGATGACTTTGAAGTAATCTATTTTTTTGGAATTCAGTTTTAATTACTATTTTACCAAGATTTTAGGACATGTGTTTTAAAGCATATTTTTACAAATATAGGGTTGCTTATTTATAACTATGTCACATTATGTGCCTGTACAGTCACAAATAGGTTTTGTATTTGTAGGGTGCATATCTTTGGGATGTTCTAATGATTTTTGACATTTTCTGTCCTATTGCGAGGAGACATCTTACACATGAAGACTCAGTTCTCACTAACCAACATTTTCATAATTGTGGGTGATCATCTAGCAGAAAGGAAGGCAATAGAAATTTCAGTAGGTGACCCATGCAGAGAACAGGAGAAGGACACAATGTAACTGTGTGTCCCTTCTCACCTGTTAAACCCATCTGGATTTTATTTCAGTTGAAACCCAAGAAGTTCCAGTTTTATTGTGCTGCAATTGCAATTCAGAACTTCCAAAGCACAGTATATTTCTTTCTCAGCTGAAGCAAAACATATTTTCAATTTTGTGAACATCCCTGGGAATAATCAATAAGCCAAAACTCACACAAGCCTCCAAGGCCAAGCCACACAATACTATTTACAAGTAGTCCTCAAAGTAATGGATGGAAGCTTGTTAAGAGAGAACCAATCTCTAAGGAGAAATATACAGACACTTTCAAAAGAACATTCATCAATAGTTTCTAAAAAAGAGGTACAACCAAGCATTCCTGCAACAGGAAGAAAAGTATTCCAGACTAGGGGAAAAAAGGCGAATATTGGTGATAGGAGAGTCAATTCTTAAGGGAACAGAAACTATAATCTGCAGACCAGGCAGTCAATTTAGGGAAGTATATTGTCTCCCTGGAGCAAAAATCAAAGATGTAACTGAGTACCTTATCAAAATAATCAACCCCACAGATTACTACCCCTTTCTTCCCCTACACGTGGGGACCAATGACACAACAATGCATCTGAAAGCAGTAACAAGAGATTACGAAAAGCTAGGGGAGAAAGTTAAACAATTAGGAGCACAAGTGGTTTCTTAAAAATCTGTATTTCCAACAAAAGGCCAACATCCAACGAGGGAGCAAAGGATTTGGGGAAACGAACCACTGGCTTAAAAACTGGACTCGTCAACAGAACTTCTGCTTCCTAGACCATGGTCTGCATTACTTGCATGAAGGGCTACTGGCAAAGGATGGACTGCAGCTCACAAGAACTGGAAAGAATATATTTGGAAAATGACTGGCTTATCTTATCAGAAGGGCTTTAAGTTGAAACTGAGGGAAAAGGGGGGGGGCAATATTCACAACGTTTAGAACCTAATTCCAAGCAAAAACCACTAGATAACCAAACACATAAGGAGGTACGGAGTAAAGAGAAAGAATAAAAAAAGAAAAAGAAAATGAAGTAGAGAGTGATGGAAAGGATGGAAATTCCAGTTACAAAGTAGGAGATATAAGAAAAATACCGAAGACCCATAAAGGACTCAAATGCCTGTCCATTAATGCTCAAAGTTTTGAGAACAAACAGGGTGAACTTGAAGTATTAGTACATGAAGATGGATATGATACGGTTGCCATTACTGAAACTTGGTGGGATGAAACTCACTGATGGAAGGATAAAAACTATTCAAAAGAAACAGACCTAGCAAAAGAAGAGATGGAGTTGCATTATATATAAAAGATCATTACATCTCTACAGAAATACACAAAACCAAGGATGAACACCTCCTAGAATCCATATGGGTCAATGTAAAAGGGAAAAATGACATTGATATAGAGGAGTATACTACAGGCCACCCAATCCAGCAGAAGAAATTGATGAACTCTTTGCTAATCAATTAACAAATGTAGGTAGAAAACAGTAGTAATGGGAGACTTTAACTATTCTGGTATCAACTGGGAGACAAATTCTGCAGCAAGTAGAAAATTGAAGAGATTCCTAGCCAACTTAGCTGACAACTTTGTTATCCAAAAGGTAGAAGGGTGAACTTGAGGCAAAGCCATACTGGACCTAATTCTTACTAATAGAGAAGAAGTGATAAAGGGAGTTGTTGGAACCTTGGGCGAGAGTGACCACATCATCTTGGAATTCAATATAATACAAAAACAAATAATATAATATATTCCAACCTTAAACCTTAAAGAAGCTGATTTTAATAAATATAGAGACAGTCTAAGCAAAATTGCATGGATAAAAATCCTAAAGGGGGAAACAAGAAGTGTGGGAAACATTGACAAATATGATCATAAAGCCCAATTCAACAAATATCACTGAAAAGAAAAAGAAGAAATCCAAGAAGAAATCAGTATGGTTGCACAAAGATCTCTCTGATAAACTGAAAGACAAAAAGGATAACTACAAAAAATGGAAAGAGGGACACATAACTAAGACAGAATACCAGCATAAAGTCCAAATCTGCAAAGATGAAGTCAGGAAAGCAAAGGTTCAAAATAAACAAAGACTTGCAACAAAAATCAAAGATAATAAAAGAAGTTTCTTTCAACATATAAATAACAAGAAAAAAGTCAATGTAACAGTGAGTCCACTAATAAAAGAAGATAGCAAGGAAATAACAGGCAGTAGAGGGAAAGCAGAGCTGCTTAACTCATTCTTTGCACTAGTTTTCACACAAAATGAAAGTATGGCCCAACATACTAAAAGGGTAAATGTAAAAGACAGATTAGAAATAAAAATTAAAACAGGCAAGAAAATGGTAAGAGAACACCTGTCTGACCTTGATGAATATAAATCATTGGGACCTGATGGATTACATCCCAGCACTGGGGAGGGAAAAGAGATGATGTGGTTCTCATCTTCAAAAAAGGAAACAAAACATACCCAGGAAACTATAGACCAATCAGCTTAATATCAATACCTGGGAAGATAATGGAAAAATGGTCAAAAAACAGATCTATGAACTTCTAGAAACAAATAAAGTTATAACTAATAGCCAGCACGGGTTTGCTAAAAACAGATCATGCTAAACCAATCTTATTTCATTACTTGACAAAGTGACTAAATTAGTACACCACCGAAATACTGTGGACATAGTACATTTATTCAGCAAGGCATTTGACAAAGTAGACTACAACCTACTTCTCAGTAAGCTAGAAAAATGTGGGATAGACATGGATTTGTAACTGGCTGACAAACCGTACTCAACAAGTAGTCCTTAATGACACTACATCTACATGGAGGGAAGTAAGCAGTGGAGTACCACAAGATTGTCTTAGGCCCAGTACTTATACTATATCTTCATAAATGACTTAGATCAGAGTTCCCCAACCTTTCCAGGTTGATGGCCTGGAGCAGGGAGAGGGGGGAAAGGGGATGATTTTGTGGGACGGGCAGGTGCATGTGCATATGCGTGTACACAAGCATCCACGACGTTTGCAGTGGACCCTCTCGTGAGTGGGACTGCAAGAGCCTGCAATAAGACTCAACGAGTGGGACTGTGACTGCCCACAATGAGGGTCATGTGAGTAAGGCAAACATCCTTAACGACCCTCAAGCTAATGGGGCCGTGCATGCACATAGATGCACGTGCACTGGCCAGCTACTCACATGGCCTGGTGGTGATTAGACCACAGTCAGGTAGTGGGCCATGGCTCGCAGATTGGAGACCCCTGATTTAGATGAGGGAATAGAAGGAGATGACAGTAAGCTGGCAGGAACAGCCACATCCCAGAAGACAAGCTCAGGATCCAAAAAGATGTTGACAAACTTGAACAATGGGATCTAGCCAACAAAATGAATGTTAATGTGGAGAAAAGCAACGTTTTTACACCTGGGCAGGAAAAACAGAAGTACAAGTACAGATTAGACAAAACCTGGCTCAAAAACAGTTACCTTAGAGTCCTAATCGATGATCACTTAAACATGAGTCAGCAGTGTGTGGCAGCAGCCAAAAAAACTAATACAATCCTTGGTTGTATAAACAGAGGCATAGAATCAAAATCATGTGAAGTAATAGTACTGCTTTATAAAGCCTTAGTAAGAACACACCTGGAATACTGCATCCAGTTTTGGTTACCACATTAGAAAAAAGATGTTGAGACTTTGGAAAAAAGTAAAGAACTTTATAGTTTTAAAGAACTGCAACTAAGATGATTAAAGGCCTGGACACAAAAACATATGACGAATGGTTACAGGATTTGGGTACGGCTAGTCTAGAGAAAAGAACTAGAGGTGACATGATAGCAGTGTTCCAATATTTGAGGGGCTGCCATAGAGAGGAGGGAGTCAAGCTATTTTCCAAAGCACCTGAAAATCAGACAAGAAATAATGGATGGAAACTGATCAAGGAGTGATTCAACCTACAAATAAGGAGAGATTGTTCTGTGAGAACAATCAACCAATGGAACAGGTTGCCTTCAGAAGTCGTGGGAGCTTCATCACTGGAAGCTTTCAAGAAGAGACTGGACTGCCACCTGTTAGAAATGATAAAGGGCAGGGATCCTCAAACTATGGCCCCCAGGCCAGATACAACCTGCCGTAGCAATGACAGCCTGCGCGTCATTCAGTTTAGTTTAGGACCATGATGGTGAACCTATGGCACGCGTGCCAGAGGTGGCATGTAAAGCCCTTTCTGCTGGAACGTGCACCGTCGCCCCAGGTCAGATCTCCTTGGCGTTTCTTTTGTGAGCTTCTGTTTCCCTGCAAATAACGAAACAGAAGCTCACGAAAGAAAAAGATCTTACCTCTTGCTGTGATGCCGGTTTTGGGATGCCCTGCTTCCTGCCAGCCAGCTGGTCTTCGGGTCTTTGTTGCGCATGTCCACGCATGTCAACATGCATGTTCACACAAATTGCACATGTCCACGCATTTGCACATGCATGCACCTTTTAGTTTCGGCATGTGCGCGCATGCAGTTTGGGCACTCGGTATCTAAAAAGGTATCCTAAACCATCACTGGTTTAGGATGTCAATCGCTGGGGCTGGGGACCAAGGGTTCCCCCCCCTTTTTTTAAAAAAGCTTGCTTTCCCACAGCCCCCCCCTTTCCTCCTGTTTGCTCAAAGGGGTGTTGAATCTGGAGGATTTTGGGGGAAAAAAGGAAGAAAAAGCAAGGTGGGGGGATCAGACATGGATGTGCCGGGATTTAGCCAGCGTGGAGTCTTGCGAGGGCCTTGGATGCAGGGAAGGTTAGGAGTCCAGACCTTTTTTTTAAAGGGTGGATGCCCAACTAGCGATCAGTCCAGAGGCAAAGCAGCAACTGTGTGCTCTCGGGGTAGGGAGCACAGGGGGGGGGAAGGGGTATTTCTGAGGGGGTGGGGGTGGGGAAAAAAAGCAGAGTACCGGACTGAAATGAGAACCTGGCTTTTAATCAACCCCCTCCCCACCGGTGCTCTTCCTGTTTCGCTGCTTTACTGTATCGGAGGGTTCAGTTGGGGTCTTGAATTAGACCCCTGGAGGCTGGGCAAGGGGAAAGCACACTTGTTGCATTTGCCGGGAAGTGTGTTTGCATGCAAGTGTGCCCGTTGCAATGGAGATGCAGGCAGACCTCTTCTCGTTGCATGCCGTTTACAAAGCCCTGGGTGGAAGGAGGGGAGGTGTGGCAGGAGAGGGGCGGGAGGATCAACTGGGATGGGATGGGGGGGAGAGAACGGGGTGAATTGTCCTGCATTGGAAACCCAGCCCAGCTCCCTCACCCTCCGCCGAGCTGGGATGAGCCTCCAAATGAAACTCACGTGCACTGCGTTGCAAGTAATGCACACCGGAGACAGAAAGGAGGAAGGGGGAAGCTGGGGAGTCGAGAGGGCATCCCCGGGTGCCAGGTTGCAAGAGCTGGTTCCAATCCAGGCTTTGTGTGGTCTGCATGTGCCTCCTTCCTCCTGCCTGGGGTTACCAGCTTGACCCATAGTGGCCAGGCGTGTGGTGTGGCTGTCAGCCTTGCACAATGCCGGCAAGGCAATGGGTAGATGGGTGGCTTGATTGGTGGGTGGGTAGGGGACTTCTCCTTCAAGAAAGATGCGTTCCCCAGCCAGCTCTTCCTTCCCCTCCGCTGCAATCTTGCCTGCTGCCTCTGTGCCTCCTTACTCTCCGCACCCTTGCAGGGCAAAAAAAAGGGGAGCGGCAGCCAGTGGGGAAGGGGTGATTTCTCTTCCCGAATGGTCTGCAAAAAGGGGGTTCTCTTCCTTGCCCGCCACCCCACTCTGGATTGCTGGCATCCTCTGCTGGAGCTGGAGAAATCCCTGCCTTTACAAGAGCCAGAAGAGATCGTCCCTTTTGCAAGTAGGAAGTCTTGCCAGGAGGATTACAGCCAGGGATTTCCCCCTCCCCCTCCTTCCTTTCGCTGTCTTGCCCTGCATCTGGGGCTCCCTTCCTTGCATGGAGACCTGGCTTAAGTGGAAAAGTCTTGAGGCTTCTTCCTGAGCTGCCAGTAGTGATGGCTGCTTTTGCAGTGACCTGGGAATCGCCCCATGGAATCCTTGCCATTGGGATCTTGGCATAGGGTTTGCCTTGCCTTAGAAGAAATTGGTTGTTTGGAAAGGGATCCGGTACTGCATCTGGTTGGTCACCAAGGAGAACAACCTCCGGTGTCATTTCACACGTGTGTGTGTGTGTGTGTGTGTGTGTGTGTGTGTGTGTGTGTGTGAAATAGCTGAATTTGCTGCCACACTTTTACAGGGCTATTGCAGCTTGAATTATACTGACAGGTCATAGATTTGAGGATTGATCATATAATGTGGGGCATTGGTCCCTCTGCACATTAAATCTTGGTGGTTTTGAGGTTTAAGGGCCTCGCTGCCTGTCCAGTGAGGTTCTGTCTTTTAGGCCTAACAAATGCAGCCAGAATTTTCATTTTCATGCAATACAATCAGAATAGAGCTGGAAGGGACCTTGGAGGTCTTCTAGTCCATCCCCCTGCTCAAGCAGGAGACCCTACAGTTTCAAACTCTTAGGTGGCTGTCCAGTCTCTTCTTAAAAACTTCTAGTGATGGAGGACCCACAGCCTCTGGAGGCAAGCTGTCCTCCAGTTCAATTTTTCAAACAATAGGCCGCCCCACCCCAACATAAGTTGACTTTGTAAAAATATACAAATAGAATGAGACTATTGCCTTATACACTGTAAGCCGCCCTGAGTCTTCGGAGAAGGGCGGGGTATAAATGTAAACAAACAAAACAAAAAAAAAACAGTCTGAGGGACTGTGAATTAGCCCCGTTTAAAAAGTTTGAGGATTTGTGGTGTAGGGTCTCCTGCTTGGGCGGGGGTAGGGGGTGGACTATAATACCTACTCTTAATCTGTTAAATACAATGTGCAGATAAATTTGCAATGTGAATGTAAGTGTGCACATGGGATTTTCCAACTGTTCAATGTGAATTCCTTATAGTATTCCTTTTACAAAAATAAATATCTTCACTTGTGTAGTTCTTTTAACTACTTTACTTACTTATTAACTCAGGCTTGTTCTCTAATTTATAAATAAATGAAATGAAGTCTTCCAGGTAAGTCCTCACTTGATTATTAGGTAACTATAATTTATCTTAAATTGTGAGCAACTGCTTACCATAATCGTCATCAAAGAGTTCTTGCCTTTCAGAATGATATTGTGAATCAGCAATTTCTTCATATTCTTCAACCATGCTAGTTCCAAACACTCTGTAAATCATATTTTAATTAAACTAGTTAAAGAACTAACAAAATATGATTGTTTCCTTTTACACAAAAGACTTATTTCACACTAGCAAACTGATAAAACTGAAGTGCAATGCATATCCCTGGCTCTTACTAGTTAAGATTATCACAGAGTTGACTACGAATGAAGGCAAATATATGTGTCCCAGGATAATGTTGCAAGATCCAATTTGGGTCAATCACCGAAACAAGAGATTTAGTTTTCCAAGCTTTCAGACTCATGCTGGAGCCCATCCTCAGGGACCTTCTCTCTACCAGAATGCGTGACTTGGGCTATTCAATGAGTCATATTTATGTGGTACATAAATTAGAATTCATATTTAACAGAGTAGAGATAGAAGAGCCAGAAAAACATGCTATCAGACCAAAACTATCGGCAATGCTGGTCATACACAAACCAAATATTATGCTTAGCCCAAAGGAGCAACACAGCTTGAAAAACCTGAAACAATATCAGGACATTATTTTATTGGCAGATAAAGGCTGCTCAACGATGGTGATGAACCACAGAGATTATGACATGAAAACATTCACCCTGCTCAATGATTCCTCAACATATGGGCCAACAAAGACATCAGGGATGAGAATGATGGTCACACAATTGTATGCTTATCTCAGCCAAATCAAACAAAACAACTGTATAATGGAAAAAGAAGATTGGAAAATAAAAGCAACAGATACTGCCCCAGCAAGACTTTACTGACTTCCTGTTATGACCCGGGATTGGGCACGGAAACTACACACCCAGAAGAAAGACTTAACTCCCCTTTATTGTTCCAGCTTGCCCCCAAAAGTCCCGCCATTTACTGCAAGTCCAGGAATAAAGCTCTATACACACACCTCCAATATTTCCTGGCTGCTATTAGTCCAGAAGAGCAGCTCAGTTCTGAAAGCAGCCAAAGTTCAGGGAAGTTGGTTCCAATGAGTCCTCGTCACAGAAAGAGTTGACTGGCACTGCAGCACCACCCGGAGTATAACTGTGTCACTGTGACCTGCATGTAGCCATGCCAGGCCAGGATGGCAAACAAGACAAGCACAGCAAAGTATCCAGATATTGGTAACAGCACGAGGCTGGAAAAAGCAACTTGTTCCTGACAAACGCCCCTCCCAACTGCGTCTCCTTAAATCTCATTCCCAGGTGGGCCCTGTGAAGAGGGGTAGGGAGCCCTCCTTCCGAGTTGTTAGGATGCCCTGCACTGATTCCGTTTCCTCTCCGTTCTCCATACTCAGGGATTGGGGGGCAGTAATTGTTCCACTGCTCGACTGTCTGCCCTGTCCTTTCCCCTTGCCTGGTCCTCCTGCTCCCCCTGCTCCACCGCTCTCTTGCTGGCGACACTTCCCAGGCCTGAGGGATCCGGGACTGCCTCGTCCTGCACCTCCGATTGTTCCTCCATTGGCCCTAGATCTGTCTCATCCTCCTCCTCAGACTCAGGCTTCGACGGGACCATGACAGTCCCCAAGATACACAAAATAAAGAGTCCCCCTCAGACCTAGTGTAGCACTAAGAAATACCCCTACCTACAACTTGGCTAAATGGCTGGCACCATGTTTAAAGTTCCTGACCCCACCCTCGAACAGCATGATCACATCATTCATGCAATTTTTGACAAAACTACTGTAAGCAACTGCCTCAGCAAGACTCTTAATCCATTAAGTTGAATCAAAAGAACTTTTACCGAGAGAAAAGTGATTGCAGGAGAACAAGGCAAAATCTGAAAAGTCCATGCAATGTAAACAGCATTCTTTTGTTTCTCCAAGCCCAACCCCTCTAATCAGCAACCGATATGATGCCGCAAGGTTGTTTTGACAATCTCTGAGATACGAAGCGATAAAAGTTTACCCTCAGGGCATGATGGCCTTGGAGACGGGCTGAAACTGGCTGGGGGAGAGCTCTCTCTGTCTCTGAAGACACCCCCACTCCTTTCTGTCTCCAAAGATGCTCCCCCTCCCTAATTCCCAAGTGGTTACCAAAAAAAGTAAAAAGCAAGCTAAAATGCCAGCAAGCTTCCTCCCCCACCAGATCCTGTCCAATAGAATGGTAGGACACAATGGTGGATCTGACACACAGATAAAACTGTGGCAGCCTTGTGTCCTGAACAGTGTAGTTAGTCCTGGAGAACAGAACAAACAAGCAGGGAGAGAAGAAATAGAAAACAAAAGGAATGTCATTTGGGTTTGTCCAGTACTGATTATGGAAATGTTTAACACGTTTAGGCGCTCTAACTTGGTGATGGTCAACTCATTCATTCTGAGCTGCCGGGAAGTCCTTCCATGCCATCAAATACTGAAGGGTTCCCCTATGTCTATAGAGGTCTAGCATTTCCCTGATTTCAAAGTGCTGCTTTCCTTTTACCATTAAAGTTTCTGGGATTGATGAAAGTTCAGCTCTAAGGGGAAAAGTGATCTCAGTCTTCATTCAATAAGCTACAGCGAAACATGGGGTGAATCCGTCGACGGGACTTCAGCAAATATAATTCTACAGTCAGTTAATGATGCACTTAATTGGGAAGGGCCCTACAAATTTAGGTCCCAGCTTCTTTGATGGTTGTACAGATTGCAGGAAGCAGGTGGAAAGGTAGACATGGCTGCCAAACTCAAACGGCTTGGGTTCTGCATGCTTCTTGTCGGCCTGCTTCTTACAATTATCCTCCAGAGCTTTGCTCACCACCGGCCATGTGTTTCGCAGTTGGGAGACCCACTCTTTCAACGATGCAACTGGGGATTCATTAAGGGGTAATTTCAGCATAAGATTAAAGTCTTGTCCAGTAGCCACTCTAAAAAGAGTGAATCCTGTGTTGCTGTGCACAGAGTTATTGTACGCCACTTCAGCAAAGGGCAACAAATCAGTCCAATTACCTTGCTTATAACTGATGTAACACCTAAGACAGGGGTCCTCAAACTATGGCCCATGGGCTGGATACAGCCTGTCAAAGCCATTAATCTGACCCGTGCAGGATCACGAGGCTGCCCCACCCACATCGACCCACCCACCCGCCAGCTCCCACCCTTCAGCCAAGCAGAGGACTTACCTTCACGAGCCCCGTGGGCTGGAACTGGAAGGTAAGGCCAACATTTTGGGCCAGCAGAGTGCTTCTGGAGATGGGGGAGGTCAAAAACAGAGCGCGTGGATGCTCTGGGAGGCCAAAAACGGGCCTGTTTTGGTCTCCCCCACCTCCAGTAGCACTCTGCAGACCAAAAACGGAGCGCACAGAGGCCTCCTGGGGTGTCTGCGCGACCCGTTTTTTACCTCCTTCACCTCCAGAAGATAGACGAGAGAGACAGAGACAGAGAGAGAAAAAGAGAGACAGAGTGATAGAGAGTGGAATATTGTAGGTCGAAACACAGGTGAGGAGCCAAACTTCCAACAGCAATGTTTTATTAAGATAAGGACTCAGTATAAACCAACATCCAGTTTCAGCAATGGACCCTCAATGACAGGTGTTTCATTCTGCACTGGCCTCAGCCCTTTAAATACCCTTACACTGTGTTATCGTCCCTCTCACTCTTCTGGATTCCCACCCCAGTTTACATCTTTCAGCTCTCTAATGGCTGTCCTCTTTGCTCGGCTCCGAAGCTGATTGATATGTTGGCGTCACAGATGCCCATCCTCAAGCTCCACCTGGTACAAATGGGGACCCATAACTTCTGTAATCTGTGCCGGCACTCATATGGGTTGACCAGTATAATTCCAGGCATATACTAGATCACCTTGCTCAAAGGTTCTGACGGTATCTTCCCAGTCTGTGAGGGCTTGTTGAATAATCGGGGTGTATTCTATCTAAATTTGTTCTCAGCTGGCAACCCGTAAGTAATTCCGCTGGGCTCTTTCCGGTGGCTACACAGGGAGTTGGTTGAACAAATACTTATCAAGTTTCTCCTGATCGTCCCCTGGACCCATTCGAGACCACACCCCTTTCATCATTCGCACCATTTGCTCCGCCTGCCCTTTACTCGCGGGGTGAAATGGCACGACAAGGGTGTGACGTATTTCTCAGTTTACTAGGAATACCTCAAATGCCGTTGCCGTAAATTGTGGCCCATTGTCCGATACCAACATGTCCGGCAACCCATGTGTCGCAAACAGTTTGTTCAATACTCTAACAACAGTGTCTGTCATGGTTGACCTCATTATGGCTACCTCCAGCCATTTAGAATATGCATCAACAATTAGGAAAGACAACCCCTTTATTGGCCCTGCAAAATCAAGATGTATTCTAGACCAGGGGCCTCTCGGTTTCCCAGTCCCATAATAATGCTGCAGGAGGTGCCAGTCTTGATTCCTGGCATACTTGACACAACACCACCCACTCCGCAATATCTATATTTGGCCACCACAGATAATTACAGGCCAAACATTCATCCTTACAATTCTGGGGTGGCCTTCATGTAGGGTCTCTAATAATGATTTCCTTAGCCTTGAGGGTATCACTACCTGATTCCCCCACAATAGGCAACCCTTCTTCACCAAAAGTTCGTATGGCCTTGCCCGGAATGGCTTAAACTCTACACTTCCTGTCTCTTTAAGCCATCCCCTCCACATCCAGTTTAACACTTGCATGATTGTTTGGTCTCTTCTAGACTGGGTTGCCACTTCCGCGGCTGTAACAAGAATGGACTCAATGGATAGAATGGACAGTCTTAATCAGCAGTACTGATGCTGCAGGAGCTGGATCCTCCACTGGATTAGGTAGGGGACATTGGCTTAGGCCATCAGCATGGCCCAGTTCTATGCCGGGTCAATGTATAAGTCGATAACTATATGCTGCTAAAAACTCTGTCGAATGAGTCATTATTGGGGACAAGACCTGCGGTGTTTGGCAGTACTCAGCGATTAGTCCCAACAGCGGCTTATGATCTGTCACTAAATCAAATCTCCTTCCATAAACATATTCATGAAATCTCCTAATTACAGCCACCGCAGCCAATGCCTCTTTATCAAGTTGGCTGTAGTTCCTCTCAGCAGATGGTAGTGTCCTGGAAAAGAACGCTACTGGAGCCTCATGACTGTCTGGAAGGCGATGACTCAAAACTCCCGACTCCAAATGGGGATGCATCACACATCAGGACTAACAGCAAACGTTCATTAAATTGAACTAAGACGCTATCCAAGGAAATTAATTTTTTCATCCCCACAAATGCAGCTGCTTCTCGGCATCTCCATACCCACGGCACCTTTTTGCCCAATAGTCAATGTAGTGATTCAGCGACAGATGTCTTTTGTCGCAAAAACACACTATAGAAATTGAGGAGGCTTAAAAAGGCCTGGAATTCCATCTTATTTTATTTATTATATTAATTAAACTTGTTTATTTATTTATTAAATAAATAAAATAATCTTATTCTTTGTGTCAGGGTTCCAAGGAACACCCCCAACAAAATAAAGCTCTGAGGCTTGAGGTTCCAGTTTTGGAAGGCAATTTTCTTTTTGCTTCTTAACTGCCACTTTGGTGTTGGCGCAGCCTGTATTGCTTGTACTTTCTGCTTGGTGGGATGCAATCCAGATGCATCGACCAGGTATCCCAGGAACTTGACTCGATTTACTGCTACTTTACACTTTTCCTCCCTTACCTTTAGTCCAGCCTCTTGAAATCTTTGTAGTACTAGTCGTAGTCGTTCAAATAATTCAGTGTTACTGATAGCAAAGATGAGCACATCATCGAAATAGGGCACAACCCCAGGGATGCCATATAACAAAGGTTCCATCAGCTTTGAAACAATTTTGGGGCTACACTCACCCCAAACTATAGGCAGCGGCAACGGAATGCCCCCCAATTTGTTTTGATAGTTTGGGCTTCAGCAGTGGCATTATCTACAGGGAGCTGCTGATATGCTTGGCCAAGATCTAACTTTACGAAGATCTCCACCCCCACCCCAGCTAATGTAACAAGTGCTGCACCACTGGTAATGGATAAGCATTATGTTGAAGAGCCCTATTCAATGTACATTTATAATCTGCACAAATTTGGACTGATCTATCTGGCTTCACTGGCGTCACAATGGGGGTCTCCCACTTGGCGTGGTTCACCGGTTCCAGTACACCTTGCTGAATCAATTTATCTAGTTGTTTGTCAACCTTGGACTTTAGTGCAAATGGCATCCTCTTCAGTTTCATCCTTATTGGTGCCACCTTGGGGTCCAAACTGAAGGAACGTTCCACTACCCTTGATGGGGAAGTTATTTCCTTGATAATCTCTCAAACGAATATGACTACACATGAGCTTCCGTTTCGCTCCATGTGGCACCAATTTCTGTAGAGTCTGCCAGTATATGATTGTTGTTGCCGAACCCGTATCCACTGCCATCTGGCAGGGAAATCCCGCAGTAAGGACAGTAATGTAAATTTTACTACTTCCCAGAATCCTGGTTTGATTGCTCATCCTCTCAGAACAACAGGCATCCATGTTAATAGTACAACACTCATCCTCTGGGGTTCTTTGCCTTGGTGGGCCATGCTTCCCCCCTCCATTATGAATTAAAATCTGCCCAGTTGGGGGGGCAGGCAACGCAGCATGGCAAACTTGTGCTAGATGACCCTTCTTCTCACACTGTCTACAAATGGTGTTTTTATGGCGACACATAGCTCTCGGATGGTTTCCGCCACACCCTATACATGAGAACTTCTGATCCTGTCAATCTGTGATCTCTGTATCTCTTCCGTTGATCTATTTGATAGCTTGCGCCTCCTTTACTCCTGTCTGTAGCGATAACATTGGTTTTGTTAATAATCATCTCTGTAACCGAACATCCCGAACCCCATAGACCAATCGGTGCGAGGAGGTGCTCACTCTAGTACTGCTTGGACTTTGGCAGGGTCCATCTCCAATCCGTCAGAGGAAATACGGTATCCCAGATAGTCGATTTTTGATTGATGGAATTCACATTTCGACAATTTTGCATAAAGTTCAGCGGCCAGTAATTTTTTAAGTACTGCTCTTACTAGCTTCACATGCTCCTCCATGGTTTCCGTGTAGATAAGTATTTCACAAGATAAACAAGAACCCCTTTAAACAAATGTTCATGGAGAACTTCATTTATTAGCTGCATGAAAACTGCTGGGGCCCCTTGCAACCCAAATGGTAAGACTCGGAATTCAAAGCAACCAAGGGGACAATTGAACGCTGTTTTCCATCCATCCCCTTCTTTTATGCGTACTCTGTAATACGCTTCTCGTAAGTCCAGTTTAGTAAAGAACTTTCCTTTGGCCAAGTGGGCGAGCATGTCTTTCATAAGAGGCATGGGGTATACATTTTCCACGCACACACAGTTCAGGTTTCTATAGTCAACTATCAAGCGGAAGGTGCCATCTTTCTTTTCCCGGAACATGACTGGGGCTGCAACCTGAGGCCTAGCCGGTTGAATGAATCCTTGTTCTAAATTTTTATCTATAAAGTTCCGTAATTCCCCCAATTCTTTCTGGGTCATGGGGTAAGATTTTGGTTTCGGGAGTTTCACCCCTGGTAGAATGTCTATTGCACAGTCTGTGGGCCTATGGGGAGGCAGCACGTCAGAGGCCTTTTCACTAAAAACCTCTTGTAGGTCCCAGTACTCTTTAGGAATTTTTTCCTCCCCCTCTAGCCTTTCAACCATCGCCCCCAGTTTCTCAGGGCGATCGGGATCAGGGGGTTTTAAAATTATCTTCTCCTTCTTTTGTGCCTTTGTGCGGAGTCGCAACACCCCTGTTCTCCAGTTTATTTTTGGATTCCATTTTCGGAGCCACGAGAGACCCAGTACAAGAGGCTGATCCATCCCTGGGGCCACTATGAAGTTTATGATTTCTTTGTGGTCTTCTATGGTCATCTCTATGGGTTTCTGTCACAAAGTGGGCTGGGCCTCCCCCCGCTACCGATCCGTCTAGCTGGCAGAAGGCTATGGGCCTGCTCAATGTTTTTACTCTTAGTTCCATTTTCTCCACCACCTCCGGGCTTAAGATACATCGGGTACACCCAGAGTCTAAGAGGGCTAGCATTTCCCCTTGCATTCCTGAGGATGGGACGTACAGTTGTACTGGAACGGTAAGGGGCCTCCCTTTCCAACTCACCAGGAAATCCTCGTCCGATTCCGAAGATGGCTCGCTGTCATCTGACCCGGTAGGAGTCCCAAATTCTTCCTCGATGGGAGGAGCGTTTTTGGCGTCATCCGCTCCCCTCTTTGCGACCTCTCACGATTTTGGTTCTACCTGTGCCGTTGGTTTTTTGCCACTAGGGGTCGCCTTTGGCGGCAGCTTCGCACAACAATCAGCAGCTCGGTGGCCTTCTTTTCCACATCTGAAACAGCCAGTGGGTTTCTTCTTCCCACCCTCCACTGCAACAGATTCTTTGGTCAGTTCCCTCTGGAACTGAGTTGGGGTTTGCCTCCAACTACAATCACTTCGCAGGCGGTCCTTGGCTAGGTCTATCTCCATTTCTGCTGCCAGGGTGTACCAGCCATGCAGGGTAGTCGGGGATGCTCGAGCTCTACACAATTTATATAGATCTCCGTGTAGGCCATCTTTGTATATGTCCAAAAGAGCCACTTCCGACCACCCTCTCATGAGAGGTACCAGATCGCTGAACTCTTGGTTGTAGTCAGTCACTGGTCTCCTCCCTTGTCTGATGGACCTCATGCGAATCTTGGCCTTTTGCTCTGCCAAGGGGTCCTCAAATCTCATTCTCAGGGCTGCCATAAAATGGTGGTAGTTCCTCAGGAGAGGGGAATCCTCTTGGTACAAGGTCACGTACCAGGAAGCCGCCCTACCACTCAAGACTTGAGTCACGCTTCTCACTTTAGAGGCTTCTGACAAATAATCTTCACCCCTTTCTTGCATGTGGCTCTCCACCATAGCCTGGAATAAGCCTAATTCCTTAGGGTCTCCATCAAACTTCCTGGGAATTGGGGGAATTTTAGGTTTTTTTCCTTCTGCGAGGTAACATTTGTGCAGAGGGGATCCCCTGACCCCTACCCAGATCTGCAGCCCCTGGAGAACGCAGCTCAGGCTCTCGTTCCTCCAGAATCTCTCTGCTGTATGCTGCTCCCCCGGTGGCCATCGAAATTTCTGTTTCCACATCTTCCCTCTCCTCCCAGGCTTTTGGGTGGGGTCCTCATACCTTTCACGATCTCTCTGTCGCTCTCTCGCCTCACGATACAGTCTGACGGCTTCTGCAATTTGTAATTCATCCTTAATTAGCTGCTCCTGTTGCCAAGCAGAGAGTTTCTTTTTTTGCTTACGTCTAGTAACTCCGGATTGTAGTTCCCCCGGGTCTGGAAAGTTTTTAAAATCCAGTTTGGCCTTCTCCTGTTTCTCCTCTATTTGTAGTTTCTCCAGCCACTCTGCAGAAATTCCTGAGTATTTGGGAGGGCCCGATGTGGCTGCCAAGGCTGCTCCTGTCTCCTCCAGCTCATCTTCCGAGGTTGGCTTTCTCCCCAGAAAAGATTCCTTATCAACTCCTCTGTGATAGTCCTGGGATGAGATGTCTGCCAGCTGCTCCTCATCAGGTTCGCATTCGTGCTCCGACATCATTAAGGGAAAAAAGAGTTTTCAGTCCCCTCGGTTGTGATCCGGGATGACTGATTTTGGGTGAGTTCCAGCTTAATGTCAGCCTGCCCCAAATCAGTGTTTGAGAAAATAAAGACCCAACTCCATCATGTTGAAGAAATTGGTAATTTATACCAAACTAATCTGTATGCAGTACAAGCAAAGCTGGAACTGGAAGTAAATCAAAACCACAGAGTCATATTCTCTCCTGAACCCTCCCCCTACTAGAGGTCAATACAGTAATAGTCCAATGTCTTCCTCCTCGGCCACATGTAGTTTCACTTCCGATATTCTCCCTCTGTCAATCTTCTGGATGGAATGTGGAGTCAGCAGCTGCCGTTACATTCACGCCCCAAAACAATTCAAACATCTATTTTAAAAAGGCTTTTCCCCTCTCCCACACATGCAATGTCAGCCGACGCTGGAAACAGTGAAAACCTCCCCCCTCCTCCATAAAGCATGTAAGACATTCAGTAGAGCAAACTTTTAACAAGGTAATAAAACAGTCAGATAATCTAGTAGGAGAAATACACTAAATTAAAGCGGAAGCTGACAACGGCTCCCATAGCCACATTGCTATTGTCAGCCTGGATGACAAAGGAAGCATTTCAATCAAGATGCTTCAGGATCGGTTCAGCTGCAAACAGCAATTTGAGCTTTTCAAATGCTGCTTGGCATTCCAAAATCTATTTAAGGGACTGGCTAGGTTTAAATTTATTCTCCCATTTTGTCTTGCTTAGTTTGTGATGGGGAGTGCAATCTGCGCAAAAGATTAATCGGCAAAAATTAGCAAAGCCTAGGAAACTTCGGTTCGGGGTGGAGCCAAGTCCAGCACCACTTGGACTTTTTTGGGGGGGTCCATCTCAGCACCTTCATATGAGATGTGATAGCCCAAATAATCTATTTTGCTTTAGTGAAACTCACCTTTGGAGAGTTTGACATACAGTTTGGCAGCCTGCAGTTTTTTGAGTACGGACCTCACTAATTTCACATTTCAGTGTAGATTAAAATGTCACCAGATACACCAGTACTCCCTTATACAGGTGCTCGTGTAAGACCTTGTTTATCAATTGCATGAAAACTGCTGGGGGTCCCTGGAGGCTAAATGGGAGGACTTTGAACTGGAAGCAGCCCGATTGGAAGTTAAATGAGGTCTTCCACTCATGCCCCTCCCTAATTGTCATGTGGTAGTAAGCCTCTCACAAGTCCAATTTAGTGAATATTTTGCCCTTCACCATATGGGCCAGCATGTTTTTCATTAGGGGCAGGGGGTAGACATTTTCAATGTAAACAGCATTAAACCTCCTATACTCTACGCAAGGCGAACTGTTCCATCCTTCTTTTCATGAACCAGGACCAGGGCTGCTACTCTGGGCCTGGTCAGTTGAATGGGGGAGTTTCTCCAAATCCTTTTTGCTGAACACCTCTCGTAGATCCCAATACTCTTTGGGGATATTAGGGAGGTTTTTCTCTCATCCTTGCACCATGTCCTAATTTCCTGCTGCAGGGAGGCCACTTTCCGGAGTTCAGATTGCTCCTGGAGAGGATGACTCATTTGGATTTTTAGCAGCCATCTTCTTTAGTTTACATATGGGTTCCATTTCTTTAGCCATGCCAGGCCTAAGACAAGGGCTCATTCCATCCCTGGGGCTACTATGAAGCTTAAAGTCTCTATGTGGGCCCCCATCTGCCTATCTATACATTCAGGGACAAAGATGGCCGGGATGCCCCCTGCCACCAATCCATCTAGTTGGCAAAATGCAATGGGTACTCTCAGCCGCTGTAAGTGGATTTCTAATTTTTCCAGCAGGCTGGGTTAACTAAGCACCTGATGCAGCCCAAGTTAGCAAGGCTTGTAAGGTGGCCTTCAGTCCTGAGGTCTGAAAACTTAACTCTACAGGGAGCGTCACTAGTGTGACTGGGCTATTTACGATGGGGTCATCATCAGTGTTGATTAGACCCTGGCCGTCGGTTGGTGGGGTCAGAGTTCTGTCATCCCGCTTCAACGATGAGGTGAATGCAACTATTTCCACTCCCTTCAGTGCCATTTCTCTGGCCCATTGCAGGGTCTTGGTTGCTTTCCCAGGGAGCCCAAGAGGGGTCTTCTTGGTGGATGGCCAGCCTTGCACTCTGCTGCATGATGCCACACTTGAAGCAGGTGGAAGAGCACAGGATGCAGGTTTTGTGGTTTTACCACTCTTTTTTCCAGGGCCGGTTTCTTTCAGTTGGGTCGAGCGGTACCGGCTGCATGCTTGGTCGATCTCTACTTCCTCAGCCAGCACATACCAGTTGTGAAGGATGGAAGGGGGTCCCCTTGAGATGCAGGCATTCAGCCCATCTATGAAGAAATTGATGAGGATGTCTTCCGGCCAGTCGTTGAGTTGGCATATGCCAGATCATGAATTTACTCGATGTACTCTGTCACCACTCTGCGGTTGTGATGCACGGTTTTGATGCGGTCCCTTGATTAAGATCAGCAAGGGGGTCTTCAAATCACTGAAGGAGTGCTGTCATAAAGCGATCAAAGTTTCTTAGTTTTGGTGCATTCACATTGTGGAGGGTCATCACCCAGTGGGCTGTGGCCCCTTCCAAGCCCAGGGTGATGTTCCTCACCTTGGCACCTTCAGTAGGGATCTCCTGCCCATACTCTTGCACATACGTTAGAATATGGGCCAGCTGCTGGGGTTCTCCATCAAACTTCACACCAAGGAATGAGGTCTTTTGGTGCTTAACTCTTGCCTGGCCAGTTCTCACAGGGACAGAAGCCCCAGTGGCTCCTCTAGGTGCTGCGCCTGCCATGGTTGCCAAAAACCTGCTAGCAGCTGGGTTTGGTGAAACCCCTGGCATACTGCCTAGCACTGAAGCTTGCCTTCCATCCTCCACCTCTTGAGTTCACTGGGCCTTGCTGGCAGCAGCCTTGGCATGTGCTTCACGTGTCTTCAGGGTTTGGAAGGTATTCATCATGAACCACATGTCTTGCTTCATTATTAGGTCTGCTTGATCAGGTTCTTTGCCTTCCTTGTCCTCTTCCTTGAGCTCTTCCAGGTCTAATAGCCTCTCTCACTGCCAGCTGATGATGGCCCTTGGTTCTTCCTCCCTAAACTTCCTTCTTTCTTTTCTTTTTTTTTTTTTATTCAAAAAGTTTTACAGAAAAATTTTTCCCCCCTTTCCCCCACCTCCCCTCCCCCTCCCTTCACAACCCCTCCCCCGACTTCCCGGAACGAGCACAAGGTATAGTTAAAAATAAAACAAACATATGCTAAAAAATTTTCGTCCCAACTTAATTATACCCCTACAATCATCAATTCCTAACTTCCCCCGAAAACAAACAAAAATAATACATCATAATCATTCAAAAACAGTCTGATAAATCTTAGTCTGATATCTACTTTGAATATAGTCAATCCATTTTTTCCATTCCTTTAAGTATCTTTCTTGCATATTGTCTTTCAAAAAGGCTGATATCTTCGCCATCTCAGCCAAATTGGCAACTTTCACTATCCATTCTTCTATTGTAGGTACTTCTTTTTTCTTCCAGTATTGTCCTATTAGTAATCTTGCTGCTGTTATTAGATTTAAAATCAATTTAGTCTCAATTACTGTACAGTCCGTAATAATTCCCAACAAAAAAAATTGCGGCAGGAACTTTATCTTCTTTTTCAAAACGTTTTGTAAAATCCACCAAATTTTTATCCAAAAGGCCTGTATATCCTTACAAGTCCACCAAATATGAAAATATGTAGCATCATCACAATTGCATCTCCAATATTTTGCTTGCATATCTGGGTACATATACGATAATTTCTTAGGATCTAAGTGCCATCTATAAAACATTTTATAAAAATTTTCCCTCAGATTCTGTGCCTGCGTGAATTTAACATTTCTAACCCAATTTTTTTCCCAAGTTTCCAATAATATTGGCTCCTGAAAATTTTGTGCCCACTTTATCATACAGTCCTTTACCAAGTCCCTTTCAGAATCTATTTCAAGTAACACATTATACAATCTCTTTATATGCTCCTGAAACTGATTTCTAATTTGCTTTACCAAATTTTCCTCATTTTGCACTATACCAATTTTCTGATCTTTTTTCCATCTAGCACGTAGTTGCTCATATTGAAACCAAGTATAATTTTTCCCTTCTTCTTTTAGTACGTGCAGAGATTTTAATTGCAAATTACCTCTTTCAGTATACAAAAGATCTTTATATGTAATCATTTCCTGATTCTGTTCTATATTTATATTCTCTATTGTATGTCTAGGACTTGCCCATATAGGAACCTTATAATTTAGTTTGTAAGAGTATTTTTTCCAAACATGCAGAAGAGCAGTTCTTAATACATGATTTTTAAAGGCCTTATCCACTTTTTTGTCATAAATTAAATATGCATGCCATCCATATAGCAAGTCATAACCTTCTATATTCAAAATTCTTTCCTCCGTTAAATTAAACCAATCACTTATTACAGAGAGAGCAGCTGCTTCATAGTATAATTTAAAATTGGGCATTTTTAAACCTCCCCTTTCCCGGGAATCTTGAATTATTTTCATTTTAACCCTAGCTTTTTTACCTTCCCATATAAATTTATTAATTCCCTTCTGCCATTCCTCAAGATTCTTATCTTTCTTAATTATTGGTATCATCTGAAAGAGGAATAAAAATCTAGGTAAAACATTCATTTTAATAGCAGCTATTCTCCCCAGCAAGGATAATTGCAATTTTTTCCAAACAATCAACTCCTTCTGAACTTTTTGCCATAAAACCTCATAGTTATTCTTATACAATTTCACATTTGACGATGTAATATAGACCCCTAAGTATTTAACCTTCTTTACAATTTCAAATCCTGTTATTTCCTCTAGTTTTTCTTTCTGTTGTCTGGCCATATTTTTTATTATCACTTTTGTCTTTTTCTGATTTACCTTAAACACTGAAACCTTCCCATATTGATCAATTATTTCCAACAAAGATTTACTAGAGTTTATAGGGTTTGTTAAAGTAATCACCAGGTCATCTGCAAAAGCTCTCAGCTTATATTCATGTTGTCTAACTTTAATTCCCTCTATCTCCTTTACTTCTTGTATTTTATCCAATAATGGTTCTAGAGTTAGAATAAACAATAATGGTGAAAAAGGACATCCCTGTCTTGTTCCTTTCGCAATCTTAAAAGGTTCTGTTAAGCTACCATTGATTATAACCTGTGCTGTTTGCTCTCCATAAATTGCCCTAATTATTCTTGTAAAACCATCTCCAAATTGCATCTTTTCTATTAATTTAAATAAAAAATCCCAATGCAATCGATCAAAAGCTTTCTCTGCATCAAGAAAAATAAATGCTGCTGGAATAAAATTTTTCTTTTCTAAATACTCCAGTAAATTAACAATCTGCCTAACATTATTCCTCATCTGTCTCCCTTTTATAAATCCAGATTGATCATTATGAATTCTTCGCTGCAAAATCAACATTAATCTATTAGCTATTATTTTAACAAAAATCTTATAATCATTATTTAAAAGCGAGATTGGCCTATAGTTCCCAGGTTTAGAACAATCCTGTTCCTCTTTTGGTATCAATGAAATAAAAGAGGTTCTCCATGAGGGGGGAATTCCCCCTCCTATTTGTATCTGATTAAATAATTCCTTAAGTGGACCTAACATCTCATCCTGTAAATTCCTATAATAACTAACTGTAAGCCCATCCGTACCAGGAGTTTTCCCCATTTTTAATTGTTTAATTACCAAAATAATTTCTTCAGAAGTTATAGGCCGATTCAGTTCATCCGTTTGTTCTAAAGTTAAATTTTTAACCTTATATTCCTTCAAATAATTATCAATATCCCTGTTCAATATATTATCTTTAAGATATAAATTTGTATAATATTCTAAAAAAGCTTTTTTAATTTTATCCTGTTGGTATCTCTCTTTACCTTTATATTCTATTTTTTCTATAGTACGTTGTTTTTGTCTTTTCCTTAAGGTATATGCTAACCATCTACCAGGTCTATTTGCATTACAAAAAGTATTATGTTTGGCATATTGTATATTTGTTGCCACCTGATCAGCTATTATCATATTAAATTGATTCTGTAATAACTTTATTGCATCTTTAATTTTTTGATCATGCGGGTTATGTATTAATAATTGTTGTTTCTTATAAATTTCCTCTTCTAAATACCTATGCTGTCTTTGTTGCTTATTTCTCTGTCTATTATTAATATATATTAATACACCTCTCATAAAAGCTTTACTGGCGTCCCAAACCATTTCTATCGATGTTTCGTTATTCAAATTATAATCAAAAAATTCTTTCATCTGCTTTTTACATTGAATTACATTATCCTGATATCTAAACAAATTTTCATTTAATCTCCAAGTTCTTCTACCTTCTTTTCCATATTGCAATTCCATCCAAACAGGACTATGATCAGACAAACATCTTGGAAATATCTTAGTTTTCTTCATCTTAAAAAGCAAGTCGTTAGAAATTAAAATAAAATCAATATGTGAGAAGGATTGATGCCTATCAGAGAAAAAAGTATAGTCTCTTTCCTCCAAATTCCGCAGTCTCCATACATCTCTCAACTCAAAATCTTCTATCATGTCAAAAAAGGATTTAGGCAGCTTTGCATGTGCAGGTATCTTCTTAGAAAAAGTTCTCTTGTCCTTTCGTGTATCTATTACTCCATTCCAATCTCCCAATATAATACACGATTTATAATCCCATAGAATCAACTTATCATACAACATTCTATAAAATTTTTCTTGTTGCTGATTGGGTGCATATATACCAAACAAAAGGGTCTTTTTTGTTTCTATTGTAAGTTCAATAGCAATATTTTATTTTTTATTTATTTGATTTATTTGATTTTTATACCGCCCTTCTCCCGAAGGACTCAGGGCAGTGTACAGGCAAGATAAAACCAACAATACAATATAAAGTTTAAAATGCAATTAAAAAACTTATTTAAATTAGCCTGAAAATTAAAATTTGCCATAAACTAAAAACCCCATTTAAAATTAATAAAATTTAACATTAAAATTCAATTTAAGCCAGCCCCGCGCGGATAAAGAGGTGTGTCTTCAGTTCGCGACGGAATGTCCGAAGGTCAGGTATTTGGCGTAAACCCGGGGGAAGCTCGTTCCAGAGTGTGGGAGCCCCCACAGAGAAGGCCCTTCCCCTGGGGGCCGCCAGCCGACATTGCTTGGCGGACGGCACCCTGAGAAGTCCCTCTCTGTGAGAGCGTACGGGTCGGTGGGAGGCATGTGGTAACAGCAGGCGGTCCCGTAAGTACCCAGGTCCTAAGCCATGGAGTGCTTTAAAGGTCGTAACCAACACCTTAAAGTGCACTCAGAAGGCCACAGGTAGCCAGTGCAGTCTGCGCAGGAGTGGTGTTACGTGGGAGCTACGGGTAGCTCCCTCTATCACCCGCGCAGCTGCATTCTGGACTAACTGAAGCCTCCGAGTGCACTTCAAGGGGAGCCCCATGTAGAGAGCATTACAATAATCCAAGCGAGAGGTAACGAGCGCATGAGTGACTGTGCATAAGGCATCCCGATCAAGGAAGGGGCGCAACTGCCGAACCAGGCGAACCTGGTGGAAGGCCCTCCTGGAGACGGCCGTCAAATGATCTTCAAACGACAGCCGTTCATCCAGGAGGACACCCAAGTTGCGCACCCTATCCTTTGGGGCCAGTAACTCGCCTCCAACAGCCAGCCGCGGCTGCAGCTGACTGAATCGGGATGCCGGCATCCACAGCCACTCCGTCTTGGAGGGATTAAGCTTGAGCCTGTTTCTCCCCATCCAGACCCGTACGGCTTCCAAACACCAGGACAGCACTTCAACAACTTCATTGGGGTGGCCCGGGGTGGAAAAGTACAGCTGAGTGTCATCAGCGTACTGTTGGTATCTCATCCCGAAACCACTGATGATCTCACCCAACGGCTTCAGGAGGGCCAGGGATAGGGGTTGTTCCTCTGCCCTGGTCCTATTAGACCTCTCAGCGGCTTTCGATACCATCGACCATGGTATCCTGCTGCGCCGGTTGGGGGGATTGGGAGTGGGAGGCACCGTTTATCGGTGGTTCTCCTCCTATCTCTCCGACCGGTCGCAGTCGGTGTTGACAGGGGGGCAGAGGTCGTCCCCGAGGCGCCTCACTTGTGGGGGGCCGCAGGGGTCGATTCTCTTGCCCCTTCTGTTTAACATCTACATGAAACCGCTGGGTGAGATCATCAGTGGTTTCGGTGTGAAGTATCAGCTGTATGCGGATGATACTCAGCTGTATTTTCTACACCGAACCACCCCAACGGTTATCAAGTGCTGTCCCGGTGTCTGGAGGCCGACGGGTCTGGATGGGGAGAAACAGGCTCAAGCTCAATCCCGCCAAGACAGAGTGGCTGTGGATGCGGCATCCCGGTACAGTCAGCTAAATCATGACTGAACATCGGCGGCGAGTCATTGGCCCGATGGAGAGGGTCCGCAACTTAGGCGCCCTCCTGGATGAACGGCTGTCTCTAGAAGAGCATTTGACGGCCGTCTCCAGGAGAGCGTTCACCAGGTTCGCCTGGTACGCCAGTTGCGCCTTTCTGGACCGGGATGCCCTATCCACGGTTACTCACGCACTCGTGACATCTCGCCTGGATTACTGCAATGCTCTCTACATGGGGCTCCTTGAGGCATCCGGAGGCTACAGTTAGTCCAGAATGCAGCTGCGCTGGTGATAGATGGAGCCCTCGTGGCTCCCATATGACACCTATCCTGCGCAGACTGCACTGGCTTCCTGTGGCCTTCGGTGCGCTTCAAGGTTTTGGTGACCACCTTAAAGCGCTCCATGGCATTGGGCCGGGTTATTTACGGGACCGCCTACTGCGACCGAATACCTCCCACCGTCCCGCGCCTCACAGAGAGGGTCTCCTCAGGGTGCCGTCAGCGAGGCAATGTCGTCTGGCGGCGCCCAGGAAGGGCCTTCTGTGGGGCTCCACCTCTGGAACGAACTACCCCGGACTTCGTCAGCTTTGGACCTTGGACCTTCCTGGGCTTAAAACATACTTATTTAATTGTGCAGGACTGAGCTAGATTTTAAATTTTGGGTTTTAAATTGGGTTTTATTTCTATTTTTAATTGGACGGGCTTTAGAATAAGTTTTTTAAATGTTTTATATTGTATTTATATTCTATTTATCTGTTTTTAGTGCCTGTAAACCGCCCTGAGTCCCTTGGGAGATAGGGCGGTATATAAATATGATTAAATAAATAATAAATAAATTCATGTAGATGTTGAACAGCAGGGGCGAGAGAATCGACCCCTGAGGGACCCCACAAGTGAGGCACCTCGCGGTCGACCTCTGCCCCCCTGTCAACACCGTCTGCGACCGGTCGGAGAGATAGGAGGAGAACCACCGATATACGGTGCCTCCCACTCCCAATCCCCCCAACCGGCGCAGCAAGATACCATGGTCAATGGTATCGAACGCCGCTGAGAGGTCTAATAGGACCAGGGCAGAGGAATAACCCCTGTCCCTGGCCTCCAGAGATCATCCACCAATGCGACCAAAGCTGTCTCCGTGCTGTATCCGGGTCGGAAGCCGGACTGGAACGGGTCTAGATAGACATCTTCATCCAGGTATTGGGGTAGCTGTCGGGCCACAGCACTCTCTACAACCTTCGCAACAAAGCAAAGGTTGGAGACTGGACGATAATTACCCAAAATAGCTGGGTCCAGGGAGGGCTTCTTAAGGAGGGGTCTCACCACCGCCTCTTTCAAGGCGGCAGGGAAAACCCCTTCCAACAAAGAAGCGTTGATAATCCTCTGGAGCCAGTCTCATGTCACCTCCTGGGTGGCCAGTACCAGCCAGGAAGGGCATGGGTCCAGTAAACATGTCATGGCATGAAGCCTCCCCAACAACCTGTCCACATCCTTGGGAGCCACAGGGTCAAACTCATCCCAAATGGACTCAACAAGACGTGCCTCCTCTCCCTCGCTTGGATCATCCCAAATTCGGTCCAGACCGTCCCTCAGCTGAGCGATTTTATCGTATAGATAACCACTAAACTCCTCGGCACGTCCCTGCAAAGGGTCATCCCGCACCTCCTGATGTAGGAGAGAGCGGGTCACCCGAAACAGGGCAGCCGGGCGGTTATCTGCCGACGCAATGAGGGTGGAGGCGTAAGAACGCCTCGCTTCCCCATTGCCACTAGGTAGGCCCTGGAATAGGACCTAACTAGTGTCCGATCAGCTTCGGAGCGACTGGACCTCCAAGTGCTCTCTAGGCGTCTTCTCCGGCGTTTCATCTCCCTCAGCCCCTCGGAGAACCAAGGGGCCGGATTATCTTCCGTGACTATCTGCCTCTATTAACTTGGCTGGTATATCTTTTCTCAAATAAACCACTATGCCATGTTTTTTGTCCAAAGCAGAAGCAACAAAATGTTTACCTAACTTTGAGTTTATTAAGTACTTTTGATCTGATAGTTTAATATGCGTTTCTTGTAAACAAATTACATCATTTCTAAATTGTTTCAAATAATGAAATATTTTTCTTCTCTTCTGAGCTGAATTCAAACCATTGACATTCCAAGTCAAGATTTTTTTTGCCATTACTGGGCTGCTGAAGCTTTTGAGCAATCAGCTGAAGATCGTCCTCCCGTATCTTCGGCCGTGCTCCTCCCACCGCTTCTGTAGCAGAATCCTGAACTTTACTCTGAGTTTGTTGCTCCTTTTCTTTACGCTTAAGGGCTCCCCTCGTCAGTCTTTGTTCTTGTGGTTGTTCCTCAGATGGTAACATCACTGGAATCACCTCAGCTTCCACACCCATTTGAGTCTCTTGAATTCTTTTTTCTATTATTTCTATTTCAAATTTCAGCACTGTAGAAAGAAAATCTTTGGCCTTAAGCACTGTGTCAATACGATATCTCCTTCCTTGATAATACACTGACAAACCAACTGGAACCTCCCATCTAAATTGAATCTGGTATTTCTTAAGTTCTTGTGTAAAAAATGTAAAGTCCTTTCTATCCTTTAACATCTTGGGAGGAATCTCTTTCAAAACCTTCAGCTCCTGTTCTCCTATTTTCAAGTTTTTCTGAAATGCAACTTGCAAAATTTGATTTCTCACTGTTCTTTTCAAAAAATAAACCACAATGTCTCTAGGAAGTTTCTTCTGCCTAGCGATCCAGGAATTAACTCTATAAATTTCGTCAATTTGATAAGCAACCTCTTGTGGATCAAGTTCAATAAATTCAGCCAGAGCTTCTGATAAAAAATTTTTTAAATCTTCCCCTTTCTCCTTATTCAAGTCCCTAATTCTCAGAGCTCCTTCCATCATTCTATACTGCATCACCACCACTTGATCTTCATTTTTGTCCAATTTAATTTGCATTTCCCCCATTCTATTTTCTATTTGCTGATTTGACTGAGCAATTTCTTGCACCTCCTCCTCCACCACCTCCAGTCTTTTTGCCAAACCTTGGAAAACCATCAAAATATCTTCTCTTATTTTTTTATTATTCTCTTTTATTTCCTCTTATTTTCTCATTATTATCCATTATCTCCTTAAACTTTTCTTCAAAGACTTTCCCTTGTTCTTTAATCAAATATTCTAAAGCTGGTTCAGAACCCCTTCCACCCCCAGTCTTAGGTGGTTTAGTAGCCATTTCAGTTTTTAAAATTCACAAAATATAAGTCTAGAAACTTCTCTTTTCCCCTTTAAGTATAGGAGAGCTCACTTCACTTCATTAAAATCCACACATAACATTTCTTAGCTTCTTAGTTACACAGGCTGTTTAGAATTCCATTCTTCACTTTCACTCCCTTTCAGGCGCCATCTTAAAGAGTCAGTTGAAACAAAGAAAAAAAAGTTTCTCTTTTTAAAAGGGTAGAAGTCAGGAAATCAAAAATACTTGCAATCCAATAATTGTTCACTCGTGCTCATTCCGTCTGCTTATAGGAATCCATAAAGATAAGACAATTAGCAGAGATGGACACTTTCTTCTTTTCCTGCTTTTGCAGGCACGCACTGAAGTCAGAGCTTGGCAGGAATATTTATGGGACTCTCGACCCAGGGCTCTGCTTAATTAAAAACAAAGCCCCTGGGGAGGTCTACCACCACACCCCCGCAGCTCTTATCTTTTCCCTTTCATCCAGGGAAAGAGATTAAAGCCGGCTTTTCCTGGCTTTTACGATGTTCAGTACGGAGTCCCTTAATTAGGAACTCAACGAAGAAGGTGGCGCCACCGGAAGCCAAAACTTCCTTCTTTCTGACTCCAATGGACCACCAGGGTCTTCATGAGTCGCCTCCGTCCATTGGGAAAGGTCCAGCCCAGGGGGAAGTCTGGATGAGGCTTCCCCGCAGCATTCAGATACCTCCTGGTCTCTGTCTTGGGTTGACATCGTGTGCAGAGTGTGCCTCTCCGGGTTGACTGACTTTGTAGATTTCACCTAATGTAAGGAACTCCCTCAGCAAGTCCCTCAAGAAAACAAGTCTCTTAATCCATTAATTGAATCAGAATAACTTTTACTGAGAGAAAAGTGATTGCAGAAGAACAAGGAGAAATCTGAAAAAGCCTGCATAATGCAAATGGCATTCTTTCATTTCCCCAAACCCAACCCCCCTAACCAGTCCACCAGCAACCAATGTAATGCTACAAGGTTTTTTTGAGAATCTCTGAGATGCAAAGAAATTCACCCTCAGGGCGTGACGGCCTTGGAGACAGGCTCAAACCAGCTGGGAGAGAGATAGCTTTGTCTCTGAAAATGCTCCCCCTCCCTATTTCCCAAGTGGTTACAGCAAAAGCAAAAAGCAAGCTAAAATGCTTTCCTCCCACCCTTCCAACAGAATGGCAGGACACAATGGTGGATTCTGACCACTACAATGTGGCTCTTAATGAAATCATGGTCTGCTTTGCCATAGTGTCCCTATTTACATCCATTCCTTCTCACTTAACATACAAAGTAATAGATTTAAAAAAAACTAAGAGACTACAACACAGATCAGACCAACCTAACCTAGACACAAATCATGAACCTACTCCAGTACTGCCAACATATCTTTTTCACATTCAAAAGGGAAATGTGTCAACTTGCAAAGCATGCCTAGTCTGGTCTTGAGTTGCCATAGGCCGGAGGGGGGGGGATGGGGAACTGGCTAAACTGCACAGCAGCCAAAGACAGATGCACATTCCACGTTTATCTCTCACAAGGCTGTATCCCAGGGTTACCTACAGCAGCCAGAGGGGAGTAATGACCTCTACAACCTGTGAAATTTCTCCGTTGGTGAATGTGATTGATGACACATCCTGGTGGTAGGGGGGAAACAGGGTCATAATTGGAGTGTAAATTATATAGGGTCAGAGCTGGCTTCACTTGGGAATGTGCCGACATGAAGCTCCTAATAAATAATTGGATTTCTTTTGAATCTTGGCTTGAGAATTGTGATTTAATTAGGGAATCTGTCGGAACCCTGACAGAAAGCCAGCTCTATCAAAACTAATGAAGATTACCAGGATTCATGGGTTCCAGGCTCTCAAATCACTCCCCAACATCTGGGGTGCCTGGAAAGAAATTCAGGCAATCATGCATGGAGTACCAGGGAGAATCATCTCGGACAGAGGGGTCCAGTTCGCGGCTAAGTTCTGGAGAGAGTTCCTGTCCCAGGACCTTAGCTCGGCCTTTCATCCAAGCACCAATGGGGGGGGGCAGAGAGACTGAACACCATGGTAGAGCAGTACCTGAGGTGCTACATGAACTATCAGCAGTCCAACTGGGTGGACCTCTTGTTTCGCTGAGGTTACGTACAATAACGTAGTTCACAGTAGCATGGGACTAACCCCATTCAAAGTAGTGAGCAGCACGGACCATCCCAATTCTTGAGTATCCAAGGGATTCCATCCTCCTCAATCAGCTTGACTGATTGGATGTCAATGCTGAAAGCAACCTGGGAGGATGTCAAAAAAGTGCTAGCTAAAGTGGCACAAACCTATAAGAAACAAGCAAACACCGAGCTTCGCAACAGCCATTCCAGTTGGAGGAAAAGGTCTACTCTCCACAAAATATTTGTTAAAACTCCCTAACAAGAAGCTGAAGCCAAATTTTATGGGACCATTCCCCATAGTGAAGATCATCAAGCCAGCCACAGTGCATTTGAAATTGCCCTGACTGCTAGGGAAGATACACCTGGTATTCCATAGTAGCCTCTTAAAACCTGTGGTCAAAATTAATAACTAAAAATCTTACAAAGAAACAGGAAAAAGATTTGGAAATAAATTACACAAATTCAAGTAACCAAGAAAATTAAGTACCTAGGGATCTGGCTAACAACAAGAGGCTCCTCAATCAAAGAGGATAATTATGACAAAATAGTAAAACAGATTAAGAACGATTTGGATAATTGGAGAAATTTACAGATATCGTTATTGGGAAGGATCAACCACCATTAAAATGAATATTTTGCCAAAATAGTTATTCCTGTTTCAGGTCATACCAATACAATTGAGAAAAAAAATTCTTTGAAACACTAAACAAAATAATAGCCAAATTTCTATGGTAGGGAAAGTGACCAAGAATTAAACTTGAACTCTTACAGGACACAAAAGGACGGGAGGGGGGGGGGAGTAGCACTCCCAGAAAAGGAACTATATTATCAAGCTGGTAGCGTAACTTGGCTAAAAGAATGGATAGAACTAAGGGATGAAAGAATATTAGCAATAGAAGGACATGATTTACAAGTGGGATGGCTCGTATTCCTTTGGGACGGAAAATATAAAACACATAATTATTTCAAAAGACATATATTAAGAAATGCGCTACTACAAATTTGGTTGAAAATTAAAAAACAGCACTATACAAAAATACCAATTTGGCTTTCATCGATAGAAGCATTAAAACACCCAAATTTAACAGAATTAATAGGATACAGAGATCTAATAGAACAACAAGGAAAACTGAAATCAAAACAAGAATTGGAAGATACAAAAACTTATGAAATACAAAGAGAACAACATGAATCAGACAAAATTATACTAGGGAAAGATGAGAAGCTAATTAGCAAGATATATGAATTTTTATTGCGATACAAAATGGAAGAGGAGATAGTAAAAGACACAATGATTAAATGGGCACAGAACTTTAATTATACAATAGATTTGGAGAGATGGGAAACAATGTGGCAAGTAAATTCAAAATTAACATTAGCCATGGCATACAAGGAAAATCAGCTGAAAATGTTTTATAGATGGCACCTTCCACCGACAAGACTTGCAAAGATGTTCCCAAATATTACCTCAATGTGTTGGAAGTGTAAGAAAACTCATGGAACATATTACCACCTAGGGTGGACGTGCCTGGTGGCAAAAATCTTTTGGGTAAATATAAAAAAATAGCTAGAAAAAATAATAGACCAGCCAATTGAAAGAAAGCCGGAAACATTTTTATTAGGAATATTCATGAGAACATACACCAAAGAAATAAAATATCTGATTTTACACATCATAACAGCTGCACAAATAACATATACACAAAATTGGAAACACGAAAGGACACCAACATATGAAGAAGTTATAGAAAAAGTTTTAGAATATGCCGAGATGGACAAATTAACAAAAGAAATTAAAGAAAAAGAAGAGACAGATTATTATATAATTTGGAACAAATGGTATGAATGGTTTGAGATTAGAAATAAAGAACAATATATATAGGAGAGAATCTAAAAATATAAAATATGTATATAACAAATATACAGAAATGTATAAAAGTAAGACTATTAGTGTTAGAAAATACAATGTAACCAAAGAAAAAGGGACAATGAAGAAAATAAAACAGTAAGAGAGATATGTGGGGGAGCTATAAAAGCGGAAAGAAGACCACTAAGAAACATTGGCTAAAAGAATGGATAGAACTAAGGGATGAAAGAATATTAGCAATAGAAGGACATGATTTACAAGTGGGATGGCTCGTATTCCTTTGGGACGGAAAATATAAAACACATAATTATTTCAAAAGACATATATTAAGAAATGCGCTACTACAAATTTGGTTGAAAATTAAAAAACAGCACTATACAAAAATACCAATTTGGCTTTCATCGATAGAAGCATTAAAACACCCAAATTTAACAGAATTAATAGGATACAGAGATCTAATAGAACAACAAGGAAAACTGAAATCAAAACAAGAATTGGAAGATACAAAAACTTATGAAATACAAAGAGAACAACATGAATCAGACAAAATTATACTAGGGAAAGATGAGAAGCTAATTAGCAAGATATATGAATTTTTATTGCGATACAAAATGGAAGAGGAGATAGTAAAAGACACAATGATTAAATGGGCACAGAACTTTAACTATACAATAGATTTGGAGAGATGGGAAACAATGTGGCAAGTAAATTCAAAATTAACATTATCCACGGCATACAAGGAAAAGCAGTTGAAGATGTTTTATAGATGGCACCTTCCACTGACAAGACTTGCAAAGATGTTCCCAAATATTACCTCAATGTGTTGGAAGTGTAAGAAAACTCATGGAACATATTACCACCTAGGGTGGACGTGCCTGGTGGCAAAAATCTTTTGGGTAAATATAAAAAAATAGCTAGAAAAAATAATAGACCAGCCAATTGAAAGAAAGCCGGAAACATTTTTATTAGGAATATTCATGAGAACATACACCAAAGAAATAAAATATCTGATTTTACACATCATAACAGCTGCACAAATAACATATACACAAAATTGGAAACACGAAAGGACACCAACATATGAAGAAGTTATAGAAAAGTTTTAGAATATGCGAGATGGACAAATTAACAAAAGAAATTAAAGAAAAAGAAGAGACAGATTATTATATAATTTGGAACAAATGGTATGAATGGTTTGAGATTAGAAATAAAGAACAATATATATAGGAGAGAATCTAAAAATATAAAATATGTATATAACAAATATACAGAAATGTATAAAAGTAAGACTATTAGTGTTAGAAAATACAATGTAACCAAAGAAAAAGGGACAATGAAGAAAATAAAACAGTAAGAGAGATATGTGGGGGGGAGCTATAAAACGGAAAGAAGACCACTAAGAAACATTGGCTAAAAAGAGGATATATTTATATGTTGTATGTTATGTGTTTGTCATATTGTGTCATAATAAAATATTAAAATTGTTTTTTTAAAAAACCCGTGGTTGGATCGACCCTGAGGCTACAACCCTGTGAGCCCTCAGACCCCATGGTCATAGGGGGTCAAACCCATTATGAGGTACAGCGAATCTTCAACTCAAGGTGGCACAGGAGACAACTACAATACTTAATCAAGTGGAAGGGCTAGCTTTTATCAGAGGCATCTTGGGTAAAAAGTTAGAACATCCAGGCTAGCCGCCTCATAGCAAAGACAATCCACACAGACAATCCAAACAAGCCTGGGGGGTGATTGCAACCCTAAAATCTATACCTGTACTCAAATTGTTTTTGTTTTGCACAGGTGGCCTTCAGGAAATGAGGGGAGCTGAACGTCAACTTGCAAAGCATCCCTGGCCTGTTCTCGAGTTGCCATAGGCGGGGGGCTGGGGAACCAGCGAAACTGCATAGCAGCCAAAGACAGATGCACATTTCACACTTTCTCAAGGCTGTATCTCAGGGTTACCTACAGCAGCCAGAGAGGAGTGACCTCTACAACCTATGAACCTGCTGCGTTGGCGAATGTGATTGATGACACAACCTGGGGGGAGGGGGAAACAGAGTTATAATTGGAACGTAAATTACATAGGGTCAGAGCTGACTTCACTTGGGAACGTGCCAACATGAAGCTCCTAATAAATAACTGGATTTCTTTTCATGGTTGGCTCAAGACTCGTGATATAATTAGGGCATCTGTCAGAACCCTGACCCTATTTACATTCATTCCTCCTCAGTTAACATACAAAGTAATAGATTAAAAAAAACTAAAAGAATACAACACAGATCAGACCAACCTAACCTGGACAAAAATCATGAGCCTATTCCAGTACTGCCAACATACCTTCTTCATGTTCAAGAGGGAAATGAATGAGCAAATACCCATGGGATTCCGAGGCAGAATGCTGATACTGCACAAGTGCAAGTAGTGCTTCTCTCCCACAGCTTCCAGCCATCGCAATCGCTGCTTCGGCCCGCTTGCGCCACAGTTCCTCCATTAGGGTGGACTGGCAAAAATACGAAGATTTCTCCACGGACCACCAAAGTTTTCTCGCAGACCACCAGTGGTCTGCGGACCACCGGTTGGTGACCGCTGGTCTATCGCAAGGCCACCAACACGCCAAGCATTCTTAGTTTCAACACTATATGCCAGTGTGAGAACCCACTGTAGTACCCAGCAAGCTAGAGAACTTGACAGAAGGAATCTACATGAACAATTCAGACAGAATGGGTACCTACAAGCATTTATTACAAGATTCCTACGCAATACATGAGGAAGAGAAATGAAGAAAGAAGGTATACGACCAACTATATGGCACATCTTGCCATGTATCGAAACATTTTTGAAGCAATAGAACGCAGTTTCCAATATCTGTAAATGGGCATTGCCCAGAGGCTACCATTCAAGGACAAATCGTTCATTCCAAAGATTGCTTGGAGGTGGTACTTCCAGTATAATCTACCAGATCCTCTGCATGGATTGCCCCGGTGACTATGTAGGACAGATGGGGAGGAAGCTACCACCAGAACACAAGAAAGCAGTCAGATGAGGAGAATTCATTGGTAGCCTCACATTACAATGAACAAGGACATACGTTCAATTTAGCTATTAAGATTGTTGGCCATGCAGATACAAAGATAGTCAGGGAAATGATTAAAATCTGGGAAATGGACCCCTTGCCAGTCAACAGGTGTGCTGATTTACTACCAGCTGATCATGGACTTAGGAGCCAAGGACTTGGCAACATAAGAACAGCCAATCACCGCCTATCAACACACCAATCAATCAATAAGAAGGCACTACATAAATACAACAAACAGAATATCCTGAAGCATACATTCCGGTAGGGAGAGGTTCCCTGGTCCCGATGACTGACCCAAATTGAATCTTGCAACAGAGCTGACTTTTCAGCTTTTTCACACTGATCTTTATATAGTCAAGTATTGTATAGTTTTGCCTGGAAAAACTAGTTCATCTAAATGAATATTTGCAAATACCATCAAACAGAAATATCTTGTTTTAAGGATATAAAAAGCATAGAAATAATATTTTTTATTAATACCTTATAAGGCTTAAAGGACAGAAATGTTCCGATCCAAAATGTGATATTAACTCCACCTGAAAAATAAAAAGTATTTAATAATTGAAAAGTGAAAATGATTAATAGTTCTTGTATAAAGTAAAGATAAAATAAAACTTCACACTAAGTTAACAGAAGGAACATTCTCAGGCTCTGTTCTTTTCATGCATTAGTGCACAGAGCCACAAAAGTGTACCCATGCTTTAGGCTTTCAATATTATGAAAATATTGCTAACCTTTATATACTTGATGAACATCTGAAGTGAGAGAAAAGAAAAAAAAGAAAGCATCAGTCAAATACATGCATGCTGCAGGCAATAAATTAGCTATTGTGCAATTGATAATAGTGAACGTAAATTGTTCTTCCTCCCCTCTCCCACCAACCCAATATAAAGCAATGCTTTTGCAGAAAATGATGATGCTCACTACAAATCACAACATGCAGTCAAATTATCACAGCTATTTGTTATGTAGCCGAACACCTGGCATGCTTCAAAATTACAGATGAATGCTAGAAGGAAAAAAATCCCCAATAAAACAGAAATAAATATTACTATTATAGCCTAGAGGTGTACAAGGCTTTCAAGTTGTACAATAATGAATATTTTTTATTTTGATATAATCAACAGTACTTTGCCAATTACACAGATAATATGTAAACAAAGAATCCACAAAAGGGGTATGTTTTATTTATTTTCATTTCATTTTCATTTATTTATATTTCATATTTCTTAACTGCCCATCTCCCTCCCTTTATTACTTTTATTTCTTTTTAAATGGAAGAAATGTGATTATAAAGTTAATAAAGGATACATGACTACTTAACATTATGTTTTTCCTGTTTGCCTTCTTGAACAAGTGTAGAAATAATAGCAATTACTATTTAATAGTAATTAAGTTGTAATTAGAAGCAATTAAATTTATATACCACCCAATTACTAATGATTCTGGGCTTTTCACAAGTAAACATTAAAACTACTATAGGTAGTCCTTTACCTATGACCACAATTGAGCTCAAAATTTCTGTTGCTAAGCAAAACAGTTATTAAATTAATTTTGTCCCATTTTATGACCTTTTTGCCACAGTTGTTAAGCAAATCACTGCAACGGTTAAGAGAATCATGTGATTGTTAAGCAAATCTAGTTTCCCCCACTGACTTTACTTGCCAGAAGCCAACTGGGAAGGTTACAAATAGTGATCATGTCACCCTGGGACAGTACAACTGTCATACATGACAGTTGCCAAGCACCCGAAGTTTGATCATGTGACCATAGGGATGCTGCAACAGTTGTAAGTGTGAAAACCACTCATAAATCACTTTTTTCAACGCTGTTGTAACTTTGAATGATCACTAAACAAATGGTTGTTAAGTCGAGGACTACCTGTAAACCATATACCGTATATACTCGAGTATAAGCCGAGTTTTTCAGCACGTTTTTTGTGTTGAAAAACGTCCCCTCGGCTTATACTCGAGTATATACGGCTTATACTCGAGTTTTTTTTTTCTTCTTTTTTTCACATTATACCGGATGGTGCAAACTTGGCGGGCTTTTGCATTAGCGCGGGGAAGCCCTGCCGGTGCAGTGAGAGGGCGGGGCGGGGGAGCCGCCAGCCTTCTCGGCTGAGGAGGAGGCTTTCCTGACCGGTAGCTGCCTCATTTCCCTCCCTCGGCTTATACTCGAGTCCCCAGTTTACCCCAGTTTTTTGGGGTAAAATTGGGGACCTCGGCTTATACTCGGATCGGCTTATATTCGAGTATATACGGTAATAATAAACAAGAACAAGCAATATAAGATAGCAAAATGGAAAAGAGGAAAAACAAACCTACATCATTTAAAGAAACATTCAAACGCCCTTGCCAAATAGCCAGATTTTTCAAGAATCTTAGAAACACCATCAGGGTGGGCCTATCTGAACCTTGGGGGGTAAACTTTATTCCAAAGAGCAGGTGCTATGAAAGTGAAAGTGTATTTTCAGGACCCAACAGCTTTAGTTAATCAAAAGAACACAGAGTGCGCCAATCTTACTAGACTGAATCAATGAGGAAGATATGGCAGACAAATGGTTCCTCAAGTAATCGGGCCATATAAGGCTTTACAGAATAACAACTATTACCTTAAATCGCACTGAGAAGCAAACTGGCAACCACTGCAGAGAGCAAAGCAAGGAAGTTACATGTGTGTGCCTGCCTGCACTATTGCATTTTAGATCAGCTGTAGAGCACTTGTAGTAGTCAAGTCATAAGATGACCAAGGTGCAACTGCATGTCTGAAGAACCACCCAATTTGGGAAGAGGTACAACTGGCACACCAGATGAAGCTGTACAAAGCCCTTTCGGGCTGTTGCTGTCACCTGCTCATCAAGCAGGAGCTGTAAATTCAGGAAGACCCCCAGATTGTGCACCATCTTTGAACAGGCTACACCATCCAGTTCAATCCTACACAGACTAAAGAGTTGTGGGTTTTTGAGCCATTCACAGCCACTTTGTCTTGGTAACATTGAATTAGAAACGGTTTCTATTCATCCAAAATAAGCAATTAGTTACTTGGACAGAATACTGTCAGCTGCCCTTGCTGGCCAAATGGTCAAAAACTGACTTTGAGTATCATCAGTGTACTGTGTACTGATATGCAGTGTACTGATGTATATGTACTGATCTCACCCAAAAGGTTCCACAGAGATGTTGACTAACAGGGAAAGAAAGTAAAACTCTTTGGCACCTCACAGATAAGGGGGCTAAGACACAATCCCTCCCCCCATCTGATATTGGCCTGAGAGAAAAAAAGAAAACTACTGAAAAATGTGTCCCCAATCCACGGAGCAGAATCAGAGAGTTACTGTGGTCAGCAATAACAAAAGCAGCTGAGAGACATAGGAGCACATCTTCATCTCGCTTCTACCACAAGTGGAAGTGCAGCCAACTGTCTCAGTACTAAATTCTGCCTGAAGCCTGACTGAAACCGGTCTAGATAATTCAGTTCCTCCAGAATTCTTATCAACTGCAGGCTGACCACCTTTTCAACACCCTTTCCCAGTATGTGAAGGTTAGAAACTGGATGCGTTATGCAAACACAGTTCCTCCAAGGATAGTTAGTTGAAGAGGGGCTCCATGCCTCTTTCAAGGCAGGTAATATTTCCTTCTTCAAAGAGACCAACACTACATCATATACTCCACTGCAGGTCATCTTGTCTACATTTTTCTGACACAGGAGGGGCTTAGATCCAATGAATGGGTAGCTGAACTGATACTATGGAGAACTCTGTTCATTGTCTCAAGTGTCCCCGACTCAAACACATCCCAGATCATACCACTAAACTATGCCTCAGACACTTCTGCAGCCCTGCCCAATGATAGTCCAAGTCAGAGCAAATCTGAGAGTCTTTATCCATCAGATAGTTTGAATAATAATCCTCACAGCAGCTCAACTTCCAAGGGAAGTATGGTGAACTAAAAATGGTTCCATGAATAGAGGCATACATCACACTAATACTAAAAGAGGAAACAGTCAGCAGATCAAAAATTACAGGCCAATCTCACTATTAAATGCCAACTATAAAATATTTGTCACAATAATTGCGGAAAGAGTTAAAAAAATACTAAATGAAATTATTCACCCCAATCAAAATGGGTTTTACCAAAAAGGCCAATTGAGAAATAATATAAGAATGATAATGAATGTGTTGGTATATTATGAAGCCCATCCTGAGAAGCAAGTAGTGCTGATATTTGTGGATGCACAAACACAGTTCCTCATTAATCAATTAAATATCATGAACTTCAGAGAAAAATTTATAGGGATGATCAGGGCGATATACTCCACCCAAACAGCAAAAATAACACTAATCGGGGAAATAACGGACAAATTTAACATAGCCAAAAGGGTAAGACAGTGATGCCCATTATCCACCCTCTTATTTATCTTATCATTCGAAGTTCTAATGACACATATTAGGCAAAAGCAAGAAATAAAAGAGTTAAGAATAAAAAAGGAAGAGTATAAAATATAAGCCTTTGCCGATGATTTGGTTTTTATTATAGAAGTCCCACTAGAGACAGGAACAATATTAATACAAGAAATAGAAGAATTTGGCAAAGTAGCAAGGCTTAAAATAAACAAAGAGAAGACAAAGATAATAACTAAGAACTTTACCCATAGCCAGAAAGAGGAACTGGAAGAGAAATTGGGAATTCAGAGAGCTAAGAAAGTGAAATATCTTGGAATTTAACTGATGGCAAAATGCTCATCTATAAAAGAGGACAACTATAATAAATTATTACAACAAATACAAAAAGATCTGGATAATTGGGCAAAATTGCAACTATCACTAATTGGAAGAATTGCCACAATCAAAATGAACATATTACCTAAAACCTTATTCCTCTTCCAAGCTGTACCGATAAAATTAGGAAAGAATTTTTTTGAAGAATTAAATAAAGTAATACTAAAATTTATCTGGCTAGGGAAGAAATCTCGAATAAAATTAAAACTTTTACAGAATAGTAGAAATAAGGGAGGCTTTGGACTCCCAGATTGGGAACTGTATTATCATGCAGCAGCCATGACAAGGCTAAATGATTGGATAAATCTAAAAAACAAAAGAATACTGACAATGAAGTGCCATGACTTGCAACTCGCGCATTTATCTGGGAAGGGAGAAAACAAATCACTTCCAGAGACATGGAATACTACAAGATTCGGAATATAGGGAACAATTGGCTAGAAAATAAATGTAAAGTCCACACATAAAGATTATTTAAGAGTCAAATTAAAATGGGAAAATATTGTATATATTTGTAAATATTGCTACAATTTAAAGGTAAAAGGTATTAAGTATGTACATATATAAATAATTTTTTTAAAATTTGCATTTATATCCCATCCTTCTCCGAAGACTCAGGGCGGCTTACACTATGTTAGCAATAGTCTTCATCCTATTTGTATATTTATATACAAAGTCAACTTATTGCCCCCAACAATCTGGGTCCTCATTTTACCTACCTTATAAAGGATGGAAGGCTGAGTCAACCTTGGGCCTGGTGGGACTAGAACCTGCAGTAATTGCAGGCAGCTGTGTTAATAACAGACTGTCTTACCAGTCTGAGCCACAGAGGCCCAATAATAATATAATTAAATTTATATAATTAAATTATATAAGATATAGAATAGCAATCTATAAAAATTGGAAACTATGTAAATGAGTGATATCGATATTGGAATGCTGTAAAGAATGGAAATGTGGTGTAAAGGTTGAAATATGTTTAATAAAAAATATTTTTTTAAAAATAAATAAAAATGGTTCCATTAGTGAAGAACCAATGACTCTCCAAATAACAAGACAGGAAAGCATCTATATGAATCCTGGAGACAAAGGGATCAGCCATCTTCCTCATAAGCTGGGTGTAAATATTTAAATACAATATGTTTACAAACCTAACTTTCTAATCAATTTCAGAAATTGCCTATTAACTATTTTAAAGCTATTAAGAGACCTTTGGAACAGTTGGAATGTCTTCAAGTATGAACAGAAGAAAAATCAATCACAAGTTTAAGAAGTAAAGAATTTGAAATAATCAGCAAAAAAATAAATAAGTTTTTAATTTTTTAAATAAAATTAAACAAGATTTATCTAGACCTTTAATCAGAAACAGATTAAAGGTCTAGATAAATTTGCAATGTCATTTTTATTATAAAAAATAATAAAAATCAACTATACAAAATAAAAACAACTTGTGGGGAAATTTATTTTGGCTATTCTGGTTATTGTAAGTCATAATAAAAGATAAGTTATGATGTTACAAACTGGTTACTAGAGGGATTAAATTTTATGTGCACTAAGAGCATATGCACCAAGACAAATTCCTTGTGTGTCCAATCACACTTGGCCAATAAAACATTCTATTCTATTCTATTCTATTCTATTCTATTCTATTGATTCTAAGCCAAAAATATGCACCTACAATATCAACACTACGAGAATTGAGGTCTACTTCTATGGATTCATAGTATATCTATATTAATAAAGACAGATCTGGAACAAATTTTATATCACAAGACAAAGAAACCATAGAATGTGGAACTACAAATGGCAGACTAACAGACTAATTTGAAAAAGAACACTTTTCTGGATGAAAGAAACTGTCTGATTTTAAAAATCAAAAGGAAAATACAAATGACAAATCAAGAGAACAAGCTGGAAAACATTTTCTTATTGGATTTTCAAAAGAGGCTTGCTAAAACCTTGGGAGAAATCTGACTGCTGGGATAAAGAAGAATTGAAATCAAATCCTATGGCAATATATGATTGAATTAAAATTAATATTGTTAAAAGTAAAATGAAGGAATATAAAGTTGGTTTATTTGATCATGATTAAAATATTTGTGCAACATTCTGACTGCCATATATGGACTTTTTGCTGAAACCAGGTTTGAAAAGCTGATGTGTCATGGATTTGCTCATAAATAAGGAATGAAATATGGAAGGAAGAGATAACCTTGTAGGGTATGAAAAGTTATTAAATTTCTTTGTATTAGTTGTGATGAAGATTGGAAATCACTTTATATATTTATTTTGTTTTTCTTCTTTCCTCTTTTTCTGCACTGTTTTTTCATTCTATTTTCTATTCTATTGTATTAGTTTTTACTACTGTAAGTAAAAATTACATTAAAAAAAAATCAGCACAGTGGCTCCGCAGAAGTTCCAAGGCACTCTCTTTATCCAATAGGGACCAGGTGAACCTGAACAAGGCTGTTAGATGGATATCAGTGGATATAATAAGGCTGAAGAAATAATGCACTTTGTTGCCTTTATTGTCACAAGGTAATCTCTAATAGGGGCTCTGACCCATGTCTAATCAGACTCACTTCAACTCTTCCTCCAATGCTGCTTCAGACTTCTCTTCTGGTGTTTCTTTTTCCAAATCTCCTTGGTAAGCTAAGGTGCACCCTCATTTGGTACACAAAATGGCTGCATAGTGGTGACAGGATCCAAGTTCCAAGTCATCTGCCTATTTCAACAAGCTACTAGAAGCTCAAATGAACTGCCCACCAGATCCTCACAAAAAACCCCAAGCTCCCTCTGGAATCACACTGGGTCCAACAATGGCCTGGAGTAGTTTTTGCCTTCTCTTAAGAGAAAGGAGGGGGAAAAACTGCTAATGCCAAAGATCGATAAGAAACTATCACCATTAAGATAGCCCATTCTTCTTCGTAATCAGAATTAACTATTGTGGTAGAGTAGAAGTGTCAAGAACTTGATTTTCCCTTGCTAAGAGTAGATGTCAAGTGTATATAATGAAAGAAGCCACCAGTAATAGCAATATTGAAATTTCTAGCCTAATATTTTAGATATCAATAGAATCCATCCATCCCACCATAGAAAAAGAAATGCAAGAAAGCAAAATGGCTGTCTGAGGAAGCTCTGTAAATAGCTGAGGAAAGAAGGGAAGTGAAAGGCAAGGGAGAAAGAGAAAGATAAACCCAGTTGAATGCAGAATTCCAGAGAATAGCTAGAAGAGATAAGAATGCATTCTTAAATGAATAGTGCAAAGAAATAGAAGAAAACAATAGAATAGGGAGGACCAGAGATCTATTCAAGAAAATTGGAGATATGAAGGGAACATTTCATGCAAAGATGGGCATGATAAAGGACCAAAATGGCAGGGACCTAACAGAGGCAGAAGATATTAAGAAGAGGTGGCAAAATTATACAGAAGAACTATACAAGAGTGAGCTTAACATCCCTGATAACCACGATGGGGTGGTCACTAACCTTGAGCCAGACATCCTACAATGTCAAATGGGCCTTAGGAAATCTGAACAACAACAAAGCTAGTGGAGGAGACAGTATTCCAGCTGAGCTATTCAAAATCTTAAAAGACGACGCAGTAAAAGTGCTACACCCAATTTGCCAGCAAATTTGAAAAACTCAACAATGGCCACAGGATTGGAAAAGGTCAGTTTACATTCCAATTCTAAAGAAAGACAATGCCAAAGAATGTTCAAACTATCGCACTCTATTGCACTCATTTCACATGCTAGTAAGGTTATGCTTAAAATCCTACAAGCTAGGCTCCAGCAGTATGCGGATTGAGAACTACCAGAAGTACAGGCAGGATTTCGTAGAGGCAGAGGAACTAGAGATCAAATTGCCAACATACGCTGGATCATGGAGAAAGCTAGGGAGTTCCAGAAAAACATCTACTTCTGCTTCATTGACTAAAGCCTTTGATTGTGTGTATCACAACAAATTGTGGCAAGTTCTTAAAGAGATGGGAGTACCAGACCATCTTATTTGTCTTTTGAGAAACCTGTATGCGGGTCAAGAAGTAACAGTGAGAAGCGGACACGGAACCACTGATTGGTTCAAAATTGGGAAAGGAGTCCGGCAAGGCTGTATTCTATCACCCTGCCTGTTTAACTTATATGCAGAACACATCATGAGAAAGGCGGGGCTAGATGAATCAAAAATTGGAATTAAGATTGCCGGAAGAAATATCAACAACCTCAGATATGCAGATGATACCAATCTAATGGCAGAAAGCGAAGAGGAACTAAGGAACCTCTTGATGCAGGTGAAGGAGGAGAGTGCAAAAGTTGGCTTGAAACTCAACATTAAGAAAACTAAAATCATGGCATCCGGCCCTCTCAATTCCTGGCAGATAGATGGGGAAGAAATGGAGGTAGTAAGAGATTTTATTTTCCTGGGCTCCAAGATCACCGCAGATGGGGACTGCAGCCAAGAAATTAAAAGATGCTTGGTCCTGGAGAGGAAATCTATGGCAAATCTAGACAGCGTACTAAAGAACAGAGACATTACCCTGCCAACAAAAGTGCGTATAGTCAAGGCTATGGTTTTCCCAGTTGCAATGTATGGCTGTGAAGGTTGGACCATAAGAAAGGCTGAGCGTCAAAGAATTGAGGCCTTTGAACTCTGGTGCTGGAGAAGACTTCTGCGAGTCCCTTGGACTGCAAGGCGAACAAACAAGTCAGTTCTAGAGGAGATCAAACCTGACTGCTCTTTAGAAGGCCAGATCCTGAAGATGAAACTGAAATACTTTGGCCACTTAATAAGAAAGGAGGACTCACTGGAGAAGAGCCTAATGCTGGGAAAGATTGAGAGCAAAAGAAGAAGGGGACGACAGAGAATGAGGTGGCTGGATGGAATCACTGAAGCAGTAGGCATGAGTTTAAATGGACTCCAGAGGATGGTAGAGGACAGGAAGGCCTGGAGGAACGTTGTCCATGGGGTCGCGATGGGTCGGACACGACTTCGCAACTAACAACAACAAGAATCCATGCAACAAATGAGTCAAATAAATGGATTTTCTTTTGTGAGGTTGCCAGTATTTTTAAAATCAAGATTAAACAACAAATATAAATCAATCCCTGCCATCTTCATTCATTTTAGGAATAACAGACTAGTTGCGTTTTCAAAGGACTTTGAAAGAGTGAGATCTTAACTGTTTTCTAACCTACTAACTGAGACAAGGCCATCTTTTTTTAGGGAGGAGGATAAGCTGTTACACAGTAGAACAACTGCCACCATTAAGGTGTTTCATTTCTAAGTTCCACCTTGCTGACATTCACTAGGTGGAAGTACCTAGAAATGCCACCTATTTGATTTTCTTATTGGAGTGGCAGAATTCTCTTTGATTTAACAGTTTTGCAGATACAAACACCTAGCCATAAGATAATAACCAACAACTTAGACTTTATCCAGAAGCCAAATAAAATCTATGAACCTCCCACAATATAGTTGGCAAATGATAAAATAGATAGAAACTGTTAATAGGTGGACTACTACATTTTGGACCAAATTAATTTCCAAATATTTTTTCAGTGGCAGTCCCATGTAATGAGCTTTGTAAGAATCTAGTCAAGAGATAATGACCTTTGTAGTAATCTAGCAAGAGATCACAGGGAATGAGTGACAATCAATACAGCCTTCTGTTCCAGGAGTAACCACAAAGACTCTTCTTTCATTCCACCAACTATCATAGATGACATGACTCCAAGACAATCGTCCAGACTGTACAGCTGCTCTGTAATAGGAAGGCTACCAATCAGTTGAAGATGGTATTCCACCAGAGAGAGATGGCTTCTGGAGGAACAGTCATTCTACTGTGCCAGGACTGAGTCTTAACCCATTCAGATTTTCCCGGCCTCAGACACTGTTATAAGTCTACAACTCTCCCCACCACTCAAATCTCCCTTGTAATCATGAACAAGCATGACCAGATTTTAGCCCGGTATTTTGAATACTGACTAAAAAGGGCCAATAATCAGTTTTACTCTGTATGCACACATACGTTCACACAGCACATGCAGTGTACATTTAGCATTCAAATATAGGTTTCTATGAACTGAGAGTAAATGATGTGTATTCAAGTAACAGAAAAGCAATTATCAGAGAATGAGAAAAAGAACTGATGATAAGAAGAGATTAAGAAGAAATCCACTGATGGGTGATAAATGCTCATTTTTTTTAAAAAAATATTTTTATTAAACATTTTTTAAAAAACAAAAAGAAATTTGTAATGTATCTTTTATACATATACTTCTAATATTAATGTATTTATTTACCTTTCTTTCTTTCTTTCTTTTGTCAAATACATATTAAATAATATATATAAGTATGAATTGAATACATAAAATGAATACAACTAAAGGGAACATTAGGACAGGGACAGTAGGCACGCTGGTGCTCTTATGCATGCCTCTTACATATAAATATCCTATATGCATATAAATATCCTGTACACACTTTCATTCCTACAATTTTTGTTTCCTCATATTTGTTATTATATTTCTACTCCCATTTCGACCATTATTTGATCTTTCCTTGCCTTTTATTTCTTTCCTCCAGCCATTCATACCATTTCTCCCATACTAAGTAGTATTCTGTTTCCACTTTTTCTTGTATCTCCTTTGTAAGCACATTTCCGCACATTCCAAAACTTTTCTGATCAAATTGTCTTCAGTTGGTATATTATCCTTTTTCCAATTCTTTTGTGTAAATTATTCTTGCTGCTGTAATTATATGAATAATTAAATATTGTATTTCTTTTTCATATGACCCGGGTAGTATTCTAATAAAAATGTTTCTGTACATGTTTTCTTTATAGGGTACAGACATTTGTCAGCTTATAATTTTTGTTCCATAATTTCTCCCATTTTTCAAATTCAATGTTATATCCAAAATTTTTCACCCAAATTATCATATTTTCCTTTACTACCTCCTCTTCCAATTTGTATCTTAATAAATAATTATAATTTTTTTAATCAATTTATCTTCTGTGCTTTGGAGGATTTTATCTAATTTGTGTACTTCTCTTTCGAATCCGAATTGTATCAAATCTGTCTTATATCTAGATTCTATTTGCATGTAAGGCCACCAATCAATGTCTAGACCCTGTTCTTTTAATTCCTGCCTTGTTTTCAGTTTCCCTTGACTATTTAGAAAATCTTTGTATCTTTTCATTTTGTCAATGTCCAACGCATTTGGGTAAATTTCTGCCTCCATTGTGGATAACCATTCTGGGATTTTATCATAATGATTCTTTTTTACCCCTTGTAATAATGCATCTCTAATTAAATGTCGTTGAAAATAACCATGTTGTCTATTTTTTCCTTCCCATAAAAAGGCATGCTGGTGGGGGGCGGGGTGTGGAGCTGGCATCGCGGCGAAATGGCTGCAAGTTTGATCTTCGGACTTGCAGCCAAAGTTTTTCTGCCACGACGGTCCTTTTTTTTGGACCTCATCGTGTAGGGCACTTCCTGCTGGTCTCGGGGATATTGCAAAATCCCCGATTGAGAAGCCCTTTTTTGTGGCACTCTATTCCAGCCTCGGCTGTCAAAGCTGGGACAGCTCCGATACGGAAGAGCGGAAGGAAACGTGCTGGCAGGGGTGAGAGACTTTTATTCAATTAGACTTTGCAAAACCATCCTAAGATTTGAAAAAAGAAAAATAGTTAAAAATAATAAATAAATTAAATGGCAGATTTAAAAATATTTAAAGAAATCATACCTTTTTAAATGCTGGATTTTTTGCGGGGGGGAGTGTCTCCATCTTGGACTTAAAGTGAGAATATTAATTTTTTTTTCCTGCTTGCTGTTGTTGGATTTAAAAACATTTTTATTGGAGTCTCTCTAGGAAAAGTTTTATTTTTGTTATATTTTCACTTTAATATTATAACTAATTTTTCTGTCAAATTTTCCTTTTTCTTTTCTTTCTCTTGTTTTTTTTTTAAGAGTGTGCAGGAGGAGACGGATAAGAGGAGAGAGAGGGAAAGGATTTAACTAGACTGCCATCTACTGATTGTACTCTTATTGTTGCAAGAGATTTGTTACATTGTTATATCATTTCCCTAGGGCTTTAACCTTGAGATACGGTGTTGTCTTTTGAAATACTACTGTTGAAGTGGACCGTGAAAATTTTGTATCCTTGGTGACTTTAATGGCGTAGTTGATGTAAAGATGGACTATAAAACACAAAAAACAACTAGGTAAAATAGAAAGACTTTCCCGAAGTCTTTTTTCAAAATGGTAGAGGAAATGAATTTAAAGGATGTGTGGAGAGAAAGGAATCAAGAGAATAGACAATACACTTTTTATTCAAATAGACACTTGTCATGGTCCAGAATAGATATGCGCATGCGCGTTATGGCGGCGCCTTGAGCCTTGTGGAGACGGCGGCTGGAAGTCCTTGGGCCGCAATGCCGTTCCGCCGGTCACCTGGCTGCTTGGTCTCTGGCTCCGGTTTTATGATCTCTCCAGCCGCCGAGAGCGAGGTCTTTGGACCTCATTGAGCTCTCGGCTGCTGAGTACGGAGCCGGAGTTCTTAAACAAGCAGCGGATGGCGGCGGCCATGTTGGGGGGGGTGCAAGGAGACGCCCGGCCTGACTCAGCTGTTTTTCGGCCGTTTTCGGCCGCGGATATCATCAAAGGCTGGGGAGCGTGCAGAACACCGACGGAGGACATCGACGGCGGTATGCTATGTACTGGGTGTTGGGCCGCAGGTAACATCGGTTGCTGGAACGGGACCCGCATGGGCATGAATATCGCCCCCCCCTCCCCTCATGGGCCGGAACATCGTTCTTTCCCCACTGCTGACTTTTGCCATGGCCTGCCAAAATGCCGTAATTTCATCAACGGCTTACCTCTTCTTGGGTTGCTTTTTCCATCAGTGACTGAGAGGCGACTTGGCCTGGACATTTTCAACAGCGGCACAGCGGCACGCTGGAGCCATATTGGGCCCAGCGGTAAAATCTGGCGGCTTAGTGGTGGCAGCATGGACGGCATTGACGGCACTGGCGGCATAAATGTCGTTCCAATTATCGTACTGCACGGGTCTTTGTCCCGTGATGATACGTTGCCGGGAACCCGAGGGAGACCTTTTAATTCCGGCTATCGACTTTTTTTCATCTTAGCAGCCGAGGAAACAACCAAGGGAATATTACTATGCTAACCTCCGAGAGGGAGGCCATTAGATCGGGACCGGACCTCCAGATCCCTTGGTTGTTCTGGACCCTTTGGATCTTCTACGGACTATGACCCATACGGCTGACTATTTAATGTCGGGTCTTGGCGATCTATTGGTACGACTGGAACATCTCCGCCGGCTAGGGATGGACATCCTTCTGCTTTTTTATTGACTATTTCTCCATGAGATACTCGTCTGCCGAACTATTACGACTGCAAGGTTCCCCCGCCTCACAGGAATGGCCCTCCAAGTTATCGAGGGCTTACCTTAACGAAGGGTCTTGGGACCCAGAGAGGTGGCATGCGGCCAAGAAGAATTTGTGGGGTTTTTAAATAGATTTTTAAATAAGGGTTTTTTAAGGGGGGGAGGGATTTGACGGGTGGGGGAGAGAACCCGTCGGGGAGGGATCCAGCCCCTGTGCTTGTTCGCGGCACTACTACATCTGGTCTGAAGGCAGGGGGGGAGGGTTCTGTTCCAGGACTAGAGGGTTGTTCAATCTGTACGGTAAGTGGGAGAGGTAGATATGGCGGAGGGGGGGCCGTATCGAGAGTTGGGAGCACGTGCTCGATGTCTGAAAGCGATCACGTGCTCCGGCCCCTCAGTCCCTACCCGTTCCTCGGGCGGCCATGATCCTCAGAGCTTGGATCTTCGGTTGATGTTATGTAATGCCCGGTCCGTGGCTAATAAAGCTCCCCTGATTTGCGATCTTATTCAGGGGGAGTCCGCAGACCTTATGGGCATTACGGAGACCTGGTTGGGTCCAGAGGGGGGGGTTCCCCTTGTTGAGCTGTGCCCTCCAGGTTTCCGAGCATTTCATCAGCCGAGGGCCCAAGGTAGGGGTGGGGGTGTGGCGGTTGTCATTAAGGAAGATCTAGAGCCGAGGGAGGCCACTGTTCCTCAGATTGCCGGCTGTGAATCCCTCTATGTGAGGTGGGGCCATAGGAATCAGTTGGGCTTGTTGATCGCGTACCTGGCTCCTTGCTGCGTGATCACAGCCCTGCCCGAGCTGTTGGAGGTACTTGCCGCTGTGGCGGTTGAGACCCCCAGACTTATAGTCATGGGGGATTTCAACCTACCATCAGTTGGCTTGTTATCGACTGCAGCTCGGGAGTTCCAGGCTTCCATGACGGCCTTGGACCTGATTCGAGTAAATGATGGCCCTACGCACATGGGGGGAGGCACGCTGGATCTGATTTATATCTCTGGACAGTGGTTAAATGATCTGGAATTAGATGATTTAGTAACAGAACCGATGTCATGGTCCGATCATTTTCTCCTTCACCTAGACTTCCGAACGGCCACTCACCATCGCAGGGAGACGGAACCTTTATGTTGGTTCCATCCCAGGCGCCTCATGGACCCCGAGAGGTTCCTGACGGAGCTTGGGCCATTCCCTGAGGATCTGGCCCATGGCACGACTGAGGAACTAGTCATGGCCTGGGAACAGGCCGCGGCTGGGGCCTTGGACCGTGTCGTGCCTTTGCGGCCTCTGACCCGGCGCAGATCTCGTCCGGCCCCTTGGTTCTCCGAGGGGCTGAGGGAGATGAAACGCCGGAGAAGACGCCTAGAGAGCACCAGGAGGTCCAGTCATTCCGAAGCTGATCAGACACTAGTTAGGTCCTATTCTAGGACCTACCTAGTGGCAATGAGGGAGGTGAGGCGTTCCGATGGCTCCACCCTCATTGCGTCGGCAGATAACCGCCCGGCCGCCCTGTTTCGGGTGACCAGCTCCCTCCTTCATCAGGAGGTGCGGGATGACCCTTTGCAGGGACGTGCCGAGGAGTTTAGTGGTTATCTATACGATAAAATCGCTCAGCTCCGGGATGGTCTGGACCGAAATTGGGATGATCCAAGCGAGGGAGAGGAGGCACGTCTTGTCGAGTCTGTTTGGGATGAGTTTGACCCTGTGGCTCCCGAGGACGTGGACAGGTTGTTGGGGAGGCTTCACGCCACGACATGTTTACTGGACCCGTGTCCTTCCTGGCTGGTACTGGCCACTCAGGAGGTGACACGAGGCTGGCTCCAGAGGATTATCAACGCTTCTTTGTTGGAAGGGGTTTTCCCTGCCGCCTTGAAAGAGGCGGTGGTGAGACCCCTCCTCAAGAAGCCCTCCCTGGACCCAGCTATTTTGGGTACCGTATATACTCGAGTATAAGCCGATCCGAATATAAGCCGAGGCACCTAATTTTACCACAAAAAACTGGGAAAAACTATTGACTCGAGTATAAGCCGAGGGTGGGAAATGAGGCAGCTACTGGTCAATGTAAAAAATAAAGATAGAGCCAAGTAAAATAACATGAATATTTATTTGAACGAAAAACAATAAAAGTGCAAAAGGGGGAAGGAGGATTCCCAGCTTTAGAAAATTTAGAACTACGCCGCCTTTGGTATGACCTGAGCATAGCTCATAAAATTATCTGCTACAATGTACTTCCTATCAATGACTACTTCAGCTTCAACCACAACAATACACGAGAACACAATAGATTCAAACTTAAAAGTGAACCTCTCCAATCTAGATTGCAGAAAATGTGACTTCAGTAACAGAGTTGTTAATGCCTGGAATGTGCTACCTGACTCTGTGGTCTCTTCCCAAAATCCCCAAAGCCTTAACCAAAGACTATCTAGTATTGACCTCACCCCATTCCTAAGAGGTCTGTAAGGCGTGCATAAGAGCACCAGCGTGCCTACCGTCCCTGTCCTAATGTTCCCTTTAGTTGTATTCCTTTTATGTATTCAATTCATGCTTATATTTATATAATTATTTAATATGTATTTGACAAAATAAAATGAATGAATGAATGAATAGAATAGAATAGAATAGAATTTTTATTGGCTAAGTGTGATTGGACACACAAGGAATGAATGAATGAATGAATGAGTGAGTGAGTTACTTCAACAACATTGTCTCACAGAAATTGACAATACAACTGCAAGCATGAAAATGAGTCCTCCTTTAGCTTCCAAGGGACCAGGGTGCCTCTGAAGGTCAGTGCTCTAAGCACTAAGAACCCAGCACAAATCTAAGCCTGTATGCACACCAATAGTGAAAATACCCTGCACAGTGTCTCTTGGCAGAAGGTTAATTTTCATAGGCGTTGGGGTGGCTCTTTTTTTTTTTTGGCAGGGCAATAAGGGTCTCTAATATCATTAAACCCAAGTGTGAGGAAAAGACAGCAGCTAAAATGTTAAGGCCAGTTGTGTGACCTTCTCCAATACAGTTGGCCTGGCTGTTTGCCAAAACTTAAAACACCCTCCCATTCCCCTCCTGCTAAAGCTTCTTTCTTAAAACAATTGTGGTCTTTGCCTTTCATGTCGCTCAACCTTTCACCTGCCAGGTTCCTAGCCCTTCACCCTTGACCCACTGCTGTGTTTGCTTAGCATTGTGCCAATCGACTTTAGAAGTCTGTGTGTGTGTGTGTGTGTGTGTGTGTGTGTGTGAGAGAGAGAGAGAGAGAGAGGGAGGGAGGGAGGGAGTGCAAAAGGGGGAAGGAGGATTCCCAGCTCTAAACAAAGGGAAATCCCGGAATGCCAGCGCGAAAGGCGGTGCTCGCGTTCCTCCTCCCTTGCTCAAAAGCCCCAATAACCTTCACCAGCAAGGCAGACCCCACGGGAAGGAAGGGGACGGGCTGACTCACCGAGCATCTGGCTGAAGAGCAGCTGCTCCAGGTCGCCCAGCACGGTGACTACTAGCTCGGGATCGACCTTCAGGAAAGCCTTCTCCTCCGTCGGGGCCCCCTTCCCGGCCGGTTGAGTGGCCGTTTGGGGCGGCCGTTTGGGGCAGCGCCGCCGAAGAGAAGGGGACTAGGGCACACAGGCGCGCACACACACGCCCAGCTTCTGAAGCACGGAGGGAGAAGAAAGAATGAAAGAAGGGGAGGAACGGCCCCTCCTTTCTCTCTCTCTCTCTTCCAGCGCCGCCGAAGAGAAGGGGACTAGGGCACACAGGCGCGCACACACACGCCCAGCTTCTGAAGCACGGAGGGAGAAGAAAGAATGAAAGAAGGGGAGGAACGGCCCCTCCTTTCTCTCTCTCTCTCTCTTCCAGCGCCGCCGAAGAGAAGGGGACTAGGGCACACAGGCGCGCACACACACGCCCAGCTTCTGAAGCACGGAGGGAGAAGAAAGAATGAAAGAAGGGGAGGAACGGCCCCTCCTTTCTCTCTCTCTCTCTCTTCCAACGGGAAAACGCTCTTTCGCTTGCGGGGGAGAGGAGGGAGGGAGGGAGGGAGGTTGGCTTATTCAACCCTTCCCGGCTAGCCATCCAGCCCTTCCCAGGAGAAGGCGAGGAGTTTTGGGCGAGCGACCTTTTTGCTAGAAAGCGGCAGCGGCTGCCCCGACACCACCAGTTGGGGCGGGAGCCGGGTGAGCCGCAGTAACTCCCGCCAGGCTATGCATTGGCGCGGGGAAGCCCTGGCGGTGCAGTCCTTCTCGGCTGAGGGAGGGAGGGTTTCCCCGACCGCGCGAGCTCGCCGCCGCGAGAGCCACCCCAAAGGCCAGAAGAAAAGGTCATTCCATCGGAGTAATGGGCGGCTCCTTCCTCTCCGCTTACCCATGCTGTGCGAGCCGGCTGGGCTGCAACCCCGCCGCCGCTCCTTCCTCAGCCTCCGGGGCTCGCGCTCTAGCAGCCGCCAAGCTCAGGCCGGACTCGGCAGCTCCCCATCAGCACTCGCACGGCGCGATTCGGGCAGGAGGAGTCGGGCTCGCTCCGTGGTGGTGGCGGTGGCGGCGGCGGCGGTGGTGGCGGCGGCGGAGGCGCCACCGCCACAGAGCGAGCCCGACTCCTCCTGCCCGAATCGCGCCGTGCGAGTGCTGATGGGGAGCTGCCGAGTCCGCCTGAGCTTGGCGGCTGCTAGAGCGCGAGGCCCGGAGGCTGAGGAAGGAGCGGCGGCGGCGGTGGTGTTGCAGCCCAGCCGGGCTCGCACAGCATGGGTGGGCGGAGAGGAAGGAGCCTTCGCCCATTACTCGATGGAATGACCTTCTTCTGGCCTTTGGGTGGCTCTCGCGGCGGCGAAGCTGCGCGGTCGGGAAACCTCCTCCTCAGCCGAGAAGGCTGGCGGCTCCCCTGCCCAGCCCTCTCACTGCACCACCAGGGCTTCCCCGCGCCAATGCACAGCCCGCCAAGTTTGCACCGTCCGCCCACCAGACACGGGAATGGGGGCCGGCCTGGGGGCGACAAATCCCGCGAGACCTCGGCGGGCCTGCTCCCCGTCCCTCCCATGGGAGTCCGTTCGGTACCCCCTCCTGTGCGGGGTTCCCGAAGACGTAGACTCGAGTATAAGCCGAGGGGGCGCTTTTCAGCACAAAAAACGTGCTGAAAAACTCGGCTTATACTCGAGAATATACGGTAATTATCGTCCAGTCTCCAACCTTCACTTCGTTGCGAAGGTTGTAGAGAGTGCTGTGGCGCGACAGCTACCCCAATACCTGGATGAAGCCGTCTATCTAGACCCGTTCCAGTCTGGCTTCCGACCCGGATACAGCACGGAGACAGCTTTGGTCGCATTGGTGGATGATCTCTGGAGGGCCAGGGACAGGGGTTACTCCTCTGCCCTGGTCCTATTAGACCTCTCAGCGGCTTTTGATACCATCGACCATGGTATCTTGCTGCGCCGGTTGGGGGGATTGGGAGTGGGAGGCACCGTGTATCTGTGGTTCTCCTCCTATCTCTCCGACCGGTCGCAGACGGTGTTGACAGGGGGGCAGAGGTCGACCGCGAGGGGCCTCACTTGTGGGGTGCCGCAGGGGTCGATCCTCTCGCCCCTTCTGTTCAACATCTATATGAAGCCATTGGGTGAGATCATCAGTGGCTTCGGGGTGAGATACCAGCTGTACGCTGATGACACCCAGCTGTACTTTTCCACCCCGGGCCACCCCAATGAAGCTGTTGAAGTGCTGTCACGGTGTTTGGAAGCCGTACGGGTCTGGATGGGGAGAAACAGGCTCAAGCTTAATCCCTCCAAGACGGAGTGGCTGTGGATGCCGGCATCCCGATTCAGTCAGCTGCAGCCGCGGCTGACTGTTGGAGGCAAGTTACTGGCCCCAAAGGATAGGGTCCGCAACTTAGGTGTCCTCCTGGATGAACGGCTGTCGTTTGAAGATCATTTGACGGCCGTCTCCAGGAGGGCCTGCCACCAGGTTCGCCTGGTTCGGCAGTTGCGCCCCTTCCTTGATCGGGATGCCTTGTGCACAGTCACTCATGCGCTCGTTACCTCTTGCTTGGATTATTGTAATGCTCTCTACATGGGGCTCCCCTTGAGGTGCACTCAGAGGCTTCAGTTAGTCCAGAATGCAGCTGCGCGGGTGATAGAGGGAGCTACGCGTAGCTCCCACGTAACACCGCTCCTGCGTAGACTGCACTGGCTACCTGTGGCCTTTCGAGTGCACTTTAAGGTTTTGGTTACGACCTTTAAAGCGCTCCGTGGCTTAGGGCCTGGGTACTTACGGGACCGCCTGCTGTTACCGCATGCCTCCCACCGACCCGTACGCTCTCACAGAGAGGGACTTCTCAGGGTGCCGTCCGCCAAGCAATGTCGGCTGGCGGCCCCCAGGGGAAGGTCCTTCTCTGTGGGGGCTCCCACACTCTGGAACGAGCTTCCCCCGGGTTTATGCCAAATACCTGACCTTCGGACCTTCTGCCTCGAACTGAAGACACATCTTTTCACTCGCGCGGGGCTGGCTTAAATTTTATCGATTTTAAATTTTCTATTATTAATTTTAATGGGGTTTTAGTTTTATATATTTTAAAGTTTTTTAGGCCAATTATAAAATAAGTTTTTTAACTTGTATTTTAAATTGTACATTGTATTGTCTGTTTTTTACTTTTGGCTGTACACTGCCCTGAGTCCTTCGGGAGAAGGGCGGTATAAAAATCGAATAAATAATAATAATAATAATAATAATAACATGGATGACAACAGAAATGAGCCTTAATATAGGAAAAATTGATATAGAACCCAATACCTGGGCAGAACACAACCCTATGATGCTGACATGGAAAGGCCAAAGGAAAAGATCCAGATGGACCTTAAATACTATGATCCTAAAAGATAACAAACTTTTAAAAAGAATAGAGAACGAATTGACCTTTTTCTTTAAAGAAAATAAAAAGGAAGACACCTCAATTCAAAACCACTGGGATGCAATGAAAGCTTACGCAAGAGGTTTGATGATAGACTACGTAGGGAAAAGGAATCGTAAGAAAAAAAAAACTTTTAAAATACTAGAAAATGATTACAGGAAACGGGAGCAAGAACTACTATGATTTCCAGAGAGGAAAGATATTAAAATGAGAATGGACTTAATTAAACATAAAATGGCTCTGATTGAAAAGGAAGAACTAGCACAAAAAATAAAAGGGTTAAAACAGAACTATTTTGAAAATGCTAATAAACCAGGCAGATGGTTAGCATATAAACTTAAAAAAGAGAAAGAAAATCGTAGAATTGTACAACTAGGGGACAATAAAGGCCAGATTCAATTTATGAATGAAAAGAAGAAAAAAATTGTTCAGAACTTTTATATGCAACTATATGGAAAAAAGGAAATTGATAAGGAAAATGTGAAGCAATATTTGTATAAAGCAAATTTACCCCAGATTTCTAAAGATATGGAAGTGATATTGGAGGGAAATATAACAATGATGGAATTAATGCAAGTGCTTTAAAAAAAAAAAAAAAAAGGAAAAGCACCAGGCCCAGATGGACTGCCAGTCGAATATTATGTGACTTTTCAAGAACAACTGGGTCTTCCATTGTTAGAAGTTATGGATGAAGTGATGCAAAAGGGGAAAATACCTGAGACCTGGATAGATGCCTATATTACTCTTATTCGGAAAGAGGACTCTGACTTAAAACGAGTTAAAAATGATAGACCCATATCCCTGTTAAATTCGGATTATAAAATCTTTGCCTTAATATTAGCAGAACGACTTAAATTATATTTGAATGAGTTTATACATTCTGTTCAAAATGGATTTCTGCCTAAGAGACAAATTAAAAATAATATGAGAATAGTTTTGGATACCCTAGAATATTACGAGGCTCATCCCAAAAAACAGATGGCATTGATTTTTTTGGACGCACAAAAAGCCTTTGATAACGTTAATTGGCATTTTATCTTCCTACAATTGAAACAAATGGGTTTTGGTGAAAGGCTTATGAAAGCAATAGAATCATATATTATAAACAATCAGCTAAGATTATGATAAATGGTGAATTGACTGATGCGATTCAAATTGAAAAAGGCACAAGACAAGGCTGCCCACTGTCACCGCTGCTGTTTGTGTTGACTCTGGAAGTACTAAATAGAAATATCAGAGAAGAAAGGGAAATAAAAGGTATGAAAATCCAGAAGTAAGAATATAAACTTCAAGCCTTTGCTGATGATTTGGTTTTTATTATTGAGGATCCTTTAGAATCTATAACTTGCTTGATAGAAAGAATAGGTGAATATGGGAAAGTGGCAGTGTTGAAAATTAATAAGGATAAAATGAAAATGTTGACAAAAAATAGTTGATGAAGCAAAAAAGTGAGTTGGTAGAACGTTCAGGGATGCAGGTTGCAAATAAAGTTAAATACTTGGGGATATATCTGACTGCAAGGTGTAGTACATTGAAAGAGAATAACTATGGTAAACTCAAACAACAGATTGTGACAGATTTGGCCAAAAGGGAACACTTACAATTGTCATTGCTGGGAAGAATATCAACAATTAAGATGAATATATTACCTAGAATTCTCTATTTGTTTGTATAAGAATATCAACAATTAAGATGAATATATTACCTAGAATTCTCTATTTGTTCCAGACTATACAATGAAATTGAAGAGAGGATACTTTGTGGAGCTGAATAAAATGATGTTGAAATATATTTGGCAAGGGAAAAAGGCAAGGATAAAAGTAAAACTATTACAAGACAAGAGAGTTAGAGGCGGCTTTGGGCTACCTAATTGGGAATTGTATTACCAAGCAGCAAATTAGATGTGGATTAAAGAATGGATTACCCTAAGAAATAATAGAATATTGATTTTGGAAGGTCATGACTTCTTGTTGGGATGGCATACTTTTTTATGGTATGGACAAGCTAAAACACAGGGATATTTCAGAAGACATATAATCAGAGAAGCGTTGTTGTCAAATTGGGAAAAGATAAAGAAAAGTCACTTCTTAAAAATTCCAACTTGGGTATCACCTATTGAGGCATTCTCATATTCAATAACTTTTAAAAAGGAACATATTGTTAGATACAATGAATTGTTGAATGAAAAGGGTGAGTTAAAATCCAAATTAGAATTAGAGGCAGAAGGCATAACAATGAACTGGTTTCATATTTGCAAATACAATCCAGATATGATAAAGATGCTAAAACAGAAGGCTTTTACAATAATATAACCAGTTTTGATGAGATCTTAACAGGTTCAGATGATAATTTGATTAGGAAACTGTATGGATATTTATTAGAGGTGAAATTGGAGGAAGAACAAGTAAAAGAGACAACGACTGCTTGGGGGAAGAATTTTTGTTATGGGATAGACTTAGAGGCTTGGCAGAAATTATGGTTGTATAATTATAAAATGACAATGTCTGCAGCATATAAAGAGAATTTGTATAAGATGTTTTACAGGTGGCATTTACCACCGACAAGAATTGCTAGAATGTTCAAGGACAAATCTGAAAAATGCTAGCAATGTCATCAGATACCTGGATCATATTACCATATGTGGGGGGACATGTGTTGAAGCAAAAATATACTGGACTAAAATACACACGTGATTGGGGAAAATGATCAAAAAACATTGACTTTAAGCCAGAAATCTTTTCTGTAGTGTATTTCTTCTTTCTCATCCTGTAACTGGTATATCATTTTTTTCTTTTTTCAATTTGTATGCCAGCCATCGTCCTGTTTTGTTTGCTTGTTCAAAGTGGTTTTGCTTTCCTAATTTTCCGTGCCATTTCTGCTTGTGTGGCCAGATTAATCTTGTGTTTTATCAAATCATTTTTTTTCTTTAATTTTTTTAGTTTTGAGGTTCATTTTGTAAATCTAGTTCCCATTTTTTAAAGTTATTTTAACAAATTATCTTGTTTTTGTTTTTTATTTTTCTTCACTGTATAAGCAATTGTTAGACTTTTTATATATGCTTTTGCGGTGTTTGGAGGGTTTGTTTCTTCTTTTGTGTTTATCCTAAAAAATATATTCATTTCTTTTTTAATCATTTGGATATATTCTTTATCTTTTAATATTTCTTTGTTCAGCATCCACCTTTTTCTTTTCCTCTGGCCTTTCCATGTTACTCTTAATGGATTATGATCCGTCCATGGGTTTGTCATTATTTCCATTCTACTTCCTAAATTCTATCATCATCCATACCATATCTATCCTAAACCACAATTGATGTGGACTAGAATAGAATGTGTATTGTTTTTTTTCTTTATTTCCCTCCATGTATCTTGAAGGCATAATTCGTGTGTCATCTCATGAAATGTGTCTGGTAATATCTTTTTGTTTTATTTTTCTTATTGCTTTAATAGTCTTTTTTCACATCCATAATCCTGTTGAAATCTCCAATTAGGCATATGTTTTCATATTCTAATTCAGTGGTAGTCAACCTGGTCCCTACCACCCACTAGTGGGTGTTCCAGCTTCCATGGTGGGCAGTAGGGGTTTTGTCCGATAGTGAAGCACTTTCCTTTTTTTAAATTAATTGACTTTTTAAAAAAATTTCATAGCATTATTTAAAAACATTTTCATTTGGTTTTCATAAAATTCCCCGTGACAATTTAAATTTCTGAAAATATACTATTTGTATCACCCACACATAAGTTTAGTTCACGTTACATAAGTGAAACTAAATGGTGCTATAGTGCGACCACAAACAAAAGATCCTTGTCCCAGAATAGCTCGCGCATTTCCCCCCACACCACTCAGCTGTAACAGACAAGCAGAGCTGGTAGCCGGCGCCCCCCCCAACCCAATCCACGATGCGCGAGAGTCATGCGCAGACGACGATACACGGTGCATTATTGTGGAAACTGTGGGCGGTTAGAAAATTTTAGTACTAACAGAGATACAAAAATGGGCGATAGTATAAAAAGGTTGACTACCCCTGTTCTAATTCTTTTACTTTATTGTATATTTTTCTATAGAGTTCATTTTGGTTGTTATTTGGTGTGTAAATTGAGATAAATAATATTGTTTTTTGTTCTGTTTTTATTTCAATCATTAAGATTCTTCCCTCCCCATCTGTGTATATTTGTTTTGTTTTTAGTTGCTTTTGTATATTCCTCGTTTTTTTTTTGTTCTCCTAATGATGTATACAATTTGCCTAATTTGGGGTATGCTAGTAGTTTTCTAGGCTGTTTCTTAATGTGCACTTCCTGCAAATATATAATGTCCATATCTAATCTTTGTAGCTTCGTGGGTGCCTGCGTTCTTTTAGCTGATGAGTTTAGACCGCTTATATTTATCGAAATCATTTTTATTTTTTCCTCCTTATTCGTTCTTATTTATTTGTTGTTAATCTTCTTGTGTTTCTTATTTCTCTTTGTATTTTTTCCATTGCCCTTTCTCTCTCTGTTCGTTCCTTTTCCAGTTTTCTTTTTTCTTCTTGTTACCCTTTGTTTTTTTCCATTAGGTATTCCACCTGGCTTTTGCCCTCAATTTCCTCCCTGCTCTCTTGTTCTTCCTCTAAGGCAAAGTGGTGTTCAAAAAACTCCTGAGCCTTATCTAATGTGTCTATCTTAAACTTTTTCTCCTGCCAGGAGATTAAGATACCTTCTGGTTGTCTGGCGGAGCTGGCAACGGAGTCGGACAGGGAGGAGGCTGAGGTGGGGCCAGAGCCATCGGGGAGTTAGGAGTGGATTCCAGAGCCTCCAGAGACTGATAGTAGTGAGGCAGAGGAACAGGAGGAGCCTGTTCCTAATGCACGCCTGAAAAGAGCTCCCAGAAGGCAAGATTAGCTCAAGCAAAGAGGGCAACTTGGGAGTAGGGCCAAGAGATGATTGGCCCCTCCCATAAGGCTTAAAACAGACTAGCAATGGCGTTTGGGCTTTGTCAGAAAACAACTTTGGTAGCTTCTTCTTCTTCGTCTATGTCTTGCATTTATTTTTGTATCTGTGACTTTTGAATGTTTGCCAAGAAAGGCCTTTGGCAGTTTGCCTAATTGGACCAAGGTTTGTGATAGGACTGAGGAATTTGAGTTGGGAGGAATTTGCTTTAATTTAGTTGAACTACGCTGGGAATGAAGTAATTCTCAGCTGTTCGAATAAAGTTTGTTTTGTCACTGACTGAGTTTCCTACTACCTACTTGGGCCTGGATCGCAAATTTGTTTTCTGGCCCACGAGGATAATTATCAACAAATTTCTATCTCAATGTAGAAGCTCCGTGCCATGAACGCGCAGCTTCAGCAGCAAGTAGCTTTGTTATCTACACAGATGGCTCAGCTCCAAGCTCCAGCTTTTCCCCCTCGCTGTAGAAGAGGTCATATTGCCATGCCAGACAAGTTTGACAGTACTCAAGCCATGTTTCCTGCTTTTATGGGACAATGCCAGCTTTTTATCAGCCTGAGAATGGAGGACTTCCCCACAGTGGGGTTTGTACTCAGCCTGCTCTCAGGCTCAGCAGCTCGCTGGGCCATGCCTGATGGTCCAGGCTAGTCCTCTATTGGATGATTTCAGGGGGCTTTGTGAGCATCTTAGACTTATGTTGAGGACCCCATCAAAATGCAGACTGCCACCAGACAACTGAAGACCCTGAAGCACGGCCGGAAACCGTTGCAGGAATATATCAGTGAGTTTTGGCTCCTTAGCCAGCATTTGGCCTAGAATGAGGCGGCCCTCATGGACGCGTTTCAGGATGGCTTATCGGAGGAGTTGGAGGATGAGCTGGTTCAGGTTGATATCCCTCTGACCCTCAAAGCGCTGTTACATCTGTGCCTTAGGATCGATGCCCGGTTGCAGATACGGACCAGTCGTCGTGCCCGCCAGGAGACCCAAGTAGTTCCAGTCAGGCATGAGACCCCGGCTCCACAGGAGGAGCCCATGGAAATCAGGGGTGTCAATCTCAAGACCCGCAGGCAGAATCTGGCCTGCAGGGTGTTTAAATCTGGCCTGTGGGGCCGGCCTGAAAATAGCAAAGGAGAAGCCTGAAGTGCCCCTGGCAGCCAAAACAGAGTGGGTTTTGGCTGGCAAAATGCTGAAGGAGGCTGTCCAGGCCAAAAACAGGGCCGCATGTGGGCCCCCAACACCCAATTTTGGCCAGCAGAGTGCTGCAGGAGGCATCCGTCCCTTCTCCCACCCCTCCTGGTCAGCCCGTGGAGAACAACAATAATGATACGACCCTCAAAGAAATCCAGTTCACTGATCTAAATGGTTCCTTCTATGGTTTACTTCATCTGTCCTCTTCTGACAAGTGAAATTTTGTTTAAATGCATGCATGTATTTGTCATCCAAATGCATAACAGTAGGCCAACATATATTGCCTTACACAATTTGGTAGTTATGGGGTCCTAATGATATAATTTGTCTCTGTCTATTTTAGTGAGAAAGTTGCAATCCCCAAAAATAAATTACCTTTGCATATTTGGCATACATCTGTTCATCCAGAGGAAAACTCTGGACATTTCTTTCATCTCTGGCATGAAAAGTACCAAGCTTGACCCACTTGTTTGTTGGATATCTAGGAAAACAATGCATAAAAAATCAGAAAGTACAATGATATTATGATTAAATAGCAAATAACATACTTCTGAAAATGTCATATAAATTATACAATGCTTTCTATTTTACATATGAGATCATCATCATCATTTTAGCCATTGTCTATCCACTGCTGGATGAAGGCCTCTTCCATATGTTTTCAACCAATACAGTCCTGAACTTTCTTTTGCCAATTTGGCCTGCAATACTTGCTGATGTCATTCATCCATCTTGTTTTAGGTCTCTTTCATGGATACTTTTTATCAAGTGGGATCCATTGTATGACTGCCTTGGTCTACCTGCCATCAGTTCTTCTTGCTATATGACCAGCCCATTTCCATTTCAGTTCTTTTACTCTCTTGATATCATATACTTTTGGTTGGTTGGTTGGTTTTTTTTTTAATTTGCATTTATTTATTTATTTATATATTTATTTAATTTGATTTTTATACCGCCCTTCTCCTGAAGGACTCAGCCAAAAGTAAAAAACAGACAATACAATATACAATTTAAAATACAAATTAAAAAATTTATTTTATAATTGGCCTAAAAACTTTAAAATATATAAAACTAAAACCCCATTAAAATTAATAATAAAAAATTTAAAATCGATAAAATTTAAGCCAGCCCCGCGCGAATGAAAAGATGTGTCTTCAGTTCACGGCGGAAGGTCCGAAGGTCAGGTATTTGGCGTAAACCTGGGGGAAGCTCGTTCCAGAGTGTGGGAGCCCCCACAGAGAAGGACCTTCCCCTGGGGGCCGCCAGCCGACATTGCTTGGCGGACGGCACCCTGAGAAGTCCCTCTCTGTGAGAGCGTACGGGTCGGTGGGAGGCATGCGGTAACAGCAGGCGGTCCCATAAGTACCCAGGCCCTAAGCCACGGAGCGCTTTAAAGGTCGTAACCAAAACCTTAAAGTGCACCCAAAAGGCCACAGGTAGCCAGTGCAGTCTGCGCAGGAGCGGTGTTACGTGGGAGCTATGCGAAGCTCCCTCTATCACCCGCGCAGCTGCATTCTGGACTAAATGAAGCCTCCGAGTGCACCTCAAGGGGAGCCCCATGTAGAGAGCATTACAATAATCCAAGCAAGAGGTAACGAGCGCATGAGTGACTGTGCACAAGGCATCCCGATCAAGGAAGGGGCGCAACTGCCGAACCAGGCGAACCTGGTGGAAGGCCCTCCTGGAGACGGCCGTCAAATGATCTTCAAACGACAGCCGTTCATCCAGGAGGACACCTAAGTTGCGCACCCTATCCTTTGGGGCCAGTATGACTGAATCGGGGTGCCGGCATCCACAGCCACTCCATCTTGGAGGGATTGAGCTTGAGCCTGTTTCTCCCCATCCAGACCCGTACGGCCTCCAAGCACCGGGACAGCATTTCAACAACTTCATTGGGGTGGCCCGGGGTGGAAAAGTACAGCTGAGTGTCATCAGCGTACAGCTGGTATCTCACCCCAAAGCCACTGATGATCTCACCCAACGGCTTCATATAGATGTTGAACAGAAGGGGCGAGAGGATCGACCCCTGCGGCACCCCACAAGTGAGGCCCCTCGCGGTCGACCTCTGCCCCCGTCAACACCGTCTGCGACCGGTCAGAGAGATAGGAGGAGAACCACCGATAAACGGTGCCTCCCACTCCCAATCCCCCCAACCGGCGCAGCAAGATACCATGATCGATGGTATCAAAAGCCGCCGAGAGAACTAATAGGACCAGGGCAGAGGAATAACCCCTGTCCCTGGCCCTCCAGAGATCATCCACCAATGCGACCAAAGCTGTCTCCGTGCTGTATCCGGGTCGGAAGCCGGACTGGAACTGGTCTAGATAGACGGCTTCATCCAGGTATTGGGGTAGCTGTCGCGCCACAGCACTCTCTACAACCTTCGCAACGAAGACTCAGGGCGGCTTACACTATGTCAAGCAATAGTCTTCATCCATTTGTATATTACATACAAAGTCAACTTATTGCCCCCAACAATCTGGGTCCTCATTTTACCTACCTTATAAAGGATGGAAGGCTGAGTCAACCTTGGGCCTGGTGGGACTTGAACCTGCAGTAATTGCAAGCAGCTGCTGTTAATAACAGACTGTCTTAGCAGTCTGAGCCACCAGAGGCCCTTGTTCTCTAATCCATGTGCTTATCTTATAAAGCTGCGCATGTATATTTCCATGGCTCTTTGCGCCACTCATAGTTTTTGTATTGATTGTGAAGTTAATGTCCATGTTTCACCAGCACTTGTTAGGGCACATATTGATCAAAAAATTTTCTCTTCAGGCATAGGGGATATAAGTTTTTGAACTTAGTTTGTCGAACACCTGCCAACCACATTTAACATGCCATTCAATTTCCTTTGTTGTATCACTTTCCATTGAGATCTGTCTGCCAAGGTACATGTAGTGGTCTGCTACATCTAGTTCTTTTCCAGATATATATTTTTTCTTTCTTTGGTGAATTTATTAAACATGTCCCATCGACCTGTGCGCTCCCACAGAGAGGGCCTCCTCAGGGTGCCGTCAGCCAGACAATGTCGGCAGGCGACCCCCAGGGGGAGAGCGTTCTCTGTGGGAGCTCTGGCCCTGTGGAATGAACTTCCCGTTGGGCTACGACTTCTCCCTGATCTTCGGACCTTTAAGCGCGAGCTCAAAACCTTCTTTTTTCATCAAGCAGGGCTGGCCTGATACAATTTTAAATTGAATGTTTTAATGGGATTTTAAGGGGATTAATTTTATTTATGACTTTTATTCAAAAATTTTAAATTTTCAGCGTAATTGAATTAGATTTTTAATTGGTTATTGTATTTTAAACTGTCGATATTTATGTTTTATTTCTGCTGTACACCGCCCTGAGTCTTCAGAGAAGGGCGGTATAAAAAAATATAAATAATAAATAAATAATAAATAAATAAATATCCTGGATCTTTTTCAGGTTAATTTTGGTTCTCCTGCTGTCAGGTGTACATCCGTTCAAAGCTTAAGAAAGAAAAACCCCAACTCCATGTTTGTAGAGAAAAGTACTTTTACTGAGTATGAACTGAATGCAACAAAAGAAAAGCAAAGTCTGAAGCAATAGGTGGGAAAATTACATATTGAAAGCATCACCAAATCCCTCCCCCCAAGGACCCAAGTTGACTGTCCAATCCACACCTCCCCAAGGTGTTATGTGGGGTGCTTCTTCAGATGATCCCATCTATCTGGTATGCCGGAACGGTTGACCTTGAATGCTATGATTGATCACAAGCTTCCTAACAAACAGGAAGCAGCAGGTGAAGCTAAGCAAGATCACATCAAATACCTGTACAATTAGCACAGGGGGCCCCCAAGGCTGTGTGCTCTCCCCACTTCTCTTCTCTCTGTATACCAATGACTGCATCTCCAATGATCCATCTGTTAAGCTACTGAAGTTCGCAGATGACACAACAGTGATTGGTCTCATTCGAGACAATGACGAATCCGCATATAGACAAGAGGTCGAACGACTAGCCTTGTGGTGCAACCAAAACAATCTGGAACTGAACACACTCAAAACCATAGAAATGGTGGTAGACTTTAGGAAAAACCCTTCCATACTTCCACCTCTCACAATACTTGACAACACAGTATCAACAGTAGAAACCTTCAAATTTCTGGGTTCTATCATATCGCAAGATCTCAAATGGACAGCTAACATCAAAAACATCATTAAAAAAGGACAACAAAGAATGTTCTTTCTGCGCCAACTCAGTAAGCTCAAACTGCCCAAGGAGCTGCTGATCCAATTCTACAGAGGAATTATTGAGTCTGTCATTTGCAGCTCTATAACTGTCTGCAACCCAACAAGAAAAACACAGACTTCAGAGGATAATTAGAACTGCAGAAAAAATAATTGCTACCAACCTGCCTTCCATTGAGGACCTGTATACTGCACGAATCAAGAAGAGGGCCGTGAAAATATTTGCAGATCCCTCACATCCTGGACATAAACTGTTTCAACTCCTACCCTCAAAACGACGCTATAGAGCACTGCACACCAGAACAACTAGACACAAGAACAGTTTTTTCCCGAAGGCCATCACTCTGCTAAACAAATAATTCCATCAACACTGTCAGACTATTTACTGAATCTGCACTACTATTAATCGTTTCATAGTTCCCATCACCAATCTCTTTCCACTTATGACTGTATGACTATAACTTGTTGCTGGCAATCCTTATGATTTATATTGATATATTGATCATCAATTGTGTTGTAAATGTTGTACCTTGATGAACGTATCTTTTCTTTTATGTACACTGAGAGCATATGCACCAAGACAAATTCCTTGTGTGTCCAATCACACTTGGCCAATAAAATTCTATTCTATTCTATTCTATTCTATCAACACTCCCTGCAGCTGCTACATAGACAGTGAGAGTTTTCCTCCCTTTCATGAGACATCTCCACCAGCTCACTTCCCCCATCCCAAATCCATAAATTACTTCCCCCCCGTTACTATGGCAGCCAAAAGCAAGCAAGCATCATAGAGGCTGACATTCAGCCCTCCTGCAAAAGGGACATTAGTCCTAGAAGAGAAAACAAAATAAGATAGACAGAGTAGATAACCCCCAACTAGGTGAAAAACAAAACATAAGCATACATATAAAACCCAACAATTAAGGCATATCAGGGTATTTACTGTGAAATAACTGTAAACGTTTTGGAGCTCTGACATCTTGCTCATTCATCCATTCAGACTGAGAGGAAGGGAAATGTTTCCAAGCCACCAAGTACTGTACTCTATGTTTTCTAGAATCAAGGATTTCTTTGCCCTCAAAATGTTGCTCTCGTTCAATGAAGAGGGTAACTAGAGGGGTTTTTTGGTCCGGATGAATTGAAGAAGTATGTACAAGTTTCAGCAAAGTGACATGGAACACTGGGTGGATTCTCCAGAGTGTTTTTAGTAGCTCTAACTGTACCGTGACCGGGTTTACAATTCATACAATGGGAAAAGGACCTACATATTTAGGTCCGAGTTTTTTCCACTTTTGGGTAGTTTGTAAGTACTTAGTGGAGAGGAAAACCCTATCCCCCACATGGTAATCCTTTGGCATAGCCTTTCTCTTATCAGCCTGTTTCTTATGGGCTCTGTGAGCCTCATCCAACACTTTACGAGTTATAGGTCAGGTAACCTAAAGCTGTTTGATCCAGTCTACCATGGATGGTATTTGAAGTTTTTCCTGTGGTAATTCTGGGATAGGCACAAAGTCCTGACCTGATATCACCTTGAATTATGTAAACCCTGTACTACTATGTATGGGGTTATTATAGGCCACCTCTGCAAACGGTAGTAAATCTGCCCAGTTATCTTGCTAGCAATTTACGTAACACCTGAGGTATTGTTCTAATACTGAGTTATCTCTTTCACAAGCCCCATTTGTCTGAGGATGGTGGGCGGAGCTTAACCCTTGGGTGCAGCCTAGCAATCTAAGGAACTCCCTCCAGAAGTGGGAGGTGAACCCATTGGAAATTATTTGTTCCGGAACACCGTATAGCCTATAAACATGTTGAATGAACAGTTTAGCCAACATCTTTGCTGAGAGAATCTTGAACAGGGTACAATGTGCACCTGTTTGGAGAACAAGTCTGTAATTACCTAAATGCTGTATTTCTACTACTTTCTACTACGTTCAACAATAAAATCCATGGATATCTCTTCCAAGGAGCCCCCGGTCTGGCAACATTCTGGAGTAACCCTGACGGCTTCCCTGGTGGCCTCTTTACCAAAGCACATACAGGGCAGCTAGAAATGTGTGCCTCTATGTTCTTTTTTAGGGAGGGCCACCAGAATTGTTTTTTAACTAAATGTAAGATCTTCATGAACCCAAAATGCCCAGCCACTTTTGCATCATGGGATTGTTGTAATACTGCCCCCTTCAGACTGGCGGAGACATACAACTTGGCCCCCACCCATGCGAGACCATCACGAACAATATACTTGTTGCCGTGGGAGCTGAACCATTCATTATTTTTAGGGCTTCCCTCAACTGCTCACTTAAGCCGGTGGGTATGTTCAGGTCCCCTCTGGCCTGGGCTCTGGTGACAACAGGAACCAGCTGCTTTGAAGGGACAACTGGGCGGATCACCTCCTGCCGTGCACTATTGTATTGAGGCAATTTTGAGAAGGCATTAGCCATAAGATTCTTTCCTCCAGGGAGGTAACACAGAGAGAAATTAAAGCAATTAAAGTGTTGTACCCACTTGTACTTGTTTGGGTGACAACTTCCGGCGTGTATTTAGGGCTTTTAAGTTCTTATAGTCTGTCCACACCTCAAAGGGGTGTTTGGCCCCTTCGAGAAAGTGCCTCCAGGTTAGCAAGGCCCAATGGAGAGCAAAAGCCTCCTTCTCCTAAATTGCAGATCTCCATTCGATCTCAGAAATTTACGGGAGGTATAGGTTGTAAAGGTCCATCAGCATTGGCTTGAAGTAGCACCACTCTGACGTCCACATCGCTGGCATCGGGCTGGATGACGAAAGGGGCTTCCATGTTGGGGTGTTTAAGGACAGGCTCGGCAGCAAACAGTCACTTCAGTTTCTCAAAAGCAGCCTGACATTCCATGGTCCACTCGAGTGGCCAACTAGGTTTTGGCCTGGCCTCTCCCTTTGTTTTCAGGAGGTTGGTAATGGGTAATGCAATTTGTGCAAACGAGGGGGATAAACTGTTGATAAAAGTTGCAAACCCCAAGAAACTTTGTAGCTGCTTGTGGGTGTGTGGAGGCGCCCATTCCACGACCACCCGGACTTTCTCCAGATCCATTTCTATCCCCTCATTTGATTTGCGATAGCCTAAATAGTCAATCTTATTCTGATGGAATTCACACTTTGACAATTTAGCGTACAATTCGGCTGCTCTGAGTTTTTTCAGGACTGACTGCACTAGTTTCACATGTTTGCCCATGGTCTCCATATGACTAAGAATGTCATCTAGGTAGACCAGGACCCCTTTGTAAAAATGTTCATGTAATACCTCATTAATCAATTGCATGAACACTGCCGGGGGGGCCTGTAGTCCAAAAGGGAGCACCCTAAGCTGAAAGCAACCCAAGGGACAATTGAAGTCAGTTTTCCATTCGTCCCCTTCCTTAATTCAAACTCTGTAGTAAGTCACTCTCAAATCCAGTTTAGTGAAAATCTTCCCCTTGGCCAGGTGTGCTAACATGTCTTTTATAAGGGGCAGTGGGTAAACATTTTCTACCCAAATGGCATTCAGGTTCGAGAGGGGGCATGGCCAGTGTTGCGACGGGATGGTGTGCCCTGGGGCTCTGGGGTGAATGCTGAAATTCCTGCCGTTTTGGGGGTTCTCAATGAACCATAGCTGTCCTGGAGGGACAGCAAAGAAAGAAGGCACTGGCTGGCACGAACAAGGAAGCTGCAAATTCCCTGCAGTAACAGCATCCAGCCTTCGACCCAGTGACAGGAAAGGCAGTCATTAGAAGCTGCCAAAGTTGGGGATGGCCACACAAGAAGATTGTGCAGGAGGCAAGATCAGAACAGAGTATTGTTACTGGTGAGCAATTGGCCTACTCGCAGGTAAGAAGAAAAAACTTTTAAAGCTCAAAAAACTCAGATTTGAAGTTAGCAGCTAATTGGCATGCGGAAACTTGGAGTGAGAGGAAGCAAACAACAAAGAGGATTTACAAGACAAAAGCCCTAAAAGACACAACATTCCATCTGGATTTAAAAGTGGTTTTGGAAGAAAATGTAAATGTTGGAAGGAGAAGAAGACTGAGAGGAAACAGCTTTTGCTAACAAAAGGATTTAATAGAGGATTAATGAATGACATTTTGTTACTGGAGAAGAAAAAGAAGGCGACACTGCATTGTTTTGTCTAAAGGGAGGAGGAACATTGCAACATTGAGGAGTACTTGTTTGAACAGCTGTGGTAAAGATCAAGATTGAAATTGAAACCTGGATGACCTAGAAAAAAAACACATTTGACCTGGCTTCCATTTGGAAATAGAAAAAAAAAGGGGGGGGGAGAGAGAGAGAATATTTTGGACTTGAATTTGGACTATATATGTTAAGATAAATAAATCTAAAAAGTTTTTCTCCTCATATTGAAAACATGGAGAATTGGGAGGAATTATGGGAGATGATTCAAATGGTGAGAGAGTCTTTTGATGGGAACAAACAAGCAGAATTGTGGCTTAAAAATAAAAAAGAAATGATGAAATAATTATGAGGAAACAAGAACAAAAATATATAATTTCAACAAATAATGTTGAAAAAGAAATGAGTAAGGATAATATAGATAATTATATTGGGATTGATAGTGAAAAAATAAAAATGGAGAGAGGGAAAGATATTTTTAAAAAGAAAGGGAAAAAAAGAAAAGATTGAGGGGGAAAATTAAAAGGGTGAGGAAAAAAAAGATGATTACACTGGGATTAGCAGTGACACAATAAAGAGAACAGGAGGAAATAGAAAAAAATTGAGGGGGGAAATTAAAAGTAAAAGTCAGAGAAAGGTGGAAAAGAGGATGCAAGAAAGGAGAAAGAAGATGAAAGAAAGGGAGAAAGGAAGAAAAATATCAAGAGATGAGATCTGGGAGAGACTGAAAGAAAATGGTTAAAAGAAGGAGAAAAATGAATAGTAGAAAAGAAACTAAAATATTGGTAGAAACTTTCTTTTTTTATTTCTGAAATCATGGAAATAAGAAGAAATATATGGATTATTGTAAAAAGGTAGCAAAAAAGGTTGAAATGAATGAAGGAAATTAAAAAAGAAGAGAAGGAGGTAAAGTAAATTAAATGTAGAACTTATAATGGGATATATGTTTTCTTTTTCTGTTTCTATCTGAGAATTGGAATGAGAGAGAATTAAAGTTGATGGTAAGGAAATAAATTTTAAATATATAAAAGAATGGAAAATCCAGCAGATAAAATCTGAAAGATAGCATGGTTTATAAGTGAAAATGATTGAAATTAAGATGTAAAACGGAATAAAATTGAAATGTTAGTAAATGGTGTACACTATTGGAAGAAAATAATAAGTACTGAATTGTGAACAAAAACGTTAAGAAAATAAGAGGTGGAAAGTTGCATTGATTGTATGATACAAATGGAACAAGATGAAGACAATGCATAATATGCATAATAAATGAGAAAATCGGAGTTGTCTGGACACCAGAAATATTGAAAATAAATACAGCAATGGAGAGAGATAAGAAGGAGAGAGATAGAAGGGGAGAAGGAGGGAGAGAGAAAGAAGAAAGGGAAGAGGAGAGGAGAGGAGGAAAGGTAGAGGAAATAAGAGTAGAAGAGAAGGTAAGATAGGGAGGAAGTAGGGTGGAGGGGGAGAAAGGAAAGGGAAGTAGAGAAGGAGTAGGAGAGGAGAGAAGAAAGGAGGTAGGAAGAAAGGAGGGAGGGAAAGAAACGAGAGGAGAAGAAAAGACTGCTGTGAAAAGGAAAAGATGAAATGGAAGAAAGGCAACCCCGAATATATTTGGATATATTAGGATAAAAATTGAAATAGTTAAAAAAAAAAGAATGAAAGGGAAAGAATACGAATAAAAATGAAGAAATTAGAACTTGAGGGCGAAAGAAGATGTGACTTAATAAAATGAGCAAGGAAATATTAGGAAATGAATAAAAACTATGAAAAAAGAATATTTCGACAAAAAATGCAACTAAGTAAAATATATTTGAATATATTGAATTGTATAAGATATGATAATGCCAATACTCTGTTCATAAATTATGTATGTGTGTAGGGGGCGGGAACTAAAAAATCAATAAAAATTTGTGCAAATGGCATTCAGGTTCTTGTAGTCGAGACATAAGCGAAGAGAGCCACCTTTTTTTTCCCAAAACAGGACCGGGCCAGATACTCGTAGCCTAGCTGGTTGGAAGCCCTGTTTTAAGTTTTTATCAATAAAGTTCTGCAGCTCCTCCAGCTCATGAGGAGTCATGGAGTAAATCTTTGGTTTAGGGAATTTCACCCCAGGGAGGATCTCTATGCCACAGTTGGTGGGCCGATGGGGTGGGAGCACATCTGACGCCTTCTCACTGAAAGCCTCTCTGAGGTCCCAATATTCCTTAGCAATTATTTCCTCCCCAGTAATACATTTGCTTGCTGCTGCTGCCAGCTTCTGTCTTGTTCTACACACAGAGCCATCTTCATATTTTAATGTAAAAACCTTCTGTCTTGTATTTATAAGCTTGCATTTTACTCTATTAATCCCTTTGTTTTCTTCAATTGCCTTTTTCACAAGCTTCACATTAAAGTGACACATTTCTTCTTGGATACATTTTCTTATGGTCTTGCAAAGTTCAACGTACTCTAGTTTATTAGTGAAACTTATTATTCATTGCGATTATTCATTGTCCATCATTTTTTCATTAAATCAATAGTTTCATCAGAGATTTTTGACTGTAAAAAAATCTTTTCCAGCGGTGCTATAGATGTAGCAGACTCAATGATGTTTTTGACTATTTGTTCATTTTGGTTCATAATGTTCATCTCTTCCAAATTTTGCAATAAGCGATTTGACTGATTAATCTCAAAATTCCTGTTCTCCACTAACAGTTTATCACTCTTATTTTTATTTTTTGTAATGTCTTTATCATTTTCACCTTTTAACCATCTATTTTCACTTTAGCTTGTACCATTCCATGGTTACTTCCAATGTTAAAACAACTGATGACAATTGCAGAATATGGTTTTATCACTTGACATGATATAGTTAATTTTGCTTGTCCCAGATGCTTCTATATCCATTTTCTGCTAGCTTTTTGTAAAATGAGTTCATTAAATAAAGTTCCTGTCCTTCAGCAAAATTTACTACTCTGTTGCCTCTATTATCTCTTTCACCACTTCTATACAGGCCGGTCGCTTTTTCTCCAGATATTGTTCTTCCTGTTCTTGCATTAAAGTTACTCATTAATATTTTGTATTGGCATTTTTCTTTGTGTTGAAGGCAGGCCACATCTTGATATAATTATGTGAAATTAAAATGAAAAGCACTTAAGGCAGCCCGTTAGCCTAAATTTATTATTTTTTAAAAAACAGTTCAGTATAACCATAATAAAAACTAGCTGAAGCCTTATTCACTTGTAAAGTTAAGGATTCAATTTTTTTCTGCGAACAAAAGAACTGTAAATGTGAATTTGTTAAAAAAATTGTCTGAATATTAAACTTTAAATAAGCATGCTGGATTTCTCTGCTAAAATCATGAAGATTGTAAAAATTATGAAATTGCAAATATTGAAAATGACTTTCAGTTTCATTAAACTTTGTGACAATAAATTCTACAATTGTATTCTTATTATGAGACATACCTGTCACTGATAGACACCAAAAAATCCTTGGGAGTGGATGAGAATAATTCATGATTAGCGATATCCAGCTGTTTTACTTGGATGGGTTCACACAATTCAACAACAAACCTTGAGGACAGATAAAAATTACATTATGAACTGCATGTTCAAAGCTATTTCTCAAAGAACAGGTAAAACTATTGACTGAGCCAATAACCATTTTATGGCAATTGATCCCAGAAATGTGCTTCAAATGATATGAAAAATTTCTCAGGTACATTGGTCATTGCTTTTCATACAAAGAAAGGATCAGCAATACAATAAAAATCACTGTGCAAAATAAGGCTTAATAATAATTTATCAATATAAGATTATCTTGGGGATATTTTAACTGCCATACCGCTTTCTTCATTCTCTTCACTGCCAAATATATCAAGGAGATGCATGTGTTCTACAAAGAGTATTCATACTTTCAAATAAAATCTTTTTTCTCTCATAAAAGTCATTATGGGACTGCAGAGCTTTTGACTGCAAGAAGTCAAAAAGTAGCACTGAATAGGTACTTTAATGAAGAATTCTGAATAAAGATAAAGCCAGTTACAGCTTTCCCAAATCTTAACTATAGGGAATTTTAAATACTTGGATTGGAAAATAACACATTATATGGCATTCCCAAGCAGACTGCCTCATCACTGCCTCTTAGATTGAAAAACACCAGGATTATATGCTATTTTTTCCCAGCAAGATCACCCAAAGTGTGATATTGTCAGATGATAGGCCCCTCAAGTGGGATGGAGCTCCAATTCTTAAGAAGAATTGAGGAATTTTTGGAGCATTAACAATGTTAATGATGTGGCAAGATTAAAATGTTCTGATTTGTAACGCTCCTCTACTCCCAACCTGGCAACAGAGATTAAGGGAGAGGGAAAGTGGAGGGATGATTGGAATGTATGGGGAGCTGGAAGGGAGGTAAGGAATTTATGTGAGCCATTTGAAGGCTGGGAAAATCCCTACACTTCAAGGTTGCCTGATAGGAACCTTTCGAGAGGCGCAGACTGTTTCCCAAAACAAAATGATTGAACTGGATTGGTGGACAATGGACATGGGGTGGCCCGGGGAGGAAAAAAAGGGAATTTTAACTATGCTGCCTTTTGCACCAAAACCTCAGAATCGACTTTGCTTCTTACTATATCTATATGGATCTCATCAGTAAAATTATACTCTTGGTAAAATAATGTCCCAGATGGGTTTGTTTGTTTGTTTGTTTTGCTGCATATGCCAATGGGACAGTTGACATTAAGCCAGTTCTCCTAGTACTAGCCACCTGGACCTCACCAGGAGGCCAACAACCTGAGATGTCAACAGCAGAAAAGGAATCAGAGGAAAAGAAGAAACCAGGAGAACTCCCAGCCCAAGAGGCTCTGGCAATGTTACAAGCTGGAGCAGGGAAGCAACCAGTGGGCAAACACCCCATACAGAAGGCTGAGAAGCTTAAGCAGCAGCCAATGAGCACAAGAGAATGAGCAAAGGGTGCCCTGTATCAGGGAGTCAAGACCTGCTGGGCGACGAATATGGACAAGGCGGCAGAAGCTGAAGACCTCTTAAGTGTTCTCGGGGATAAATGTGGTCCAAGAGAGCAAGTGGAAGGTGAGGCAGCCAGCCAAATGGAACACGCCCACTGAATGGAAGCTCCCAGTCACCACCTCCAGCCCATTAATGGTGCAGGTGAGGGAGAAGCTTGGCAGCTTGGAGATTCAAACGGCTGCATTGCCTGGGACCACGGCAGTAGAAACCAGGGCAGGATGAGTGAAGTCACTAGTGGCATCAACTAGCCCATTTCCCTCTTTCTTGGAGCCGATGGTGCCAACTCTAACATGTGCGCTGGACCCCTGCGCAAGGGGCGACAACAGCTAAATCTGCCACCCTGCCCCCAGCATGACAGCAAGCAGTCCCAGCAACTCCAGTGTCAGCTGGGATCCCTCCTGATGGGAACGGTAGGGCTGCTGCCTGGGTATGTCCTGGTGCAAGAACAGCCACCCACAGATGGTCTGCTTTGATAAGTGTCCAGACAACCTGGCCCACTTCCTGTCCCAAGTATGGCACCATGTGGAGCATTTCAGAGGTAAATACCCAGACAACACAGCCTGGGTCTATGCCTTTGCAGTTAATTTGGAAGGGAGCACTTCAGGGTGGCTGATGTTCCTAAATGGTAGTGAGGCTCCAAAGCTGAACAGCCTGGATGTCTTCATGCAGATCCTACGAGAGTGGTTTGAGGATTCCATGGTAGTGTTCTGACCTAGGTTTCCTTAGAAAGTATAAAGCACAATCTTAGTCCTGGCAAAACCTCTTTTATTGACATGGCTGTGAATTATTGTCATTCACAGTCCACAAACAGGCTTCACAAACAGTCTTTCAGGGGAATGTTTATAAACAACCACCTTATCTCCCTTGAAATGCTGCCAAAGAATTAATTGCCAAATGCAGGGCAAGGCCAAACTTGGCACAGAGTCAAACAGAACTTTTCAAAGCTTGAACCATCTATAAGAACTAATTGCTTCCTGCAAAAGCTCACATCCCGTTTGCTCCTTTTATGCCTTATAGGAAGGGCCAATAATCTCCAAGCCTTACTCCCAAGTCGATCCTGTTTTCTTAATTGTTCTTGTCTTCTGGCAGCTCTGTGCATGCGCGCATTGGGAACAGGCTCCTGCTATTCTTTTGCGTCACTAACGTCAGACTCCGGAGGCTCCAGAGGCAGCACATAACTAACAGATGGCCTTGGCCCCCTCTGTCTCCAATGCAGAGCCCTCATCCAAGCTTTCCCCAGCCCCCAGGACTGGCTCAAGTTCTTCCCCAACCTCCTCACTGTCTGACTCTGTTGCCAGCTCTTCTGACCACCAGTGGCCAGGTGGCTTGACGTGCAGAAGCCCGCATCTGCACCCTGAAACCAAGGTAAGCAGCCAGTGATGGAGTACATCCAAGATTTCTACAGCCTGGCTGGCCACCTGAGAGATTGCTCCAAGCGCATGCTGGTTTACCAGTTCCTAGAGGGACTAAACAAGGAGCTATATGAGTTCTGGTGACACAGTGGTTAGAATGCAGGACTGCAAGCTACTTCTGCTGACTGCTTACAATTTGACAACTTGAATCTCACCAGGCTCAAGGTTAACTCATCCTTCCATCCTTCCGAGGTCGGTAAAATTAGGACCCATACTGTTGGGGACAACAATATGACTCGGTAAACCGCTTAGAGAGGGCTACAAAACACTGTGAAGCGGTATTTAAGTATCACAGCTGTCTACCCTGAGGGATGCCATGCAATTTGTGGGCATGGTACAGAGTGGCCACTTAACTAGAAATCGATTTCATGGAGTACTGCAATCACACTGCGCAAGAAAACCACCTTCACAGAATACCTAAGAAGTGATCAGTCCCTAGAGGAGGCAGGGGGGCTGTGCCCATGGTCAGGGGAAAACCTTACTAAACCCCAGGAGCTTGCTTCCGCTGTGGAAAAGAGGGCCATTGAGCAGCCAAGTGTCTCACACCGTGACCCACATCCGCTCCTCCACCTCCAAACCAGCCCAAGAGAACCCCCCCCCCAATGAAGCTGAAGAAGGTGTGCATGGGACAGGTGGTCAGGGAATTCTCAGTCCAGCAAGGAGGAGGGAACTCTGATCCCCACCAGAATGGGTCCAGTCTTCTACGAGTGAAAAGTTGACGCAAGATGACCCAATGGTAAGTGGCACCATCATCCCTATGATGGCCAGGATGGAGATTTTGGTGTTCTCCTTGGGAGTAAAGGGGGGTTCTCATTACCCTATTGGACTCAGCGTGCATGAGGTGTTTGATTTGCCCCCAGAGAGCAGAAAGGCTAGGGATGAGGCTGAGAAACCTGAGACTATGGCATCTTCCCAGTTAGTTGGCTCAATAACCGGCAGAGTGCAAGCGACCTGCCTGACTGGTAAAGATCAAAGCTGGAACCCACGTATTGACTATTCACTTCATTGTAGTCCCTGGGATGACCAAAGCCATGGTCCTGGGGTTAACATGGTGGAAAAAGTGGAACCTGGATGTGAACTGGGGTGAAGACAAGTAGCGGGTGTGAAGGAAAGCCACTGACCAGCAGGGACTAGTGAAAGGGTCAAGAACCAGTCATGCGCCTACAGCTAGGGTAGTGAAAGCAGAAATCACTAATACATAAAAGGGAGGTGATGAGTTAGAGTCACTGATTCTATGGCAATACCACAACATAGCGAAGGTGTTTAGCAAAAAGGAATCAGACTGTGCAATTGAGATCATGCCAGGAGTCAAGTTACCTAAACCAAAAATGTACTTGATAACACGCAGGGAGCTGCATGAAAGAGCTATGGGCGTTTATATACAAGAACCTGGCGAGGGGGTTCATTCAGCTGGCAAAGTCAAGGATGGCTGCCCCTGTGCTCTTCAAGGAGAAGGATGGGTCTTGGGGAGACAGCGAAGAACGGGGGCACAGGCTGGTGTGAACAGGGAAGTCGCAAATTCCCTGGAGTGCCGGTATTTGCTTTCGACCCAGCAGCTGAGGAAGATAGCCATTAGGACCTGTCAAAAACCAGAGCAGCCACAAGGAAGGAGGAAAGAAAAAGAGCGAGGCGATTATCTGGGTGAGAAACGGAAATCTTGAAAACAAGATTCTTTTTATATTTTCATCTCTCAAACTTTAAAAAGATTTTTGAAAAGTTATGGCAAAGAGGAGAGGGGAGGCAGATAAATAAGACTACCTCCCAGTTCCAGAACAGCGGCGGTAAAGCATAAGCCAGAAATAAAAACTAACTAAAAACTAATCACAGTAAATTTAAAGCAAACTTAATGGATTGAAAGCAGATTGGACAAAGAGACTTTGTATGGCTAATGAATCGTTAGACATTGCTATTTAAATTTAAATTTCAGCTTTGAAAGTTTAAAGTGGAAAGAAAAAAGACTTTTAAATAAGTGGCACTGCCATCTAGCGGCAATAGAGAAGACAAACAAAAGCGACCTTGGACATTGTTTTGGAAAGTGGCAAGAAGTTGATGATAAGAAGTGGTCATGTGATTTTGTAACAGGAGGAGGAGGAAAAGAAGAACGAAAGTTTTTATAAACTATCTGGATACGAAGTTGCTTATTTTGCTTTTTGCTTTTTTCTCTTCCCTTCTCCTGTCAGAAGACTTTGGAATACTGATTTTTTTTTCCTGGCTTTTTCCTTTGGGATTAAAAAAATTTTTCTCTTCTTTTTCGGGGTGTTTGTGTGATTGGTATAATTTTTATTTTTACTTTTGGATTTTTTTTTCCTCTTTTTTTCATTTTTATTTTTTCTCCTTGCAATTTTTTCTTTTTCAAGAAGATACTTTATATTTTTTCTACATATGCTGAGTGATTAGATACTTTGAAAACTTGAGATTTTGGAACTTTGAAACTGGTGATTTTTTTATTTTTGCCCCGATTTGGCTTTTTTCTTTCTTTTTTCTCTTCTTTTCCTTTTTTAAGTCTTTTTTCCTTCACTTCATTTTTTTTTTTTTTTTGTGGTTGTTGGTTAGCTTTGGATATTTTTAGATAAACATAAGTGGATTAAGGTCTCAAGAACCTGAAGAGTTGGAGGGTTTCAAGAGTAGTTTTGGAAGTTGAATTTGGAATTTAAACAAAGAAATAGTTGAAACTTGAGAATTGAACTATTTGGATTACAAATTGAGTGTGGTGAGTTGAAGAGACAAGATGGATAAGGGAAAGAAAGCAACACAACATTTATCATCACCATCAATATCAACGAAGACAACAGAATCGACATTACAACAAGAGAAAATTAATATGGATTTTAAAAATATGTTACAGAATCTTAAGATGAAGATCTTAAGAAAGGACTAGAAAAAATGGAAAGAATGGAGGCAGAATTGAAAAAAGTTAAAGAGTTAATAGGAAAAAATGAACAACGATTGCAACTAATGGAAGAAAAAGCAGAGGTAACGCAGAAAAAAATGGAAGAGATGGATTGTAGACTCACAAACACTGATAAAAACCAGGAAAAAACAATTATAACCCTCGAAATGGACAAGGCTGATTTTTATTTAAGATTCCAAAATATTGAGGAGGAAAAGGGAGAAAATCTACCAGAGAAGATAGCAGAGATATTAGCAGTAGTGATAGAAGAAAGTAAAGAAATAATTTTAAATGGAATTGATGAGACGTATAGAGCGTATACAAGATATGAGATGACAAATAATTTACCCAGAGAAATTCATGTCAGATTTACAAAGAAAACTTTGAGAACAGAGATATTGCAAATGATGAGAAATACAATGATAAAACACAAAGGGAGAGAAGTGGTGGCACTGAAACAAATCTCAAGAAGAGTGAGAGACCTGAGACGAGAATACCAATTTCTCACAAAATGTCTGATAAAAAGAGGGATAAATTTCAAATGGCTGATTCCAGAAGGAATGTTGGTAAATTGGCAAGAGCAAAAATTCAGATTAGATTCAATAGAAAAGGCAGAGAGATTTTATGAACAACATATAGGTCTTCAAGAACAAGAGAGACTGAGAGAAGAAAGGAGAGATGGATAACAAGAGGGAAAGAAAGAGCAGTCAAGGGAGATGACTAAAGAACAAGAAGAGAAAGTGATAAGAGAAGGAGCTCGACCAAAAGAAATTGGAGAACAAAGAGAGATAAGAGTGACTAGATCAACAGCACAAGTAAATAAATAAGAAATGGAGGAAGAAATTAAAGCAATATCTTTGAATATAAACGCACTAAATTCGGCAATAAAAAGAAGGAAAATGTTTAACAAATTAGAAAAGCTAAAATTAGAAATTATATGTTTACAAGAAGTTCATATTAGAAAACAACAACAAAAAACCTTTGGAAAGAACAAAATTAGGGAAGTTCTATACAACATTGGTCTCTCAAAGTAAAAGAGGTGTGGCATTTTATATCAAAAGGACAATTCAATCCAAACAAATATTTGAAGATGAGGAGGGAAGAGTATTAATGGTAGAAATTGTAATGAACTATAAAAAAATATTACTTGTAGGAATATATGCTCCGAATAATAATCAAGAAGAATTTTATGCAAAATTACATAGAAAAATATTAGAATATGAATATGAAAATATTTGTATAATGGGGGATAATAATGCAATAGTGGATAATGAACTGGACTATAAATCTATAAAAATGAGTAAAAAACCAAAGAAAATACTCCCGAAAACATTCTACACAATGGTAGATGAATTAACTCTACAAGATGCTTGGAGAAAGAGAAATTTAAAAGAAAGGCAATATACATTTTATTCAAATAGGCATATGTCATGGTCAAGAATAGATATGAGGTGGATGTCTACAGATTTAATACCATATGATGGTATGGAAAGGCCAAAGAAAAAGAATGAGATGGACATTAAATCAAAGCTTATTAAATGAAAAAAACTTTATACAATTCATGGAAAAAGAACTGACATTTTTTTTCAAATAGAATAGAAAAGAAGATACATCATTGCAAAATCTATGGGAGACCAGTAAAGCATATCTAAGGGGTTTGGCAATGACTTATGCAGGGAAAAGAAATAAACAGAATAAACAAATACAAAGGGAAATGGAGGAAGAGTGTAAAGAAATTAGAGAAAGCCTTACAAAAAAATCCAAAAGATAAAAAAATAAAAAACTTAATGGACTTGAAAAAACACAATTTGAATCTAACTGAAAATGAAGATTTGGCAAGAAAAATAAAATCAACAAAGCAAAAAAAAATTTTGAAAACACAAATAAATCAGGAAGGTGGTTGGCATACAAAATGAAAAAAGAAAAAGAAAAGAAATTAATACCACAACTATTAGATCAAGAGGGAAAGAGATGTTATCAAAATGAGGAAAAGAAAAAAATAATTGAGGAATATTACAAGAAACTATACCAACAAGAGCAGATATCAGAAGGGAAAATAGAACAATTAGAAAAAGCAAAGATCCCTAAAATACCAGAGGAATTCAAAAAAGCACTAGATGAAAGAATACCAATGATGGAATTGATAGAGGGAATTAAAAGACAGAAAAATGGAAAAACCCTGGGGCCAGATGGATTACCAGCAGAATTGTATCAAGAATTGCAAGATGTATTAAGTGATAAAATGCTACAAGTATTCAATGATTTACTAATAGAAGCCAAGGAACCCAAGTCATGGATGAAGGCATATATAACTCTTATACCAAAGGAAGACTCAGACCTGCAACAAATAATTATAGACCAATTTCTTTATTAAATGCAGATTATAAAATATTTGCATCAATTATGGAGGAAAGACTGAAGAGGTTGTTTCCTACCCAAAAGACAAATTAGAGATAATATACGAATCATATTGGATACATTGGAATATTACGAAGCGCATCCAGAAAAATAAATGGCATTGTTATTTTTAGATGCATAGAGCATTTGATAATGTGAATTGGGAATTTATGACTACACAATTACAAAAGATGGATTTTGGGGATAGATTTGTAAACATGGTTAAGACTATATATAAAGATTATATATATATATAAAGATAAAGGCAAAGGTAATAATAAATGGCGAAATGACAGAAAAAGTAGATATCAGAAAAGGAACTAGACAAGGATGTCTGTTATCTCCATTGTTATTTATCTTGACGTTAGAGGTTTTAAATAGAAAAATAAGACAAGATAAAGAAATAAAAGGAATGAAAATTAAAAAAGAAGAATACAAGCTACAAGCATTTGCGGATGATTTAGTATTCATTATGGAAGAACCAATGGAAACGGGTTTAAACTAATGCAACAAATAGAGGAATATGGAGAGGTAGCAGGATTGAAAATAAATAAAGATAAAACTAAAATTATAGTCAAAAATATGAGAGAAAAACAAAAGAAGCAACTAATGCAGAACTTATATATTCAAATAGTGAAGAAAGTGAGATATCTGGGCATTCAATTAACTTCAAGATGTATTACATTGAAGGAAGATAATTACTATAAATTGAGGAATCAAATTGAAATAGATTTGGAAAAATGGAAAAATCTGCAACTATTGTTAATGGGAAGAATAGCGTTAATTAGAATGAATGCACTGGATAATTTTGTTCTTCTTTCAAACAATTCCGATAAAATTGGAGAAGGAATATTTTGAGACTTTGAACAAGATGATGTAGAAATATATATGGCAAGGGAAAAAAGCAAGAATTACAACGGAATTACAACGGAACTACATCCACATGGAGGGAAGTATGCAGTGGAGTACCCCAAGGCTCTGTTTTAGGCCCAGTACTCTTCAACATCTTCATCAATGACTTGGACGAGGGGATAGATGGGGAACTCATCAAATTTGCAGATGACACCAAGCTGGCAGGAATAGCCAACACTCCAGAAGATAGGCTGAAGTTACAGAAAGATCTTGACAGACTTGAACATTGGGCGCTATCTAACAAAATGAAATTCAACAATGAAAAAAGTAAGGTTCTACATTTAGGCCAAAAAAACAAAATGCACCAGTACCGTATATGTGGTACCTTGCTCAATAGTAGTACCTGTGAGAGGGATCTTGGAGTCCTAGTGGATAACCATCTAGATATGAGCCAGCAGTGTGCAGCAGCTGTTAAAAAAGCCAACACAGTTCTGGGCTGCATAAACAGAGGGATAGAATCAAGATCACGTGAAGTGCTAGTACCACTTTATAATGCCTTGGTAAGGCCACACTTGGAATATTGCATCCAGTTTTGGTCGCCACGATGTAAAAAAGATGTTGAGACTCTAGAAAGAGTGCAGAGAAGAGCAACAAAGATGATTAGGGACTGGAGGATAAAACATATGAAGAACGGTTGCAGGAACTGGGTATGTCTAGTTTAACAAAAGAAGGACTAGGGAGACATGATAGCAGTGTTCCAATATCTCAGGGGCTGCCACAGAGAAGTGGGAGTTGGGCTGTTCTCCAGAGCACCTGAGGGTAGAACAAGAAGCAATGGGTGGAAACTGATCAAGGAAAGAAGCAACTTAGAACTAAGGAGAAATTTCCTGACAGTTAGAACAATTAATAAGTGGAACGACTTGCCTTCAGAAGTTGTGAATGCTCCAACACTGGAAATTTTTAAGAAAATGTTGGATAACCATCTGACTGAGATGGTGTAGGGTTTCCTGCCTGGGCAGGGGGTTGGACTAGAAGGCCTCCAAGGTCCCTTCCAACTCTGATGTTATGTTATGTTAATATTAAACTGCTTCAAGATTCTAAGACTAGAGGAGGATTTGGCCTACCAAACTGGGAACTCTATCACCAAGCAGTGATGTTAACCTGGTTAAAGAATGGATTTTATTGAGAAATACAAGACTATTGACTTTGGAAGGACATGATTTGCAACTAGGTTGGCATGCTTTCTTATGGTATGGCAAAAATAGGATACATGGATACTTTCAGAGACATTGTGTAAGAAATGGCTTGTTAACAATATGGGAGAGTGAAAGAAAAACACTACATGGAAATACCAATGTGGCTTTCAACAATAGAAGCGTTGACGCAACCAAATATGATTAATATGAACAATATTGTATGTTATAAAGACATTCTAACTGAGAAGGGAGAGTTAAAACAGAAGCAAGAATTAGAAAAACAAGGGATTGAGACTGATTGGTATACAAAATTGCAAATACAATCAAGATATGATAAAAGACTTGAAACAATATGGTTTTAATTTGGGGGAATCAGAGTTGGATCAGATACTGACTGGAAAGGATGAAAAAATGATTAAAAAATTGTATAATTACTTATTGCAAGTTAGACTAGAAGATGAAGAAGTAAAAGAAACAATGATAACATGGGCAAAAAGTTTTGGTTATGCAATAGAATTAGAGAAATGGCAACAACTATGGGAAAGGAATTATAAATTGACAATGGCAACGGCATATAAGGAAAACCTATATAAAATGTTTAAAGATAAATCAGCTAAATGTTGGAAATGCTCGAATTTGCCGGGGTCATATTATCGTATGTGGTGGACATATATAGAAGCAAAAAAATATTGTTTTAGAATACAGACATGGTTAAAGGAAATGCTACACAAATCTATAGAATTAAAGCCAGAAATTTTCTTATTGGGTATTTTGCCAGAAAGAAGAAATGTATTTAATTATTCATGTAATAACAGCAGCAAGACTTGTATTTGCGCAAAATTGGAAGTTAGAGAGAATCCCATCAGAAGGTGAAGTAATAAAAAAGATCTTAGATTGTGCAGAAATGAATAGATTAACTTTAAGAATAAAAGATAAAGAGAAATCATTGTATTTCAAGACATGGGAAAGATTTTATGTATGGTTAGAAAAGAGAAAGAAATAAAAGTCAATAAACAGATAAACAATGTTAATAAATGGAAAAGAAATGAGAAAAATGGTAATTAAGAAATAGACACACAGTTATTGCCAAAATAGATGGAAAAGGGGGAGAGGGGGATGAAGAAGAGAAGATTATAGATATAAATGTACAACCATGAAATGATGGATTGGGTAAAATAGAAAATAAATCAAAAAGAAAGTATATATTATCAGAAGATTGGAGTTGCTCGGATACCAAACAAGGGAAATAATATACAAGAAGAAAGAAAGAAAGAGGAATAGAAGGTAAGATAGAAGAGGTGAAGGAGAGAGAGGGATGGAAGAAAGGAGAAGGAAAGGAAGATAAATTAGGGAATAAGAGTAGAAGAGAAGGTGAGAAAGGAGGGAAAGAGAAGAGGCGTGGGGGAGAGCAAAGGGAAGTAGGTATGAGGAAGGAGAGAAGGAGGAAGAAGGTAGGAAAGGAGAAGGAGGGAGGGACAAGAGAAGAAGGTGGTTTGTTGTAAGACGAAGGGAAAGAAAGGGTAGAAGAGCAACTCCAAAGGTAATTAAAAAGTTTTATTTTTTGCTTTCTTTAGAGAGAATATGTATGATTATTTATGAATGAGAAAATGTACATTTATAATACAGTCATGGCCAAAAGTGTTAGTACCCCAGAAATTTTTCCAGAAAATCAAGTATTTCTCACAGAAAAGTATTGCAGTAACACATATTTTGCTATACACATGTTTATTCCCTTTTGTATTGAAACAAAACCAAAAAAAAGGCAGGGAAAAAAGCAAATTGGACATAATGTCACACAAAACTCCAAAAATGGGCTGGACAAAATTATTGGCACCCTTAACTTAATATTTGGTTGCACACCCTTTGGAAAAAATAACTGAAATCAGTCACTTCCTATAACCATCAATAAGCTTCTTACACCTCTCACCCGGAATTTTGGACCACTCTTCCTTTGCAAACTGCTCCAGGTCTCTCTTATTGGAAGGGCGCCTTTTCCCAACAGCAATTTTAAGATCTCTCCACAGGTGTTCAATGGGATTTAGATCTGGACTCATTGCTGGCCACTTCAGAACTCTCCAGCGCTTTGTTATCATCCATTTCTGGGTGCTTTTTGATCATATGTTTGGGGTCATTGTCCTGCTGGAAGACCCAAGATCTTGGACGCAAACCCAGCTTTCTGACACTGGGCTCTACAGTGCGACCCAAAATCCTTTGGTAATCCTCAGATTTCATGATGCCTTGCACACAGTCAAGGCACCCAGTGCCAGAAGCAGAAAAACAACCCCAAAACATTATTGAACCTCCACCAAATTTCATTGTAGGTACTGTGTTCTTTTCTTTGTAGGCCTCATTCCGTTTTCGGTAAACAGTAGAATGATGTGCTTTACCAAAAGGCTGCTTGCTGGAATGCCAAACCGGTCCAGGTTTCTCAAATTTGCACCACTGGAGTTGGAGAGTTTGGGGCGCCACCCCCCTGCTTTCCTTGCTTGCCAAAAGGACTCCTTAAAAATTGCAAGAGGGGTTTCCAAACAAACCTGCTTTTCAGCTCCGTCATGTTTCTCCCTGCAGCTCAAGATGCTCTTCTTTCACTGGAGAAATGGAAAAGCTGGGTTGCAAATGGAAGAAGTATGCAGGAAAACCCAGAAACTTTGTGGGGCTAAAAAAAAGGAAAATCATCCTTTCAAACTTCACAAGATCTTATTTTATTCTTGCGAGAAGTTGGACGGTCTGATTTTACTTTTTTTTTAGCCCCATTTATGTTTTTTTGTTTTTTTTTTTGGTTTCCCTGCACATTTCTTCGGTTTGCAACCCAGCTTTTCCATTTCTCCAGTGAAAGAAGAACATCTTGAACTGCAGGGAGAAATGCCACGAAGCTGGAAAGCAGGTTTGTTTGAAAACTCTCTTGCAATTTTTAAGGAGTTGATTTTGGCCAGCAAGGGAAGTGTGCCAAGATTTCCAGCTTTGCAATTGCAGAATTTATGAAACCCGGGTGGGCTCGGTATTCCAGTAAGCAGCAGGGCAGGGCCACACCTGCTTGTGAGAGAGTCTGGGGCTCATCAGGGAAAGACAGAGTCTGGCCCAGCACTTCTCCGCCTACCTGACAAGGTCAAGGCCATGCAGGAGACGAGCCTGGGAAGCATGGGTCTATCAGGCATGACACCAAAGGAGCATGCTTGCCAAAAGGGTGGGGAGAGAGAGAGGGTGGGGCTCAGCAGGGAGAGAGAGGGTGGGGCTCAGCAGGGAAGGATAGAGGCCAGCCCAACGCTTCTCCACCTTGCTGGACAAGGGCTCTGACACCCAAGGCTGAGCAGGAGGTGAGCCTAGCAGCACGGGGTTTTCAAATGTGGAGCCAGAAATTAGTGATTGGAGACTGGGTGAGGAGGAAGGGCCCAAGCAGCTTGGGACCCCAAGGTGTGGGAATAGCAGCATGGGATATCTCAGTGCGTGGGCGGAGGCCTTAGGTGGCTGAATGCAGTTGTCTTTTCCCTGCACTAGGCTCCCAATGGCTTTCCCCTCCATGAGATACCTTATGTAAACTTCATGACCCATGCATTCGATTAGCGAATGTGTGGGCAAAAGCAGGGAGTTTTCATTTTACATGATTCACTCCAATTAATCCTCAGGTTACAAATTCAATTGGAAGGCTCCATTACATTAGTCACTTGAGGACTACCTGCATAACTATTATTGTTGGGGAGAATTATTGTGATAAAGAGGAATACTTTGCCTAGAATCATGTTTTTGATTCAGACAACATCCGTTTCGGCAAATGAAGAAACATTTAAAATGTGGCAAAACATACATTTGTTTAGTGAGGGGAAAAGCCATGAGTTAAATATAAGATGTTACAAGTTGCAAAGGAAAGAGGAGGACTCGGTTTACATGATTTGAAACTTGAGGTCTTCACAGAAGACCTCAAAAGCCCCTTACAGCTCTATTCTGATTGATTGATTTGATAATATAGATCAGTGCCGGCGAACCTATGGCACTGATAGGTTCTGGCGTGCAAAACCATCCGGCGAAGAATGCGCGGCCTTGCTGGCTATTCTGTGTTCTTGTAATCACACACGTGCCGATTAGCTGGCCATCACACGCGCAGGAGCGGCAAAATCCAGAAGAGCGGTGTTCCGTTGCGTCTGTGAAGGCCGGCACCCGAACTTCCGGGTTGACGTCATGAGCATGCATGATGTCCAGCTGTTCATCAGGCGCACGTCCATGCTGGTATCCGGGTGTTTGGGTGCCGGGTTGCGCATGCGTGATGGACCACTGTTCTTCCAGGTACTGACACTCCCATGCGCACGAAGGCCAGCAGGGACCTGCATACCTCGCGGAATGGTTTCATGTGCCATGTCCGGCACCTAGGCTGCCACGCAGTGACGTCAAAGGTTTGCCATCACTGATATAGATGATGGAGAAATGGCAGTGGCCCCGGCAGTGGATAGGAAACCAAAGGGCAAGAAAGCAGGAAAAAATGATAAGGACAAAACGCTTGTGGGCAGGGAGAAAAGGGATAAACTTTCAAGGCAGGGAAGTTTAAGAATAAAGTACCGCCAAGAAAACAACCTGAGATTTCCAACAAAATATAAGTACATATTACTTCATACAAGAACTCTTACAAATTCTTACATTTTTAAAATCTCTTAATTCCTTTTTTTTAAAATACTTTTTAAAAATTTTTTTCAATTTTTCAATTCTTTATTCAAATTTTAATCTTTTTTCCTTAAATATTTTTAATTTTAAATAGTTTTCATTTTAAATCATTTTAATTTTTAAAAAAATTCAATTCTTTATAAAAAATTTCAATTATTTTAATTTTTTCAATTTCTTTTTTCAACTAAATATTTGAAAAAAAGTTTATTTTAATTCTTTAGAAATTTTTACATTCCTAATGATCCAAGATGACAAAAACAAAAAGAATCATGAAAAACAGACAGATACTTAAAACAGAGAACATAGTCATGAATTTTACAAGACAGAGAACAAAAGGCCGAGAACTCTTGTAAACTATCATAAGCATACACTTCAGGGAAAATATTTTATTTTTAGATTATTATTTTTTTACAAACAAAAAGTCATGAAAATAGACACTGATGATATAGTGACTTGCAAAATGTGTCATTATGTTTCAGCTTATGCCCACAGAAGACCCAAACTATGTATGTATTAAATGTAAACTATATGAATTACGAGAAGAAAAAGTAAAGGGTCTCGGCAATTCTAGTCACTCTGAAACTCAATGAACAAAGTGAGAAAACCCAACCTAAACAAGAAGACTGCGCCAAAATAAAACACAATAGGGAGCAAGGAGCTTCTTTAAAAAAAGACCCCACATATGAACATAGAAAAGCAAACCGATACACCCAGCCTACATATGTACCTAAAGAGGAAGACCAACAGAAACATGTCTCTTTTAGAAGAAAACAAAACCGAAGAATAAGGCTCCTACTATTTATCCTATCCCACACCAATAAAGCCCCTCTGGAACTGAGCAATCGGTTTCATAGCCTCCCCCTGGAAGAAAAAATACAAACACTCACAAAAGAGCAATCATCAATAATTTTTAAAAGAAGCACAACCTAGCATACATGTGAAAGGAAGAAAAGTATTCCAGACTTCCTTAGGAAAGAAAGGCAAATATTGGTGATTCAATTCTTAGGGGAACAGAAACTATAGTCTGCAGACCAGCAGTCAATCTAGGAAGGTATATTGTCTCCCTGGTGCAAAAATCTAAGATATAACTGAGTACCTTACTAAAACAATCAACACCACAGATTACTACCCCTTTCTTCTCTTACACATGGGGATCAATGACACAACAATGAATCTAAAACAAAAACAAGAGATTACAAACAGCTACAGAAGAAAGTTAAAGAATTAGGAGTACAAGTGGTGTTTTCATCTATATTTGCAACAAAAGGCCAAAATCCAATGAGGGAGCAAAGGGACAGGGGTTGCTCCTCTGCCTTGGTCCTATTAGATCTCTCAGCGGCTTTTGATACCATCGACCATGGTATCCTGCTGCGCCGGTTGGAGGGATTGGGAGTGGGGGGCACCGTTTATCGGTGGTTCTCCTCCTATCTCTCTGACCGGTCGCAGATGGTGTTGACAGGGGGGCAGAGGTCGTCCTCGAGGCGCCTCACATGTGGGGTGCCTCAGGGGTCGATTCTCTTGCCTACCCTGTTCAACATCTATATGAAGCCGCTGGGTGAGGTCATCAGTGGTTTCGGGGTGAGTTATCATCTGTACGCTGATGATACTCAGCTGTACTTTTCCACCCCGGACCACCCCAACGAAGCGGTCGAAGTGCTGTCCCGGTGCCTGGAAGCCGTACGGGTCTGGATGGGGAGAAACAGACTCAAGCTCAATCCCTCCAAGACGGAGTGGCTGTGGATGCCGGCACCCCGGTACAGTCAGCTGCATCCACAGCTGACTGTTGGGGGCGAGTTAGTGGCCCCAAAGGAGGTGGTTCGCAACTTGGGCGTCCTCCTGGATGGACAGCTGTCCTTCGATGAACATCTGGTGGCCGTCTCCAGGAGGGCCTTTTACCAAGTTCGCTTGGTCCGCCAGTTGCGTCCCTTCCTTGACCGGGATGCCTTATGCACGGTCACTCACACTCTGGTTACATCTAGGTTGGATTACTGCAATGCTCTCTACATGGGGCTGCCCTTGAGGTGCACCCGAGGCTACAGTTAGTCCAGAATGCAGCTGCGCGAGTAGTAACGGGAGCCGCTCGTGGCTCCCATGTAACATCACTGCTCCGTAGCCTGCACTGGCTTCCTGTGGTTTTTCGGGTGCGCTTCAAGATTTTGGTTACCACCTTCAAAGCGCTCCATGGCTTAGGACCCGGGTACTTACGAGACCGCCTGCTGTTACCCTATGCCTCCCACCGACCCGTACGCTCTCACAGAGGGTCTCCTCAGGGTGCCGTCCACCAAACAGTGTCGGCTGGCGGCCCCCAGGAGTAGGGCTTTCTCTGTGGGGGCATCAACGCTCTGGAACAAACTTCCCCCTGGCCTACGTCAAGTGCCTGATCTTCGGACCTTCCGTCGTGAGCTAAAAACATACCTATTCATTCAAGCGGGACTGGCATAATAGTGTTAAATTTTAATTCGGGGTTTTTATTAATATTTTTAAAATTTTAAATCTAAATTTTTAATTATCAGCCTTTTTGTAATTTGCTATGTTTTAAATGTTTTTAATTGTATATCTCGTGTTTTATCTTTGGCTGTACACCGCCCTGAGTCCTTTGGGAGAAGGGCGGTATAAAAATTTAACAAATAAATAAATAAATTTTAGAAACGAACCACTGGCTTACAAACTGGTGTCGTCAACAGTACTTTGGCTTCCTTGACCATGGTCTGCATTACCTGCATGAAGGCCACTAGCAAGGGATGGACTGCAAATCACAAGAACTGGAAATAATATATTTGGAAAATGAATGGCTCATCTTATTGGAAGTGCTTTAAACTAAAATTGAGGGAAGGGGAATGCAATCTTCACAAAGTTTAGAACCTAATTCCAAGCAAAAACTGCTAGATAACCAATCACATAAGGAAGTACAGAGTAAAGAGAAAGAATAAAAAAAGAAAAACAAAATGAAGTAGAATGATGGAAAGGATGGAAATCCCAGTTACAAAGTAGGAGTTATAAAAAACATACCAAAGATCCACAAAGGACTCAAATGCCTGTACACTAATGCTCGAAGTTTAGGAAACAAAAAGGGTGAAGTATTAGTGTCAGGTCCCATTGATCTCTATCAGGACCTTGTCATTCTGAAGGTGGGGGATTAGGAGGATTTGGGCTATGCTTGCAAGAGGTTTTCCTTTGTTATTTTTCTCTTTTGATGTACCTTTGGGATGTTGGGAGGGGGGAAAGAATGTGCCTTGGGCCATCTGTTGTTGTTTCACTATCAGACGATCGAGATTGTGGCGCCTGGGAACCGCCTGTTGCACCTTCTCAGCCTGAAGTTTGCACATTTTTGCACTTTGCGAAGATGGGATTAGCTCAAAAATGAATTGGACATTGTGAGGGGCCTAGAAAGGAGCGGTTTAACCTAACATTCCAGTACGTGAAATTCAGATTCTGCGTACACTCTCACTGCTATCACTAACTTCCAATAAAAGTTCCTTTTGAAATGCCATTCATTTCAAAAGTTCTGCTTTCTTGAGAAGGCTGGCGAGGCAGGACCTTACATTAGGCAAAATCTGCAAAGTGGTCAACCCAGAGAGGCTCCAGCTCTAACGTGGAGACCATGCGAAGAATGTCCAACCAGGACAGCAATCATGAAGAAAGCCAAATGTGGGACAAGCCCCCATCAAGGCTCAACCTGACGAAAGCCCCAGCATGGATGAAGGACAAAATCATCCTTGGCGATTCTGCCGAGGTGGTCCGTCAATGTAGGGAAGAAGGAAGAATCTGAGGAGTCACCTTCACCCAGGGCAGCCAACAGCAGGGTTGAAAATATGAGTTGGAAACCCTTTGTGAGGACTACAAGATGAAGGAAGCATTGGGCCGATCCGACCAATTCATGAAGCAAGCGATGGACCTCTTAAGGAAGGCCTTCCAAGGCATGAGAGTCTCAGAAGCCGGGGCCTGATCACTAGAGAAGATAGGGGCCGCGAGGGCGGCACTGGTGAATGAGATAATTTCCCAGCCGCTGGTACTTCTGCAGATGCCACAGAGAATGCTGATGGACCCATTGCCACCCTAGTGAACCCATCTCTGAGAGACTTGGGCAGAGTGCAGGGGGTAGGGACACCCACAGCTGGACTGGAAGGCACTCCCCTGGGCATAAAATTTGATGGAGACCCCCAGCAACTGGGGTTTTTTCTGGCACATGCGCTTACATACATGCAGAAGTTTGGGAAGGATCTCTCAAGTGAACAGGTGAAGGTCAGGATTGTCACCCTGGCCCTGGAGGGGGCTGCCACACAATAAATGGTGACTCTGCACAATGTGGATACCCCTGAGCTTTGAAATTTTGACTGCTTTATGACGGCCCTAAGAAGCAGATTTGAGGACCCCCTTGCTGACTGAAAAGCCAGGGACTGCATCAAAACCGTAAAACAATGTCGCAGGTTGCTAGCTGAATACACAGAGAAGTTTTGAGACCTAGCCTGCTGCATGGACTGGCAAGAAGAAATACTGGTGAGCTGTTTCCACACCTTCATCGCCAGAGGAGTCCCTGCTTCCCTGCACAACTGGTACATCTTGGCAGAAATAACTGTAATCGACGAAGACCAAAACCATACAGCTCGATTACAGAACCTGGAAGAGGTCACCACCCGAGAGGAAGAGAGAGGTCACCAAGCCCTAGTCCGCTCTACCATGCTCAAAAGCCTGCTTCAACTGTGAGAAGGAAAGCTGTCACGCAGCAGAATGCCCACAAAGACCCCAAAAAGAAATGGAGACTGGCAATCTGGAGTGAAGCCAGCAAAACTCCCCCAGCACTCCAGCAAAACCGCCCTGAAAAAAGCGGCAAGGTTGTGGAGTTCCAGTCCTCCCCCAAGCACAGACCTGCAACTCTGACTCCATGAGAAGAGCTGAGCCCGTCAGATAGCGACTATGACAATGACTCCTTGATAAATGGGACAGTTGAGCCCATCACTGTACCCGCAGAACTGCTAATCCCAAACACAGGCCAGAAGGTGGCACTGATGGCCCTACTAGACTTAGGGTGCACCGGTGCCTAATAAGTCCAACCCTAGTGGGAAAACTGGGGATCACCTAAGACAGTTAAAAAACCCTAGTGTTTTGACAGCTCGATTGGTCCACTGCAGGAGGATTCCTAGCCATATTTGCCACAGAGCCCCTGGAACTCACAAATGAGAGCCACTGCGAGACTATTGCTTTTATTGTGGTTTTGTCGTGTCCCACTCCTCCGCTGATGGCCGGGTCAGGGAAATCCGAATCAGGCTTGCCTCTGCAGCTCTGCCCAAAGTCCTAGCAAAGTCCTCAGAGCAGGCAGGAGACCAGAAAGTGACTTCAGCAAGATAAGTTCGACTTTGCCTGACTCAGAGACTGCCAGAAAGCAGATCCTTTATATAGGCCATGGGGTGTGGCTCCATGACTCAGCACTCATTAAGGCCTGCCCCTCCCTTCCTTCTGTTGCCTCTGCCTATCCAATCTTCTGATGCGAGGGTCACTCCAATCAGCTGTTGGTAATAAACCCTCCTCAGGCTCACATGCTGTGGAGGAGGGGGAGGGGTCTAGCTGCTCCGTTTGCCTGGGCATGGAGTCAGGGCTGGGGCCGAGAGGTGCTCCTTCTTCTGCAGTTTGTCTGGGCATGGAGCCAGGACTGGGGCCAGGAGGCATACATTCCTCCGTGTTCGGGAGCAGGCCCCGGCTGCTCTGAGGGCAGGCAAGACACAACAGGTTTCAAGCATGAAATGGCCCCTGGTTCTAGGATTATCATGACTAAAAAAGTGGAACCCGCAGATGGATTGGACTAAAGGGACCCAGGGAGAAACCCCAGCAGAAAGAAGTCAATAGGAAAACCCCAGCTGCAGAAACAAAGTGGCGGTTGCTGCCAAACCAAGCTCATGCACGGTATTCCCCGGGAATATTGCAACCTAGCAGAAGTATTTAGCGAGGTGGGGTCGGATGAACTTTCCCCTCACCGACCTACTGACTGTGCCATCGAGAACCTCCCAGAAGCAAACTACCAAAACCGAAACTCTGCTCCATAAAATCCCAGGAGCTAGATGAGTTGTGCAATTTCATAGATAAAAACTTAGGTGTCGCTTCAAACAGCCTCCCAGACCCAAAATAGCTGCCCTGGTACTGTTCCAAGAAAAAAAAGATGGCTTGCTTTGTTTATGTGTTAATTATAAAGGTCTAAATGCAGTGTGTGTAGAAAATGTGTAACCTCTGCCCCTCATGAAGGACATGCTGGTCCACTTTTCAAAGGGCAAGATTATTTTCTAAGCTGGACTTGCGGGAAGCCTATTACTAAGTCAGAATTCGGGAGGGGGGTGAGTGGAAAACTGCTTTTAACAGCCCACTGGGGTGGTTCCCGTTTAACGTGCTCCCATTTGGGCTCCAAGGGGTCCCTGCAGTGTTCATATAGCTGATAAATGAGGTGCTCATGAACACCTATACAAGAATGTTTTCGTATACCTTGATGATATTCTGATATATACCTAAACAAAAGCTGAGCACATAAAGCTGGTAAAGTCCTGAAAAAACTCTGAGATGCCAAACTATACACTAAGCTCTCAAAATGCAAATTCTACAAAGACAAAATAGATTACCTGTGATACCAAATCTCGCACCATGGGGGTGGAAATGGATCCGGAAAAAATGCAAACGATGTTAAGATTGGGAAGCCATGCACACCCAAAAATAGCTACAAAGCTTCCTAGGGTTCTCAAATATCTATAGGCAATTCATCCCATCATTTACCCAAATCACCTTCTCTGTTACCGTGTTTCCCCAAAAATAAGACCCTGTCTTATATTTTTTTGCCACCAGAAAAGGCACCAGGTCTTATTTCGGGGGAGGATGTGACTCACTGATTCACCTCACTTGCACGCATTGAGAAGAGAGGATAGTAATAGAAGAAAGAGACCTAAGAATGTCTGCTGCGGAAAAAAGGGAACTACAATCAAAGAAGAAGGAAAAAGAAAAAGGAGAAAGACCGGAGAGTAACAGGGAAAAACTTAAGGAACAGAGAGAGATTAGAACAACAAGAAGTATAAGACCTAAATATAAGTAGAGGAATGCAAGAAGAGCTTAAGATTTTATCACTGAATACCAACTTGAATTCCCCCTTGAAAAGGAAGAAGACCCTTAACAAACTACAAAGATTGAACCTAGATATAATAGCATTACAAGAAGTCCATATAATATAAAAGAACAACATAAACAACTACTGGAATACCCCAAATTGGGGAAAACATTTGTATCACTGTCACAACAAAAGAAGAGAGAGGTAGCGTTATACATTAAAGAAACAATTCTGGCCAAGCAAATCTATAAGGATGAGGAGGGAAAGATTCTGACTGTGGAAATAATATTAAATTGAAAATGGGTATTAGTAGTAGAAATTTATGCTCCAAATGGGGCACAAGAACAATTTTACAAAAAATTACATAATACATCGCATCGAGGGTGACATCCTCTGTATTGTAGGAGATTTCAACGCAATAGATAAAAAATTTAGACTACAAAAGCAACGAAGTAAAAAAGGGAACTAGAAGAATTCTACCTAGAACCTTTAAAATGGTAGATAAGCTAAACATACAGGAAATTTGGAGACAGAGAAATCAGGGGAAAAATCAATACTACTCTAATAACAGCAATCCTGGTCCAGAACTGACATGGTATGGATGTCGACGGAATTAAACTCTGAAGTGAATGAAGTAGAAATAGATACAAATATTTGGGCAGATCATAATCCAATGAGAGTTAGTTGGAAAGGACAAAAGAAAACTGTAAGATGGACTCTAAATAGATTGATTTTAAAGGATGAAGAATTCAGACTGATGATGGAAAAAAAATGGGTTTTTTTTTCAAAGAAAACAAGAAAGAAGATACCTCCTTACAAAACCTATGGGATACTGCGAAAGCATATATGAGGAGAGTTGCTATATTATACATGGCAAATAAAAACAAAAGGAAGAAGCAACGACAGAAATACTTAGAAGAATATAGAAGATTTGAGGTAAGAGTTACAAAAATGGTGGTCATACCTACAAATTCAATCATGTTACGCAAAGAATGTGAAAATGTGGGGTATTAATAGAGAATTAACGACACTAGATAATTTTTTATTGGGGACAGATGAGAAATTGATAAAGGTAATCTATAAGTATCTACTAGATTATAAAATGGAGGAAGAACAAGTGGTAGTATGGGCCAAAACTTTTGGGTATAATATTGAATTGGAAAAGTGGCAAAAACTGTGGGAAAGAAACCGGAAATTAACACTGGCCACATCATACAAGGATACAAGGATTTATATAAAAATTTTTATAGACTGCATTTTTCTCTGGCAAGATTGGCTAAAAAGTTTAGTAATATATCCCCAAAATTCTGGAAATGCAATCAAGTACCAGGCACGTATTACCACATGTGGTGGATATGCAAAAAAGCAAAGGAATTTTGGCAACAGATCCAGATGTGGTTAGAAAAAATGGTTGCACAAGGATTAGAATTCAAACCAGAATTATTTTTATTAGGAATCATAACAGTAAAGAGGGAACATATTTAATACTACACATTATAACAGCAGCAAGAATGGTATAGGCCCAACAATGGAAAAGTGAAAATATACTTTTAGAAAGGGAGATAATAAAGAAAATATTGGTTTGCGTAGAAATGAATAGATCGATGTTAGAATTAAAAAACAAAAGAGAGACTGAATATCATGATATATGAAATAGATTTTACCAATGGTTGGAACTGAGGTGGGAACTGGAACAGGAAATAATCAGGATGTGATGTGATGTAATATATGTAAATATAAATGAGTATATTGGGCAGAATAATTGTAGATAATCAGTAATGTATGATGAGTATATATGATATTTGTTTTATGTTTTAGTATGTATGGCGGAGATAATGCCAGGATGGCCGTACTGTGTCCAATATTTTAATATGAAAGGAATAAAAATTTATAATTAAAAGAAATAAAATAAATTATCGCCACTCATATATGGGGATGGCTAAAAAAATATACTGAGAAATTGAATATTATTCAAGATATTAAGGAATAGCTTTAGAAAATGTATAACTTATCTATAATAGAAAAAGCAATATTCTCCATGAATCTAAGAATGAAGCAATAAGTACTACTTTGGCAGAAATTTTCTAATATTACAATTTTTTATGTTCAAGTATAACATCATCTGATATTTGTTAGTAAACCAGCCACTATTGATGTGCACTATATAAAGTGGTTTTTTATTTTTTTATTTTGGTTTATTGATGCATGCTAGACAATGAATAAAGTTGAAAAATACCAAAAACAAGTTCACTGATTGTAGGAAGGCATTAGATTGTACTAACCACGTTAACCACATGGAATAACCTTAGGAAAACCTAAAACCTAATGGGCCTCTGTGGCTCAGACTGCTAATGCAGTCTGTTATTAACAGCAGCTGCCTGCAATTACTGCAGGTTCTAGTCCCACCAGGCCCAAGGTTGACTCAGCCTTCCATCCTTTATAAGGTAGGTAAAATGAGGACCCAGATTGTTGGGGGCAATAAGTTGACTTTGTATATAAATATACAAATAGAATGAAGACTATTGCTAACATAGTGTAAGCCGACCTGAGTCTTCGGAGAAGGGCGGGATATAAATCCCAAAACATATACTCATGCAAACTGTATGGAGAACAGTAAGACATAGTTCCAGCAAAATATGGCAAAAGAGCTGATTCCAATTCAGCAAAGGAGTGAGACAAAGCTATCTGTTGTGTTTTTTAATTATTCATTAAATCCATATGCTGAATTAAGAGAGGCTGAATATGTTTTTAAAATTAAAAGAAGAAACATCAGTAATGTGCACTAAGCTGAGACATTATTTTGATAGCTGAAAATGCTCTCCAAGCTGCAATAATGAAAGCGAGAAGCACAGTGGAAAAAAATATAAGTATCATATTTTAGATATTTTATCCACAGACATAGCTCCCTTGAGAAATCCATAATGCTGGGCAACATAGAAAGAAATAAAAGGATTATCAGCAACAAGTTGGATGGACACAATCAGCAATGGGCACACCATTAGGGGACCTGAAGGGTGAGACTGGGGATAGATCATCTTCAAGATGGTCTAATTATCTGGCTTTTTAAGTGTTGATACAAATTAGACAGCATATAATCAATAATGAATCATGCATACCATGTGTTTATGATGCCTAGCACTGTTTCTTCAAAAAAACATTTAGTTTTGCATAAGAAATTCTTCACTTAAAAGAATAATTTTACTGAAAATGTACTTACCAGATTTTAGTACTGCATGGATTTAGCATATAGAGGTCCATATTTTCTATTAATATTGCTGATGTACTCTATTACAAATGAGAACATAATTCATTAGCAGAAACTGTTTGTAGCGTACTTAATTATTTTTTGGCTTTTTGGTAGAACATATCATTACACATATGTATATGTACAAACTCAGATTAATGGCAAAATTACAAAGGGTGCACAATTTTATTTTTTATTTCAACATAAAATCATCTCTGCAAGTTGTTTAAGATGGATATTTTTTTGGCTTGTACTATCACTGCTCAATGAAACTAATGCTGTTCTTCTGACAAATGACAGGCTGATTTATTCTACAAGCGGTAGTGGAAACCTCTTACAACATTGATAGGAAATTAAACTTATTTGTACCATAAAATTCAGCAGTTTACTAAAAATATAAACTATACCATTGTTAGGTGTTATTACCTTTGCTTCTGGGTTAGCTGCCAGTATTTTGGCACCACACTCAACTGAAGCATAATTATTTCTATTTTTTTGGACTTTTTTTGTAATATGTTGACCTCCATTGGAAGAAAGATGCATTGACTGACCTGCATACCAGACAAAAATGTACCAGAGAATTAATATGAAACATTTTAAATCTTTATTACCAAATTTTAAAGCTAAAGCAACTCATAAAAATTAATATTCTTTGATATTAATAATTTACCAACAGTAATTTCCATACCATGTTATCAGCTACCTGTAATTATCCCCTACTTGGGGATAAAAAAACAGCTTCTAAAGCACAGCTGATCTTTGGAGAGAGAAGCAATAAGAAAAGCAGGCAAAGCTCAGAAGATTGCTTCACTCGTTAGCGCCTCGTTAGTGCTGAAAAACACAGCTGAGAAGGAGCAGCAATGAGAAAAGCAGGCAAGCAGGGAGATCGCTTTATTCACTAGCACTTTGTTAGGGCTAAAAAAAGCTTCTAAAGCACAGCTGAGTCGGAGGGAGCAGTGAGGTAAAGCATGGCGATCACTTCACTTGCTAGCGCCTTGTTAGGGCTGGAAAAAAGCTTCGAAAAGCTACATTCAAAGTATAAGAGGCACCCAAATTTTCAGCCTCTTTTGGGGGGGAGTGCATCTTATACTCTGAAAAATACGGTATATCACATTTCATTACTTTGTAGAAGTCTGTTTTTTAAAAACATATATGATACTCTTATATTTTATTGTACTAAACTTATTTATTCTTTACTCAGAAATGATGGTACATAAATCTTTCTAAAATAAAGCAGTAACTTTCAAGGAAAGGAAGGTAACATCAGAATCTGAACAAATTACTGATACTTATTATTTATTTGAATGTCTTCTCTTTATCTTGCCATTCCACAGAGTCATCAAGCCAGAATCAGATTATCTACTAATGACCACTTCATTTCTCTCACCTATGACTGTCTTTCAAATATTGGAAGATTGCTTTTTATGTCTCCCTTCAGTCTTCATTTCATGCTAAACATACTAGTTCTTTTAAGTTGTTCACAGAATTTATTCTCCAAATTCTCAGTCTTTGTTGTTCTCCATACATTGTTGATGCAATCCAATACTGGCTCATGCTTAAATTATGATCTAGATTCCTAGGAAACTACAGCCACCTATCTCCACAACCCCCACCTCAGACACACCAACATCAGCCAAGCCTCCTACAACTGGCCCCATCCCATTGGTTTCACAACTCTAGTGATCACAGAAAAGAAAGTGCAAGACCTATTTCACAGACAAAAGCCAGGAAAAGCTCCAGGCCTAGACAAGATAACTCTTTCTTGCTTAAAAGTCTGTGCTAACCAATCAGCCCCCATCTTCATCCATATCTTTAATAAATCACTAGAGATGTGCTATGTTCCTTCTTGCTTCAAACGCTCTACTATCATCCCAGTGCCGAAGAAGCCCACCATCAAGGAACTGAATGACTACAGACCAGTTGCTCTAACATCTGTAGTCATGAAAACCTTTGAAAGGCTAGTGCTATCCCACCTGAAAATCATCACGGATCCACTGTTAGACCCCTTGCAATTTGCATACCGAGTAAATACATCAACAGATGATACTGTTAATATGGCTCTGCACTACATCCTACAACATCTTGAATCTCCAAAGACCTAAGCAAGGGTCCTCTTTGTAGACTTTAGTTCAGCATTCAATACCATCATTCCAGACACTCTTCTAACTAAGCTAAACCAGCTACAGGTACCTGAATAGACTTGTAAGTGGATCACAAGCTTCCTAACAAACAGGAAGCAGCAGATGAAGCTAAGCAGAATCACATCAGATACCTGTACAATTAGCACAGTCCCCCCTGCCCAAGACTGTGTGCTCTACTCACTTCTCGTCTCTCTGTACACCAATGACTGCATCTCTAACGATCTATCTGTTAAAGTACTGAAGTTCACAAATGACACAACAGTGATTGGTCTCATTCGAGACAATGATGAATCCGCAAACAGATGGGAGGTTGAACAATTAGCCTCGTGGTGTGACCAGAACAATCTGGAACTGAACACACTCAAAACCATAGAAATGGTGGTAGACTTTGGAGAAACCCTCCCATACTACCACCTCTCACAATACTAGACAACACGGTATCAACAGTAGAAACATTTAAATTTCTAGGTTCTATTATATCGCAAGATCTAAAATGGACAGCTAACATCAAAAACATCATCAAAAAAAGGACAACAAAGAATGTTCTTTCTGCGCCAACTCAGTAAGCTCAAACTGCCCAAGGAGCTGCTGATTCAGTTCTACAGAGGAATTACTGAGTCTGTCATTTGCACCTCTATAACTGTCTGGTTGTTCTGCAACCCAAGAAGAAAGACACAGACTTCAGAGGATAATTAGAACTGCAGAAAAAATAATTGCTACCAACCGGCCTTCCGTTGAGGATCTGTATACTGTATACTGCACTGTATACTGCACTGTATACTGCACTCCGCCGCACATGCATGCGCCTCCCACAGGACAGCTGGTCTTCTCTGTCGCACATGCAGGGGAGCGTGCGAATACACAGGAGGGCAACACGTGTGGTGTGTGTGCGTGTGAGCAAGGGGTATGATGGGTGTGTGCGCGCGCCACAGGAGTGCATGCAGGGGGCTGGACACTAATGCACAGGGAACAGGGCGCATGCAGGGGGCCACACACGTACTACATTTTGAGGTTCGGCCGCGCACACACGCTTTGGGCACTCAGTTCGGAAAAGTTGAGCCATCACTGCCCTAATGCCATCACTCTGCTGAAGCCCTAAATTCCACAGTACTCTCTTATGTCTAAGTATAAATGAATTCACAAATGACTTATACTCTTAAGAAATCCCATTGCCTAGTCATAAAATAATGTTTAAAAGTTTGAATATTTAGATGTTTCGGCATGCAGTTATGACAGAGTCATGTGAAAAAGAGACTACATCCTCTTTGAGTTCTATGGTTTTATGTTTCAGAACATAGTAAAAATCATCTTTTTTTTATTTCTTTGGAAACAGTTGGTCCACTAAAGAGAGAAGATGGCAAGAAAGTTATAGGCAGCAGGGAGAAAGGAGAGCTGCTTAACTCATTCTTTGCATCAGTCTTCACACAGAAAGAAACCATAGCCCAACCTACCAAAAAAACTACCATAAAAGACAGTCTAGAAATAAAAATTAAAATAAACAAGAAAATGGTAAGAAAACACCTATCTGATCTTGACAAAAATAAATCACCGGGACCTGACAGATTACATCCCAGAGTGCTAAAGGAGCTGGCAAATGTTATCTCAGACGCATTGTACCATATCTTTTAAAAATCCTGGAGCAACAAGGATTGGAAAAGGGCTGATGCTGTTCCCATCTTCAAGAAAGGGCATCCTAATCCTAACTAGTAGCAAGCACGGGTTTGTTAAAAACATATCATGCCAAACTAATTTTATTTCATTCTTTGATAGAGCGACTAAATTAGTAGCCCAGAGAAATGCTCTGGACATAGTATGTTTAGATTTCTTTAAGGCATTTTACAAAGTAGACCACAACCTATTTCTTTGTAATAGACAACATCACCACTAGATGGATTTGTAGCTAGCTGACATACTGTACTCAACCAGTAGTCCTTAATGGTACTACATCTTTTTTTTTCTTTAAAGTTTTTTTATTTTATAGACAAACATACATTTAAAACATCAGTAATTCCTTCCATGTGACATCTTGATGTTTTCTTCCTGGCTCCATATTTTGTTATTTCTTCTTTCTTCACTTCAATTTAAACTATTACCATTTTTCCACAAATACATTATCATCATTTTCTTACATAATTATCCATTGTTTATTTACAGGTGAAACTCAAAAAGTTGGAATATCGTGCAAAAGTTCATTTATTTCAGTAATGCAACTTAAAAGGTGAAACTAATATATGAGATAGACTCATTACATGCAAAGCGAGATAGTTCACACCTTGATTTGTCATAATTTTGATGATTATGGGTGAGAGCTCATGAAAACCCCAAATTCACAATCTCAGAAAATTAGAATATTGTGAAAAGGTTCAATATTCTAGGCTCAAAGTGTCCCACTCTAATCAGCTAATTAAGCCATAAACACCTGCAAAGGGTTCCTGAGCCTTTAAATGGTCTCCCAGTCTGGTTCAGTAGGAATCACAATCATGGGAAAGACTGCTGACCTGACAGTTGTGCAGAAAACCATCCTTGACACCCTCCATAAGCAGGGAAAGCCTCCAAAGGTAATTGCAAAAGAAGTTGGATATTCCCAAAGTGCTGTATCAAAGCACATTAATAGAAAGCAATGTGGAAGGGAAAAGTGTGGAAGAAAAAGGTGCACAAGCAGCAGGGATGACTGCAGCCTGGAGAGGATTGTCAGGAAAAGGCCATTCAAAAGTGTTGGGGACTTTCACAAGGAGAGGACTGAGGCTGGAGTCAGTGCATCAAGAGCCACCATACACAGACGGATCCTGGACATGGGCTTCAAATGTCGTATTCTTCTTGTCAAGCCGCTCCTGAACAACAAGCAATGTCAGAAGTGTCTTACCTGGGCTAAAGAAAAAAAGAACTGGTCTGTTGCTCAGTGGTCCAACGTCCTCTTTTCTGATGAGAGCAACTTTTGCATCTCATTGGAAACCAAGGACCCAGAGTCTGGGGGAAGAATGGAGAGGCACACACTGCAAGATGCTTGAAGTCCAGTGTGAAGTTTCCATAGTCTGTGTTGATTTGGGGAGCCATGTCATCTGTTGGTGTTGGTGTTGTTGCTGGTGTTGTGCTTCATTAAGTCCAGGGTCAATACAGCCGTCTACCAGGAGATTTTGGAGCACTTCATGCTTCCTTCCACAGACGAGCTTTATGGGGATGCTGACTTCATCTTCCAGCAGGACTTGGCACCTGCCCACACTGCCAAAAGTACCAAAACCTGGTTCAATGCCCATGGGATTACTGTGCTTGATTGGCCAGCAAACTTGCCTGACCTGAACCCCATAATCTATGGGGCATTGCCAAGAGAAAGATGAGAGACATGAGACCGAACAATGCAGAAGACCTGAAGGCCTCTATTGAAGCATCCTGGTCTTCCATAACACTTCAGCAGTGCCACAGGCTGATAGCATCCATGCCATGCCCCATTGAGGCAGTAATTGATGTAAAAGAGGCCCAAACCAAGTACTGAGTACATATGCATGCTTATACTTTTCAGAGGTCTGATATTGTTCTATGTACAATCCTTGTTTTATTGATTTCATGTAATATTCAAATTTTCTGAGATTGTGAATTTGGGGTTTTTATGAGCTCTCAGCCATAATCATCAAAATTATGACAAATCAAGGCGTGAACTATCTCGCTTTGCATGTAATGAGTCTATCTCATATATTAGTTTCATCTTTTAAGTTGCATTACTGAAATAAATGAACTTTTGCATGATATTCTAATTTTTTGAGTTTCACCAGTATACCTTCCTTCTAACCAATGGTAAAATTTATCCCATATCTTAAAATATTCTGAATCCTCTCTTTCTTTAATCATCAAAGTTAATCTATTCATTTCTGCACAATCTAAAATTTTTCTAATAATTTCTCCTTCCAGGAGTATTTTCTCTGCTTTCCAATTTTGCGCAAAAACAATTCTTGCTGGTGTTATTACATGTATAATCAAATAGATATTTTCTTTGCTGATTTTCTCTGGTAGACTCTCCAATAAGAACAGTTCCAGTTTTCAGTCAATGTGCTGCTGGATCATTTCTTCTAACCAACCCTTTATTTTCCCCCAATAATTTTTGGCTTCCAGGCATGTCCACCACATATGATAATAAGATCCTGGTAACTGGTGACATTTTCAACATTTAGCTGATTTATCTTTGAACATTTTTGCCAGTTTCTCAGGTGGCATATGCCATCTATAAAACATTTTGATTGATTTTGTTTATATGCAGTGGACATTGTTAATTTGTAATTCCACTCCCATAAAGGTTTGTCTAGGTCTATTGAATATCCAAAATTTTTAGCCCAAGCTTTCCTTTACTTGTTCCTCTTCTAACTCAATACCCAACAAAAAATTATATATTTTTTTAATTAATTTATCTTCCGTTCCCACGAGAATCCTATGCAGTTCTGTCTTTTCTAAATAAAAACCATAGTTTAACATCTTTTTGATATCTTGTTTGTATTTGCATATACATATACCAATTTAACTCAATCCCGTTCTTCCAAATCTTGTTTCTGCTTCAACTCCCCCCCATCTGTTAGTAAGGCCTTATACCTAACAATATTTCTAAAATTAAAAGTGTTTGGATGTATTAAAGCTTCCATTGTTGATAGCCGTATTGGAATTTTCATATATGTCTCTAACCTTCTCCCATAACAATAGCAATGCATTTCTTACATAATGTTTATGAAAGTACGTATGTATCTTACTTCTCCCATGCCATCCCAGTTGCAAATCATATCCTTCCAAGGTCAGTAGTCTTGTATTCCTTAATTCCACCCATTCCTTCATCCAAGTCAGTGCTGCTGCCTGGTAATATAGTTCCCAATTATAGGATTTCGCAGTCCAAATCCTCCCATTAACCTCATATCCTGTAAAATCTTTAAATTTATTCTAGCCTTTTTCCTTAGTACTACAGGATTTAAGACCAGCAAACTCCTAAAAATGTGGCTTTTATAGAAGAAAGCAAAGGTGGCTCAGGGGCTAAAGACAGCTGAGCTTGTCGATCGAAAGGTCGGCAGTTTGGCGGTTCGAATCCCTAGTGCTGCCGTGTAACGGGGTGAGCTCCCATTACTAGTCCCAGCTTCTGCCAACCTAGCAGTTTCGAAAGCACGTAAAAATGCAAGTAGAAAAATAGGGACCACCTTTGGTGGGAAAGTAACAGCGTTCTGTGCACCTTTGGCGTTGAGTCATGCCAGCCACATGACCACGGAGACGACTTCGGACAGGACTGGCTCTTCGGCTTTGAAACGGACATGAGCACCGCCCCCTAGAGTCGGCAACGACTAGCACGTAAGTGCGAGGGGAACCTTTACCTTTAGAAGAAGGCACAGTTGCCAATAATCACTAAGCTGCTACTTAGCCTCTTCATACCTATGGAAGCAGTAAGGGTGTACTTAGTTTTTCACACATGGCTTCTTCATTTTGGCTTTCTTTTAGAAAAATAAATGATATGGTGAAATGCAGGGGTGTCAAACTCAATTTCATTGAGGGCCACATCAGGGTTGTATTTGATCATGGGGGACTGGGTGGGCATGGTTGTTGTGGAGCCCTCTGTATGCTCCTGCAGCCCTCTGCCAACAAAAACGGACTCTGCCCCCCAGCTCCGTTTTTGCTGGCAGAGGGCTGCAGGAGGCTGTCTTGGCTAAAAACAGAGCCCGAGAGGGCAGCGTGTGGCCCTCCCTAGCTCCGTTTTCGCTGGCAGAGGGTTTTATTATGTCTTCATACATAAAAACACAGAACTCAAAGAGTGTGAACTTTCTCTTTCACATGACTTTATAAGCAGACTTGCAACATTAAAGTTAAGGCCACTTTTTAATGGAAATGTTGTGGTCATTGAAACTGAAAAGCTGATAACAATGCTTTCTTTAGTAAGGTTCCTTTGGAAAATCTGTATAATGCATCTCAAAAAAAAAAGGCTTTGAATAGAATAGAATAGAATAGAATTTTATTGGCCAAGTGTGATTGGACACACAAGGAATTTGTCTTGGTGCATATGCTCTCAGTGTACATTGCATTGATGATATGAAATAAAATTAGAGCCTGTTCTTTATAAAGGAAACTAAAAAATTGCAATACAAAATGAACATTAACCATTTTATTTTAAAAGGAGAATTCTGTTCAGTTTGTTTAAAAACAATTAAACTCACTCTTTTCTCTCTCCACTTCCATAACCTGCTTCTTCCATTCGTCAAATGTGGGAATATCTCCTGGGTCCTTTGGGGTTAATACAGAAGTAGGGTCGATTTCTCCTGCTTTTCTCTATACCAGGCAGCAAAACAATAAATATAAGGTTTGTTGATATTAACAAAAGATCAAGATTATACGTAAGTTATGTGATGAGTACCCAAATGATCAGTTTATACTGAACTGATCATTTAAAATATAGGCTATCATTAATAGGTCTAACAATTAATTGACAAGGCTATTGCTCTGCAGAGCTTCTAGTTGTATTTGGAACAATTATTTGAAAATAACTCAATTTAACAAAAGAGACTGTTAAATAAATTTCTATCCTATACCAGCAAATATTTTATCAACTCGTTATCCTAAATGAATCCAGGCAAGAAACCACAATAAAAAACACAGCATACCCAATTTGAAAAAACATTTTTATGTTATTCATGTAATACCACTACTTTTGATTTAAAGTATAAAAATACATTTATTTCTTTTCAAGTTGAATTGATCATTATAATGCTCTACTGAAAGACAGTTCATAAACCTTAGTCACACTTGTCTGGACAAAAATTAGTAATTTGACTGCAAGATCTACAGAAAATGTACTTCCCGAAGTCCCTTTAGAATTTGGGACACAAAAAATTCCCTCTTCCTCTTCAATACTTTTTTACTGTGTTGTCACAGCTGAACATGGCTTATGTAAATAAAAGAGAAAGTCTTCTTAGTTAAGAGTCTAAGCAGGAAAGCAGACCATTAAGCATATTATTCTGCCTTGTTCTTGACCTGATTGAGGCCACACGGTGTTTCAGAAGTTATCCATTCAGATGGATTGTATTTGTAGCTTTTGTACTATTTATTTTATTGTATGTTTACTATACTGTTATTATTTTATTTGTAAGCTATTATTTATAGCATTATATTATAAGTTACCTTAAAATATAAAGTATAAGCCTCTGATAGAAAAGTAGGATATTATTTTAATAAAAAATATAACACAACAAAATCCTAGAAAAAAAAAGAGTTGTTGCAGCAAGATAAATCAACATAAGTAAATCAACAAAAATAAATCGACATAAATAAATGGTGTATAATTATGCAGAACAAAAGCACTTTTCAAGGGGGGCATGGCCAGCGTCCACTGCAAAACAACACTTTCTTCAGGGGCTCCCAAAGGATTGTCGATATCACAGCCATTTGGGGGTCTTTTTTGATCAAAGCTGTCCTGTAGGGATGGTGAATGAGAGAGGCACAGACTGGCAAGCACAGGGAAGTCGCAAATTCCCTGGCTGGTCAGAAGAAGCCTCTCAACCGGATGGCTGATAAAGCAGCCATTGAGAGCTGCTACGAAGCTGGGGCAGCCACAACAGAAGCATGGAAGTAAATGGAAGTGTGGATTTTCTGGGTGAGATGCCTGCTTTTCTTAAAAATACAAGTTTCTTTTCATAACCTCCTGGAAATAGCAAAAAGAGGAGAAAGTGGCAAAAAGAGAGGAGGGGGGAGTGGGCGTGTGTTGGCTTCTCTACCTCCGACAATACAGTGGCGAGGAAAGTGGGCAAGCCCAAACGAAAGAAAATTAAATGAATTAGCAGAATTGATTTGGAGAATAAAATCAGAAAACCTGATTGAGTATTTTTAAACTTTTTAATCTTAACAAATGAAATTGAACTAAATTTAAGTGATGGAATGAATTGTTTTTAAAAGAAAAAACTTTTTCTATTTATCCTGGGTGAAAATAAACTGCAGTACCACCTGTAGGCACCACTGAAAGGATAATGAACTGAATAATAAAGTTAAATGAATAAGACAAGACAAGAATGACCCTGATAATGCTTGCTGAACTGATTAGAAATTGTTTGGTCTAATAGACTGAGGTACACTGAGAGCCTTGTTTTTAAATTCAAGCTGGAACAGTATACCTTTTGAAGTGTGCAAAAGAAGAAGTAACAGGAAAGATTATTGACAACACCCATTCAGTTTGGCTTTTGGGATATTTTTTTCTTTTTCCTTTACTTGTGGATAACAGAGTAGAGATTCTATTTGTTAATTTTTAGTTATTTTTTATTTCTTCTTCAGTTGCTTTTTTGTGTTTAACGATTGGTTGGATTATGTTTTTTTTCTTTTTCTTTTTGTCTGTGCTTCTTTTTTGTACACAGACATTCCCTTTTTTTTTCTGGCTTGTTGGCTTTTTGGTCTAGTTAGTTCCTCACCAGAGGAAACTTGGATTAAGGTTAGAAAAACCTGAAGATTAAGATCGTGAACGTTGAATTTGGATTATAATTCTCTATTTTTGTATTGTTTTGTTTTTTGTTATCTCTCTTCGTCTCCTTTTTATTTATTTATTTATTTATTTGATTGGTTGGTTTATTTTTGTACTTTTACTTTTTTTTAATTCACCCAATGGGGTGGATTAAATATTTGGATTATAAATTATATTTGGATTTAAACCTGGTGGATTATAATATCAAGACACTACAAGATGAAGAAAACAAAGCTTCCGGTTTGGCACCATAGGTGATGGCGGCGATCTTTACAATTGCCAACCTCTGGATTATGTGGAATCGCTAGGACAGCTTAAATCTGCCATCCAGCGGTTCGAAAAAACCCCTCTTCGGGAGAAGAAGAGGAGGTGAGCTGCAGAGTAGAGGTAGAACTTCCCTAAAACCCCTGAGAAAAAAGGGGTTTGAAGGGTTAAGTTCCCTCCAGCAACCCGAAGTGCTCCAGATCCGAAGATTTTTCTGCTTTGGTGGATTCAATCAAACGCCGAGATCTATTTTGGACAATAAAGGATTATACCGGACAGAACGAAAGTGGGAGAACTTTATGCAAGTAGCCAAGCCAATTCCCCGTTACTTTGTAACAAGCTTAAAAATAGCAAGAAAATGGTGGCGAATTGTTAACAAGCTAATGAGTGGAAAGCGAAAGTGACAGAACTTTTACTGCTTGCCGTCTGCTGCTGGTAAATTGCATGCTGTTTGCTACTTTAACTCCTTGCTGCCTGCTGATAGAATCTAGGGGAGATTTTTAAATATTGCTTTAAAACAATACATTGCCTTACACAATGTAAGCCACCCTGAGTCTTCGGAGAAGGGCGGGATATAAATGTAAATAATATAAAAAAAAAGACTGTGTTTTTAGGAGGTTAAGAAGATTTAAAGTGAATATTAAGTTGGAAATAAATAAATAAATAAACAATTTTATAGAAGATGGCAGCCAAACAATTAAAGTCTACCGTAACAAAGGGCTCTGGAATTTCATCAGCTGGTGCCTCTGCAGCTCATACAGCAGATACTAGAGCATTGAATTTGGAGGCGTTACAGGAGAACTTGAAGGATTTTATACAAGAAAAATTTAAAGTAATAACTGATGAGATGTCTGAAATGAAAGAGCAGATATTAGAAATTCAAGTGGGAAATAAAGAAGTTAAAGAAGGATTTGTAATTGCAGTACAAAGTTTGGCAACAAATGTGATTTTATTAGAAGAGGAAGTTGAGGAAATCAAGCAATTTAATTCAAAATTAGAAAATAAAATGGATGAATTTCAAAGTAAAATGGAAAAAACAGATGATGAAATAGTTTTGATACAATACAGAAATATGGAATTTGCTTTAAGAATCCGTGGCTTAATTAAAGGAAATAACAGGATTTGAGGTGGTAAAAAAGGTTAAATACTTAGGGGTTTATATTAGCTCATCGAATAGGAAACTGTATAAGAATAATTATGAGTCGTTATGGCAAAAAGTTCAGAAAGACATGAATGCTTGGAAAAAACTGCAACTATCGTTATTGGGGAGGATAGCGGCTATTAAAATGAATGTGTTACCTAGATTTTTGTTTCTGTTTCAGATGATACCAATAATCAAGAAAGATAAAAATTTAGAGGAATGGCAGATTGGGATTAATAAATTTATATGGCAAGGTAAAAAGGCGAGGGTTAAAATGAAAATAATTCAGGATTCACAGGAAAGAGGAGGCCTAAAAATGCCTAATTTTAAACTATATTATGAAGCAGTAGCCACTAGCCCTTTCAGTAATAAGTGACTGGTTTAATTTAACGGAGGAAAGAATTTTGAATATAGAAGGTTATGACTTATTATATGGATGGCATGCGTATTTATTTTATGAAAAAGAAGTGGATAGGGCTTTTAAGAGTCATGTGTCGAGAAGTGCTCTTTTGCGGGTCTGGAAAAAATATTCCTATAAATTAGAATACAAGATTCCTATATGGGTGAGCCCCAGACATGCAATAGAGAATATAAATATAGAACAGAAACAGGAAATGATTACTTATAAAGAACTTTTGTATGCTGAAGGAGGTAGCTTGCAATTAAAATCATTACAGGTATTAAATGAAGAAGGGAGGAATTATACTTGGTTTCAATATGGGCAACTAAGTGCTAGATGGAAAGAAGATCAAAAAATTGGTATAATGCAAAGGGAGGAAAATTTAATAAAGCAAATTAGAAATCAGACCCAGGAGCATATAAAGAGATTGTACAATGTGTTGCTTGAAATAGATTCGAAAAAGGATTTGGTAAAGGACTGTATGATAAAATGGGCACAGAATGTTCAGGAACCAATAATGTTGGAAACATGGGAGAAAATCTGGGTTAGAAATGTTAAGTTTACACAAGCACAGAATTTAAGGGAAAATTTTTATAAGATGTTTTATAGATGGCACTTAGATCCCAAAAAATTATCATGTATGTATCCTGATATCCAAGCAAAATGTTGGAGATGTGACTGTGATGACGCTACATATTTTCATATTTGGTGGACTTGCAAGAAAATTAAGGCCTTTTGGATAAGAATTTGGTGGATTATTCAAAATGTCCTGAAGAAGAAGATAAAGTTCCTGCCGCAATTTTTCCTTTTGGGAATTATAACAGATTGTACAGTGACTGAGACTAAATTGATCTTGAACTTAATAACAGCAGCAAGGCTGTTGATTGGACAATATTGGAAGAAAAAAGAGTTACCTACAATAGAAGAATGGATATTGAAAGTTACTAACTTGGCTGAGATGGCTAAAATCTCAGTCTTTTTGAAAGACAATACGCAGGAAAGATATTTAATTGAATGGAAAAAATGGATTGATTATTTACAAAACAGATATCAGATTAAGAGATATCAGATTGCCTTTGAATAATTAGGATGTATTATTTTATATAATGGGGGGGAGTTACGAAATGAAAAGATTTGGATGAGGTTAATTGGATTAGAAGGGAAAATTTTATTCTATGTTTGGTTTATGTATAACAATACCTTGTGATTGACCCGGGAAGCCGGGGGGTGAAGGAGGGGAGGGGGGTTTGCGGGGAGGGGGAAATTTTTTTGTTTGTTAAAACTTTTTCAATTAAAAAAAAAAGAATACGTGGCTTAAAGGAGAATAGAGAAGAGAACTTAAGGGAATTTTTTTCTGAAGCATTTGCTGAGATATTAGCAGCCCATCCAGCAGATGTGGCTTATCAAATTGACAAAATATATCGTGTGAATTCTTGGATAGCAAGGCAAAAAAAGTTGCCAAGGGATGTTATTATTTATTTTACAAATAGAACAGTGAGAAATCAGATTCTGCAAGCTTCATATAAGGGGGAGAAGATTCAGGTTGCTGGTCAAGATATCTTAATATTGAAGGAAATTCCACCAAAAATGTTAAGGGCTAGGAAGGAATTTGCCTTCCTGGTGAATGAACTTAAAAAACGCCAGATTGAATATAGATGGATTCAGATTCAAAGGAACAAAGGCTGACAAGAGCTGCTGCTAAACGCAAGGAACAAGAGATGAAGGCACAACAACAATTGGCAACTACTACAACGGAAACAGTGGGAGGAGCAAGGCCTAAAGCAAAATGTGATCTGCGGCTGGTGTTCCAAAAGTTTCCTTTGGCGGATAATGGCAATTAAACTATTATCTTGGAATGTTAATGGTTTGAATTCACCACAGAAGAGAAGGAAAGTATTTCATTATTTGAAACAATTTAAAAATGACATTATTTGTTTACAAGAAACACATATTAGACCTTTAGACCAGAAATATCTGATAAATTCAAAACTGGGAGTACATTTTGTTGCCTCCACTTTGGAAAAAAGAACGGTTTAGTTATATATATAAAAAGAAGGATATATCAGCAAACTTAATTGAGGTGGATAATCCTACCAGCAGACAAGGGCAACGCCACGGTGGTCTGAACACATCTGACTACCAAACCAAATTAACCAACCTACTCCAAGACCCTGCATACAAGCTCCTAAAAACAGACCCCACCACCTACCTAGAAAAAACCTCTAGATCCAAAATAAAAGCCTCCCCCATCAGCGAAGAAATCCAACAAAGAATCATTCCCAGAGAGAAATCATTCAGACGCCCTAAGCTCTATGGTCTCTCCAAGATACACAAAGAAGGAACCCCACTCAGACCCATAGTCAGCTCCATAGGCTCACCTCTACAAAACCTAGCCAAATTTCTCGCCAAACAACTACAGCCCTATGCAGAATCCATCGCCTCACACGTAAAAAAACTCATTCCAGTTCATAAAGATCATAAAGAAACAAAACTTACAGCCCAGTGACCTACTCGTGAGCTTTGATGTCATATCCCTCTTCACCCAAGTGCCAATCAAAGAAGTCTTGACAGCTATCCGAAACAAATGTAACCCCCCAAGCACATCTGACCAACCACTGCCTATCCAACACATACTTCATCTATAACGGACAAAAATACAAACAAATAGAAGGCGCACCCATGGGATCACCCCTCTCACCTGTCATTGCCAACCTCTACATGGAACACTTTGAAACCCAAGCTCTAGAAAAATCTGATCACAAACCCAAACTCTGGATCAGATATGTAGACGACACCTTCATAATCTGGCCACACGGGAAAGAAAAACTTGACAACTTCCTCTCACACCTCAATAGCCTACACCCCAAAATACAGTTCACCATGGAAACAGAAGTTAACAACCAACTTCCCTTCCTAGATGTCTTAGTCTACAGGAAACCCAATGGCTCCCTAGGACACACCATCTACCAGAAGAAAACACACACAAACCGCTATCTTCATGCACTCTTACACCACCACCCAGCACAGATCAACTCCGTAGCCAAGACACTCATCTCCAGAACAAAATGCTTAGCTGACGAACAACACCTAAAAACCGAACTACACACTCTCACTAACGTACTAACATCCAATGGATTCCAGAGAAAAAAGATTACCAAACTAATCCAAAAAGAACCCTCCACTAAAATCCAAGACAGAGAACAAGGAAACGGCACAGCCCTCCTCCCATATATAAAAGGCACCACAGACAGAATCAGCAAGATCCTCCACAAACACAACATCAAGAAAGCATTCTGCACAAACCGAAAAATATCCATCATCCTAAGAAACCCCAAAGACAAAATTGAGTTAGAAAATCAAGGAGTATATGAAATCCCATGCACCGCCTGCCCCAACACATACATTGGACAAACCAACAGAAGAATAAGTGCACGGATTGAAGAACACAAGAACTCAGTCAAAAAAGAGGAACCAACTTCTTCCCTGGTCCAACACCTTTTATTTTATTATTATTATTTATTAAATTTTTATACCGCCCTTCTCCCAAAGGACTCAGGGCGGTGTACAGCCAGAATAAAAACAAAAATATATACAATTTAAAACAACATTTAAAAAGAGCAAATTTTAAAGGCTGATTATTAAAATTTAAGTTAAAAAATTAAAAATATTAAAAAAAACCAATTAAAATACATCACTAATTATGCCAGTCCCGCTTTAATGAATAAATATGTTTTGAGCTCACGACGGAAGGTCCGAAGATCAGGCACTTGACGCAGGCCGGGGGGAAGTTCGTTCCAGAGCGTCACTGCCCCCACAGAGAAGGCCCTACTCCTGGGGGCCGCCAGCAAACACTGTTTGGCGGACGGCACCCTGAGGAGACCCTCTCTGTGTGAGCGTACGGGTCGATGGGAGGCAAAGGGTATGTTGTGACCCAGGTTCCTGGACCCGGACTCCTGGACTCGGATGATTCAGAAAGTGAGGGAGAAGACCTGGCCAGCCCTGCTTCTCTTGAGCTCTTTCCCTCCCTGGCACCCACTCAAAGGGAGGAGGAGGGGCCGGCACAGCCTGATTCCATGGAGCCTCCTTCTGATTTGGCAACGCCCCAAGAACAGTTTTGGAGCGATGCAAGATTACGTAGACGTGATCGCTGTGCGCAGCAGCGGAAGAGTTGGGACAAAGCCAAGTCATAATTGTCATGCAGTGACATCTGCAGAGACTATAAATAGGAGGCGGGACTTCCTGTTTTTTTTGTCTTGGACAAAGTAATGAGTTGGCGCGAGCTAATGAATTGGCGCAAGCTAACTGTTTCAATGGAGGGAAGAATATATTCGTGAGTAATTCTGGCCTTATCTATAATTTCCTCGTTATCTCCAGAAACTTGGCAGGCCCGTGGGTAGACGTGGCCAGGACATGTATCTATGTAAATAAAAGGAAAAAAGGAAGGCCTCTGACGGACTCTTTGCTGGGAGTATTGGGGGAAGGGAAACAGAACATTTTGTCCAAGACCTGACTAAAACATCTTCCACCAAAGATGGATCAGCAGCAGGTACAGCAGCAGTTAGAGCAGCTACAAGCGGCTAATCAACAGCTCCAGCAGCAAGTGGCTCACTTGGCAGGCCAACTTGTTGCCAGGAATGTGCCTGCAGCCCCCCCCCCCCCATCCTCCCACTCCTCCTCCTCGTCGCAAGTGCCCGATAACCGTGCCGGATAAGTTTTCTGGGCAGCCTATTTTATCAATTATACGTCGTTTCTGTTTCTTTCTTAATAAATATGCTAACCACCTTCCAGGTTTATTAGAATTATTAAACAAATTATGTCTTACATATTGTAAATTAGTTGCCACCTGATCTGCCATTAACATATTAAATTGACCTCTTAATATATTTATTGACTCTTTTGTTTTACTATCTCCTGGATTGCCTACCAATAACTGCTCCTTCCTTTTAATTTCCTCTTCTAGTTCTTTTCGCCTTTTGTGCAGTCTATTTCTATATTTATTATTCATCTCTAATAAAATTCCCCTCATATATGCTTTACTGGTGTCCCAAACTATCTCTATAGGTGTCCCTTTATCCATGTTCAAAGAAAAAAATTCCTTCATTAGAGTTTTACATTCATTTACATTTTGTTCATATTTAAACAAATTCTCATTCATCCTCCACGACCTCCTGGCCTCTTTTTCCCGATCTAACTCAATCCATACCGGGCTATGATCAGACAAGGTTCTAGAACAAATTTTTGTCTTCTTCACTCTGAAAAACAAATCATTAGTAATTAAAATGAAATCAATCCTAGAAAAAGATTGATGTCTGTCAGAAAAAAATGTAAAATCTCTCTCTTTTTCATTGCGTTCTCGCCATACATCTCTCAATTCTAAATCTTCCATCAAATCAAAGAATGCCTTTGGCAGTTTTACACGATTGGAAATATTTCTAAGACTTCTTTTATCTTTCTGGGTATCCATCACTCCATTCCAATCACCCATTAATATATAAGTTTTATAATCCCAAGATGTTATTCTTTTATGTAAAAACTTATAAAATTTTTCTTGTTGTTGATTTGGTGCATAAACTCCTATTAAAAGTATTTTTCTCCCTTCCAATAAAAGTTCAATAGCAATATATCTTCCTTGATTATCCGCTTCAATTAGTGTTGCAGATAAATTACTCTTTATATAAACAACTAGTCCATTCTTCTTTTCTGTAGCAGATGCAACAAAATGTATTCCCAATTTCGAATTTATCAAATATTTCTGGTCTAATGTTCTAATATGTGTTTCTTGTAAACATACAATGTCATTTTTAAATTGCTTCAAATAATGAAATATCTTTCTTCTCTTTTGTGGTGAGTTTAATCCATTGACATTCCAAGATAAAAGTCTAATTGCCATTATCAGCAATCGGAAACTTTTGAAGCACCAGTAGATCAAAGGGAAGAGTTGAATCAATTAATTTCTTCAGAGGAAATAGTGTTTGCAATTAAGCAGCTTAAAGCGAATAAAGCACCAGGTAAAGATGGCTTGACAACTACTTATTATAAAAATTTACAAAATGAGATGATTGTACCACTTAAGGAGTTATTTAACAGAATACAAAGGGGAGGAGAAGCTCCTCCTTCATGGAGGACAGCTTTTATTTCTTTAATACCTAAAGAAGATCGAGATGGTGTTAAACCAGAGAATTATAGGCCAATATCGCTTTTAAATACTGATTATAAGATATTTGCTAAGATACTAGCGAATAGATTGATGCCACTGATGAATCAATTAATTCATAATGACCAATCAGGATTTATTAAGGGGAGACAGATGAGATATAATATGAGACAAATTGTAAATTTACTTGAATATTTGGAAGGAAACAGCCAGGTTTCAGCAGCATTCCTCTTTTTGGATGCCGAAAAAGCTTTTGATAGATTGGACTGGCAGTTTTTGTTTAAAGTAATAGAAAAAATGCAATTTGGGGATTATTTTATTCAAGCAATTAAGGCTATATATCAAAAGCAAACAGCTCAAATAATAGTAAATGGTGGATTAACAGAATCTTTCAAGATTGAGAAAGGGACTAGACAAGGATGTGCCTTGTCACCATTATTATTCATTCTAACTTTGGAAATATTATTGAGTAAGATACGTGGTTTAGATCGAATAAAAGGAATTAGAATTAAAAATCAAGATTATAAATTAAGGCGTTTGCAGATGATTTGGTTGTTTCTTTATCTCAACCAATACATTCAGCTGTATATTTGATGGAGACAATTGATCAGTATAGTAAGGTATCTGGGTTTAAAGTGAATCAACAGAAGACAAAAATGATAATTAAATATATGAATACACATCAGAGGAAGAATTAGAAAGAATAACTGGATATGAAGTAGTTAAAAAGGTTAAATACTTAGGAGTATACATTACAGCATCGAATGTAAAATTATATAAAAACAATTATGAGGTATTGTGGGGAAAAGTAATTAAAGAAATGGAGAAATGGAAGAAGTTACAATTATCATTGTTGGGAAGAGTGGCAGCTATAAAAATGAATGTTTTGCCTAGATTTTTATTTTTGTTTCAAATGATTCCAATTTTGAAGAAAGATGCAAATTTACAAGAATGGCAAAAAGGGATTAATAAATTTGTATGGAAGGGTAAAACCGAGGATAAAGTTAAAAATAATGCAAGACGTTAGGAAAGAGGGGGTTTTAAAAATGCCTAATTTGAAATTGTACTATGATGCAGTTGTTTTAACTTTAATTTCTGATTGGATTAATTTAACAGAGGAAAGGATTTTGAATATAGAAGGTTATGGTTTGTTATATGGATGGCACGCATATGTAATATATGACAAGAAAATTGATAAGACATTTAAGAATAATATGGTCAGAAGTGCGTTGTTGAGGATTTGGAAAAAATATCAATATAAGTTAGATGGAAAGATACCAATATGGACCATCCCCAGACATATGATAGAGAATATAAATATATTACAAAAAATGGAAGTTATCACTTACAAAGAGCTTTTGACTATGGAAAAAGGGGAATTACAGTTGAAATCTAGGGAGAAATTGAGGGATGAAGGAAGAAATTATACATGGTTCCAGTATGGACAATTGCAATCTAGATGGAAAATAGATCAGAAAATTGGTATAAGGCAAAGTGATGATAATCTGGTAAAACAAATAAAAGATCAAGGTCAACAGCATATAAAGAGATTATATAATGTATTGGTTGAAATTGATTCAGAAATGGAGTTGGTTAAAGATTGTATGGTAAAATGGGCACAAAATTTTCAACAACCTATAATGTTAGAAACATGGGAAAAAATTTGGGTGAGGAATGTTAAATTCACAAGCACAAAATTTAAGAGAAAATTTTATAAAATGTTTTATAGATGGCATTTAGATCCTAAAAACTGTCATGTATGTATCCAAATGTGAAAGCAAAATGTTGGAGATGTGATTGTGAGGATGCTACCTATTATCATATATGGTGGACTTGCAAAAAGTTAAAGCCTTTTGGATTAAAAATATGGTGGATTATGCAGAACATTTTGAAAGAAGATCAAGTTTGTTCCACAGTTCTTTTTATTAGGAATAATCTCAGATTGCACTGTTATAGAGACAAAACTGATTCTGAATTTAATAACTGCTGCAAGATTATTGATTGCACAATATTGGAAGAAAGAAGACTTACCTACAATTGGAGAATGGATTAGTAAAGTATCAATTTTAGCAGAAATGGCAAATATTTCTCCCTACTTGAAAGACTGTACACAAGAAAAATATATATTGGAATGGAGGAAGTGGATTGATTATATTCAAAATAAGTATCAGATTAAAAAATATCAATTAGTTTTTGAGTGAAGTTAGGAATTATTATGTATTAGTTTAAGAAAGAAGGGAATTGATAGTGTGATGGTGTGAAATGGAATATGTTTTATGTTATATTTTAGATTATGCTTGTTAGTTACAATACCCTGTATTCTGTTCTGGGAAGTCTCGGGGAAGGAGGCGGGAAGGGAAGACTATAAATTGATTGGTTGCCATTGTACAGGAATAATGGTAGAATTAAACAAGTTGGAATGGTGTAATGTCGGGACTGCTCGGCAAACACTCCCGAAGGAAAGGGTAAGGAAAGAGGAGTAAAGAAGGAAGAAAGTAGGTAGGTAGGTGGGTAGGGAGGAAAGAAGGAAGGGAGAAGAAAGGATAGGAGGAGGAGAAGAAGGAGATAGAGGGTTAGAAAGGATGGTAGTGAGAAGTGGGAAAGAGGAGGGGAAGTAGGAAAGCGAGGAGAAGGTGGTGGGGGAAGTTTAAGAAGGATGAGAAGGGAAGAAAGGATTAAAGGGGGGAGTGGCAGTCGAGCAGCCCTGACTGAGTATAACTTGAGTATAGGACTGATTGTTGGATAAGTGATTGTATTGTACACTGGTCAAATTGTGGGAATTATTATGGAAAAATAAAAAATTTTTGCAAAAAAAAAAAAAAAGTTTTCTGGGCAGCCTGAGATGTTTCCGACCTTCTTGGGACAGTGCCAGCTCTACATGGCTATGAGGCCAGAGGATTTCCCAGACGACCGGGCTAAGGTGGCCTTCGTGATTAACCTTCTTTCCGGCTCGGCTGCTCGATGGGCCACGCCCCTCTTGCTCCAGGACAGCCCCCTGCTGGCGGACCAACAGCGTTTTTGGCAGCACCTGCGCACCATGTATGAGGACCCCGTTCGAATGCTGACGGCAACCAGGCGCCTTAAGGAACTCCGTCAAGGGAAACGCCCCCTGCAGGAGTACATCGCCGAATTTCGTCTTTTGTGCCAGGACTCTGACTGGAATGATGCAGCGCTGGTGGACGCGTTCCAGGAGGGACTCTCAGAGGAATTGCAAGACGAGCTGGCCCGCGTGGAGGCGCCGCGGACCCTCGACAACTTGGTGCCCCTTTGTCTCCGCCTCGATGCCCGTCTGCAACGGCGACCATCCTGTCGCACCCCCCGGGACTCGCCGTCGACATCTGCACCCCCACTTCCTGCACCACCAGCACCCCGGGTCGCCCCACGTTTTGTAACCGCTGCAGAAGAGCCCATGGAGTTGGGAGCGGTCAGACCTCGCCTGACAGCCCAGGAGCGGATCCGGAGGCGCCAAGGAGGATTGTGCCTGTACTGTGGAGAGCCCGGCCACTTCGCCGCTTCTTGCCCCAGAAAGCGGGGCACGCACGCCGTCCCGAATCCCAACGTGCCCAACCGGGAACCGGAGCAGGCCCGACCCCGGGGAAACCCTAGGTCGGGCACGTACTAAGCCCCCACTGGACGTTGCGGAAGTAGACTCTGGGCCCCCTCGGCATCTGATTCTGGACACACGGATATGGTTGGGGAACCAGTCGGACGGGCTCCAGGCGCATGCGCTGGTGGACTCAGGGGCCACAACAAACTTTATGGACCAGGCCTTTGTGACCCAGGTTGCGGTCCCGTGGTTCCGTGGACCCTCCGATGCGAGTAGAGACTATTGATGGACGAGAACTGGTGTCCGGCCCCATTAAATTCGCCACCCAGCCTTTGCGCCTGGCTATTGGGGACCATGAGGAGGCGATCCAGTTTTATGTCACGGCGGACCTTCATTTTCCCTTGGTCCTTGGGATGGCCTGGCTTCGGACCCACGATCCTCAGGTGGCCTGGTCGCGGAACGCCATCTCTTTCCCGAGTCTGCAGTGCGTCGACCACATCCGCCACACCTGTGCCGGCCAGAACGTCCCCACCGCTGCCATCACCTTGCCTCCTGAGCTGACGGACTTCGCCGACGTGTTCAGCGAGAAGGAGGCGGACCGACTACCCCCGCATCGGCCCTACGATTGCCCCGTGGACCTTCTGCCCAACGCACAACTGCCTGTGGGACGCCTGTATTCCATGTCGGAGCCCGAGTTAGCCGCCCACAGGGACTTCCTGGACAAAAACCTGGCCCGAGGGTTCATCCGGCCTTCAAAGTCCCCTCTCTCGGCCCCGGTCCTCTTCGTGAAGAAGAAGACAGGGGACTTGCGCCTGTGCTGTGATTACCGCCGGCTAAATGCCATTACGGTACGAAATCGCTACCCCCTGCCGCTCATCCCGGAGCTACTGGAGAGGTTGCGGGAGGCCACGATCTTCACCAAGCTCGATCTCCGGGGGGCCTACAACCTGGTGCGGATGCGAGAAGGAGACGAATGGAAGACGGCATTCGGCACCCGATACGGACACTACGAATACACTGTCATGCCATTTGGGTTGACCAACGCTCCCGCCGTTTTCCAGCACTTCATGAGCGGCGTGTTCGAGACATGTTGGATCGGTTCGTGGTTATCTACCAGGACGACATCCTGATTTACCCCGGTCCAGGAAAGCCACCTTCGACACGTCGGTCTGGTTCTGCAACGCTTGGAGCAACAACTCAATGCGAAGCTGAGAAATGCGTCTTCTTCCGGACTTCCATAGAATTCCTCGGGCATATCATCTCGCCCGAGGCATAGCCATGGACCCATGTAAAGTAGAAGCTTTGTGTAGCTGGGAAGCCCTCGTCGGGTAAAGGATGTTCAGCGCCTGCTGGGCCGCCAACTACTACCGGACCTTCATCCGGGCTTGCCACACTGACGGCTCCACTTACCCAGCTCCTCAGGAAGAAGGTTGCGTTCGGTGGGGTCCCCACAGCAAGAAGCATTCACAGCCCTCAAGAAAGCCTTTGTCACGGAACCCGTCCTGAGGCATCCCGACCCGCTCCGGCCTTTTGTGGTGGAAACGGACGCGTCAATGTGGCTCTGGGAGCGGTGCTGCTACAGGCTCCGGCGAATGGTGGCACACTTTTTCCTGCACTTACTACTCCCGGAAACTCAATCCTTCCGAGCGCAACTACACCATCTGGGAAAAGAGTTGCTGGCTATCAAGGCTGCATTCGAGGCTTGGCGACACCATCTGGAGGGGCCCGACATCAGGTGGAGGTCGAGCGGACCATCGGAATCTCGAGCACCTCACCACAGCTCGGAAGTTGAACCAGCGGCAGATCCGGTGGTCGTTGTTTTTGCCGGTTCAACTTCGCGTGACCTACATTCCCAGCGGTCACAACCGGAGGGCGGATGCCCTGTCCCGCAAGCCAGAGTACCTCTGCGCCAAGGACCCCTTCCTCCACGGACAGTGCTGCGGCAGAAGCCTTGGCTGCAGCACGGAGCCAGTGGACTTGCGGGCCCAGGTGCGAGGCGCAGCGCCAGGACGCCTGGTCGCAGCAAAGGAGAGGAGGTGGGCCCCACGTCTCCTTGGACCTTGGAGGAGGACTTACTCAAGTTTGGGCGATTATATGTGCCCACAGGACCACTCCGAGCCCTCGTCATGACCCAGTGCCACGACAACCCTGCAGCAGGACATTTTGGGTTCTTCAAGACCCTCCACCTGGTGACACGGACCTTTTGGTGGCCCCGAGTGCGGCATGATATACATGCCTACGTGACATCCTGCGTACCGTGCCGGCAAGCCAAGACCGCCATGGGGGCACCTCCCGGGCTCCTCCAGCCCTTGCCGACACCTGACAGACCCTGGGGGGCGATCTCTATGGACTTCCTGACAGACCTGCCGCCGTCCTCTGGGTTCACCACGGTGCTGGTGGTGGTGGACATGCTCACCAAGATGGCACACTTCATCCCATGCCGCGGACTGCCCACAGCCGCAAAAACGGCCCGTCTCTTTCTGCAGCACATCTTCCGCCTCCATGGTCTACCGGACAGGGTGGTTTCGGACCACGGAGTTCAGTTCACAGCCCGCTTCTGGAAGAGCCTGATGGCCGCGTTGGAGGTGCAGGTGTGTCTGTCATCGCACCATCCGGAGACCGGCGGGGTACAGAGAAGGTCATCGGTATACTGGAACAGTATCTCCGTTGCTTCATCAACCAGCAACAGGACAACTGGGCCGACTACCTGTCCTGGCGGAGTGTGGTTTTAACAACTCCCAGCACATCCCTACTCAGATGACCCCGTTCTTTGCCAATGTGGGGTACCATCCGCGGCTCTTCCCTCTGGCACCACCAGACTCTCCTGTTCCCGAAACGCAGACCTTCCTGACGGAATTGCATGCGGTCCAACAGTTGGTACGGCAGCAGCTGGATCGGGCAAGGAGGACTACAACGGTCCGCCGACCGCTCCCGACGGGCAACGCCCCGCTGGCAGTTGGAGACCGGGTGTGGCTCTCCACCAAACACCTCCCGTCCGACCGCCCAGTAAAGAAGTTGGACCACCGATTCATCGGCCCGTTCCCTGTCGAGGCAGTCATCAACCCGGTAGCCTACCGACTGACCCTGCCACGATCCATGCGGATCCACCCGTTTTCACGGTCCCTTCTGGTTCCTGAGGCCACGAGTCCCCTTCGGTGCCCAACAGCACCCGTCACTGTCGCCGAGGGCGGATCGGAGGAATCTGAAGTCCACAGCGTCTGAGACTCCCGCTGGCTGAAGGGTCGTTTCCAATATTTGATCGCGTGGAAGGGATCGGGACTGATTTCTCCTGGGTAGATGCCTCCGACGTTCATGCCCCTGACCTGGTGCAGGCCTTCCATGAGCAGAACCCAGCCCGACCGCATCCCGATCGTCAGCCCCGGGGGAAGGGCCCTGCGGTGAGGAATAGTGTTGTGACCCAGGTTCCTGGACCCGGACTCCTGGACTCGGATGATTCAGAAAGTGAGGGAGAAGACCTGGCCAGCCCTGCTTCTCTTGAGCCCTTTCCCTCCCTGGCACCCACTCAAAGGGAGGAGGAGGGGCCGGCACAGCCTGATTCCATGGAGCCTCCTTCTGATTTGGCAACGCCCCAAGAACAGTTTTGGAGCGATGCAAGATTACGTAGACGTGATCGCCGTGCGCAGCAGCGGAAGAGTTGGGACAAAGCCAAGTCATAATTGTCATGCAGTGACATCTGCAGAGACTATAAATAGGAGGCGAGACTTCCTGGTTTTTTGTCTTGGACAAAGTAATGAGTTGGCGCGAGCTAATGAATTGGCGCAAGCTAACTGTTTCAATGGAGGGAAGAATATATTCGTGAGTAATTCTGGCCTTATCTATAATTTCCTCGTTATCTCCAGAAACTTGGCAGGCCCGTGGGTAGACGTGGCCAGGACATGTATCTATGTAAATAAAAGGAAAAAAGGAAGGCCTCTGACGGACTCTTTGCTGGGAGTATTGGGGGAAGGAAAACAGAACAGGGTAACAGCAGGCGGTCTCGTAAGTACCCGGGTCCTAAGCCATGGAGCGCTTTAAAGATAGTTACCAAAATCTTGAAGCGCACCCGAAAGACCACAGGAAGCCAGTGCAAGCTACGGAGCAGCGATGTCACGTGGGAGCCACGAGCGGCTCCCGTTACTACTCGCGCAGCCGCATTCTGGACTAACTGCAGCCTCCGGGTGCACCTCAAGGGCAGCCCCATGTAGAGAGCATTGCAATAATCCAGCCTAGACGTAACCAGAGCGTGAGTGACCGTGCATAAGGCATCCCGGTCAAGGAAGGGACGCAACTGGCGAACAGGCGAACCTGGTAAAAGGCCCTCCTGGCGACGGCCGCCAGGTGTTTATCAAAAGACAGCCGTCCATCCAGGAGGACGCCCAAGTTGCGAACCACCTCCTTTGGGGCCACTAACTCGCCCCCAACAGTCAGCTGCGGCTGCAGCTGACTGTACCGGGATGCCGGCATCCACAGCCACTCCGTCTTGGAGGGATTGAGCTTGAGTCTGTTTCTCCCCATCCAGACTGCACAGCTTCCAGGCACCGGGACAGCACTTCGACCGCTTCGCTGGGGTGGTCCGGGTGGAGAAGTACAGCTGAGTATCATCAGCGACAGATGATAACTCACCCCAAACCACTGATGACCTCACCCAGCTTTATAGATGTTGAACAGGGTAGGCGAGAGAATCGACCCCTGAGGCACCCCACAAGTGAGGCGCCGAGGACGACCTGCCCCCCTGTCAACACTGCTCATGATCGGTCAGAGATAGGAGGAGAACCACCGATAAACGGTGCCCCCACTCCCAATCCCTCCAACCGCAGCAGGATACCATGGTCGATGGTATCAAAGCCGCTGAGAGATCTAATAGGACCAAGGCAGAGGAGCAACCCCTGTCCCTGGCCCTCCAGAGGTCATCCACCAACGCGACCAAAGCCGCTGCTGTAACCGGTCGAAGCCGGACTGGAACGGTCTAGATAGACAGTTTCCTCCAGGTGCCGGGGAACTGCCATGCAACCATTATTTCTACAACCTTCGCCACAAAGCGAAGGTTGGAGACTGGACGACCCAAAATAGCTGGGTCCAGGAAGGCTTCTGAGGAGAGGTCTCACCACCGCCTCTTCAAGGCGCGGGAAAACCCTTCCATCAAAGAAGCATTTATAATCCCCTGAGCCAGCCTCGTCACTTCCTGAGCAGCCAGCACTAACCAGGAAGGGCACGGGTCCAGTAAACATGTAGTTGCATGTAACCTCCCAGCAACCTGTCCATGTACTGGAGCCACAGAATCAACTCATCCCAAATAACCTCAACAAGACGCTCTGTCATCTCAGCTGGATCCTCGCAATCTTGGTCCAAACTATCCCGAAGTTGAACGATTTTATCGATAGATAACCGTTAAACTCCTCAGCTCGTCCCTGTGGGTCATCCCGCCTCTTGATGGAGGAGGAACGGGTCACCAAACAGGGCGGCGGTTATCTGCCGATGCAATGAGGGTGGAAACGAGAACCGCCTCCTCATTGCCACTAGGTAGGTCCTAGTAAAGGACCTCACTAGTGTCCGATCAACCTCGAACGGCTAGACCTCCAAATACTCTCTAGGCGCCTTCTCCGCCATCTCTCTCAGCCTCGGAAAACCAGGGAGCCAACTGAGATCTACGCCGGGTCAGAGGTCAAAGGCGCGACACGGTCCAAAGCCCCAGCCGCCCGTTCCCAGGCCGCAACCAGTTCTTCAGTCGTGCCGTGGTAAGATCCTCAGGAAGCGCCCAAGCTCCAGGAACCCTCCGGGTCCATCAGGCACCTGGGACGGAACCAACGATTGGCTCCGTCCCCCTGCGGTGGTGAGCGGCGGTCTGAAAGTCTAGGCGAAGAAGAAAATGATCTGACCATGACACCAGTTCTTTCACTAAATCTCCTAAATCCAGATCATTTACCCACTGACCAGAGATAAAAATCAAATCTAGCGCACCTCCCCCAATGTGTGTAGGGCCATCAGTTACTTGAATCAGGTCCAAGGCCGTCATGGAGGCCTGGAACTCCTGAACCACCGTCGACGACAAGCCGGCAGATGGCAGGTTGAAATCCCCCAAGACCAGTAGTCTGGGGATCTCAACCGCCACGCCAGCAAGCACCTCTAGCAGTTCAGGTAGGGCTGTAGTCACGTAGCAAGGAGCCAGGTACATGATCAACAGCCCCAGCTGATTCGTGGCCCCACTTCACAAGGAGGATTCACAGCCAACTATCTGAGGAACAGTGGACTCTCGGCTCCAGACTTTCTTTAATCACAACCGCCACCCCCACCCCTACCTTGGGTCCTCGGCTGATGGAATGCACGGAAACCCGGAGGCACAGTTCGACCAGGGTACACCTTCTGTGCCCAACCAGGTCTCCGTAATGCCCATAAGGTCCGCGGACTCCCCCTGAATAAGGTCACAAATCAGGGGAGCCTTGTTAACCACGGACCGGGCATTGCAAAGCATCAGCCAAAGACCCAAGCTCTGAGGGTCTTGACCATCCGGGGAACGAGTGAGGACTGGGGGGCCGGAGCACGTGATCGCTTTTAAACATCGAACACGTGCTCCCAAAAAACGATACGGCTCCCTGCCTCCGCCATATCTGCCCCTCCCACTCACCGTACAGATGGGATAATGTTCTCCGCTCTGTGCAATCCCCTCCCCCCGTCTTCGGACCAACTGAAATAATGTCGTGAGCCCGCATTGGGACTGGACATACCCTCCCCGACGGGTCACTCCCCCTACCCGTCAATCCCCTCCCCCCCTTTAAAAACCCCTTATTAAAAAACCTATTAAAAAACCCCCAGAGATTCTTCTTCGAGGCATGCCACCTCTCTGGGTCCCAAGACCCTTCATTAAGGTAGGTCCTCGATAGAACAGAGGGCCACTCCTGCGAGGCGGGGGAACCTCGCAGCCGTAAGAGCTCAAGCACTATGACTATGGAACTGGAATTAAAAAATATGATACAGGCATTTCATGAGGACTTCAAAGAAATAATAGGCAAATTAGATGAGAGAATGGAAAAATCAGAAGGGGAATTTAAAGATGTCAAAGGGATTAAGGCAAAGGAACAAGAAGAAAGAGCAATAAGAGAAGGGGCAAGGCTAAAAGACGTTAAAGAAGAGAGACAAGAATGACTATCAATAAGTAAACTATGGAAGAAGAAATAAAAGCAATATCGATAAACATAAATGGATTAAATTCGGCAATAAAAAGGAAAAGGACTCTAAATAAATTGGAAAAATTAAAAATGGACATAATATGTTTACAAGAAGTTCCTATTAGAAAACAACATAAAAAACTTTTGGAATACCAAAAATTGGGAGAAGTATTTACTGCACTGGTACATCAAAATAAAAGAGGTGTAGGACTATACATTAAAAAGACACTAGCACCTAAACAAATATTTGCTGACCAAGAATGAAGGGTTCTTATGGTGGAAGTAACAATGAATTATGAACAAATACTCTTAGTGGTGATATACACCCCAAATGACGATCAAGAAGATTTTTATAATTGAAGTCGAATATGAAAATATTTGCATGATGGGTGATTTTAATGCAATAACAGAAGTTGAATTGGACTATAAAACCACAAAGATAAACAAGAAGCCCAGAAAAACTCTTCCAGTCTTTTTTACAATGGTGGAGAAATTAAATATCCAAGATGTTTGAAAAAGAAGATACCCGAAAGAAAAACGATACACTTTTTATTCAAATAGACATAATGTATGTCATGGTCTAGGATAGATATGATGTGGATATCAACCGATTTATTAGTTAAAAGACAAGATATAAACATTGAAGCAAACACATGGGCAGATCATAATCCGATCACAATTATATGGAAGGGACAAAAAAAGAGATCAAGATGGACATTAAATCAAACAATATTAAATGAAAAAGAGTTTAAACAATATATGGAGAAAGAATTGACTTTCTTTTTCAGAGAAAATAAAAAGGAAGATACCTCATTACAAAATGTGTGGGATACAGCAAAAGCATACATTCGAGGATTGGCAATGACTTATTTGGGAAAAAGGAATAAAAAGAAAAGACAAACTCTAAAAAAATTGGAAGAAAAGTATAAGAAATTAGAAATGGAACTACAGAAATATACACAAAATAAGAGAATTAAAAATCAAATGGACCTTAAAAAACATGAATTGAATCTAATTGAAAAAGAGGATTTGGCGCTCAGAAACTTCTAAGCAAATTTTTTGTCAAAATGCAAACAAGTCAGGAAGATGGTTGGCATATAAAATGAAAAAGGAGAGAGAAAAAAAGTTAATCAATTAACTAACGGATGAGGAGGGAACTGTATGCTATTGAAATGAAGAAAAGAAGAAAATACTACAGAATTATTATGAGAAACTCTATATAAACAAGAGACAATATCAGAAGAAAGGATAAAACAATACCTAGAAAAATCTGAATTATTCAAAATACCAGGAGATTATAAAAAGGCATTGGAGGAAAGAATAACAATGATGGAACTAACAGAAGGGATTAAAAAACAAAAGAATGGCAAAATGCAGGCCCAGATGGATTGCCAGCAGAACTATATAAAACATTACAAGATGTAATAAGCAACACAATGCTGAAAGTATTTAATGAACTACTGATAGAAGCGAAGATACCAAACTCGTGGATAGAGGCATATATTACTCTTATACCAAAAGAAGACACAGACTTGCAATAAATAAAGAACTATAGACCGATTACCCAGTTAAATGCAGATTATAAAATATTTGCATCAATAATGGCTGATAGATTAAAGAGATTGTTAAATGAATTTATACACATGGACCAAAATGGTTTCCTATCCAAAAGACAGATTAGAGACAATACGAGAATAATTCTGAATACCTTGGAATAATATGAAGCGCATCCAGAAAAATAAATGTTGTTGATGTTTCCTGATGCACAGAAGGCGTTTGACAACGTGAATTGGCAATTTATGATAAAACAACTACAAACTATGGATTTTAGGGGGAGATTTATAAATATGATTAAAACAATTTATTATAAACAATCAGCAAAAGTGCTGGTAAATGGAGATATGACAGAGAAGGTTAATATTATGAAAGGCACAAGATAGGGTTGTCCTCCATCGCCATTATTATTTGTGTTGACATTAGAGGTATTAAATAGAAGTATAAGACAAAATGAAGAGATAAAAGGTATTAGAATTAAAAAAGAAGAATATAAACTACAGACATTTGCAGATGATTTAGTCTTTATTTTAGAATAGCCACAAGCAGTTGGGCCAAAATTAATAGAACAAATAGAATATGGAAAAGTGGCAGGGTTGAAAATTAATAAGAAAAAAACGAAAATACTGGTGAAAAATATGATAGAGAAACAGAAAAAGGAGTTAATGGAGAAATTGGATATTCAGATTACTAAAAAAGTAAGATACTTAGGAATTCAGTTAACAGCAAGGTGTATTACGATTAAGGATAATTACTATGAATTGAAAAGACAAATTGAGACAATTTGGAAAGATGGAAGAATCTACAATTATCATTAATGGGAAGAATAGCAATAATTAAAATAAATATATTACCAATAGTATTGTTTTTATTTCAAACAATACCAATAAAAATAGAAAAAAATATTTTGAAAATCTTAATAAAATATTAGTGAAATTTATATGCCAAGGGGAAAAAGCGAGAATTAATATAAAAATGTTACAAGATGCAAGACTCAGAGGAGGGTTTAAACTATCAAATTGGGAATTATATCATCAGGCAGCAACATTATCATGGATGAAAGAATGAACTGAATTAAGAAACACAAGGTTATTGACATTGGAGGGTCATGATCTGCAACTGGGTTGGCATGCTTTTTTATGGTATGGGAAGAATAAGATACCGTATATACTCGAGTATAAGCCGAGTTTTTCAGCACGTTTTTTGTGCTGAAAAACTTCCCCTCGGCTTATACTCGGGTCTATACGGCTTATACTCGAGTTTTTTTTTTTTTAAAGCCCCTCGGCTTATACTCGAGTATATACGGCTTATACTCGAGTTTTTTTTTTTCTTTTTTTCACATTTTACCGGATGGAAGCCCTGCCGGTGCAGTGAGAGGGCGGGGCGGGGGAGCCGCCAGCCTTCTCAGCTGAGGAGGAGGTTTCAACCGGTAGGTGCCTCATTTCCCACCCTCGGCTTATACTCGAGTCCCCAGTTTACCCCAGTTTTTGGGGTAAAATTGGGGACCTCGGCTTATACTCGGATCGGCTTATATTCGAGTATATACGGTACATAGTTATTTTCAAAGACAAAGACATTATGTAAGAAATGCTTTATTATCAGTATGGGAAAAAGTTAGAGAAAAACATTATTTGAAAATACTAATATGGCTTTCAACAATGAAAGCATTTGTACATTCAAATATTATTAATATTGGAAGTATTATTAGATATAAATTATTAGATATATATTTTATCAGAAAAGGGGGAATTGAAAACAAAACAAGAATTAGAAGAACAAGGGATTGGTATGGAGTGGTATACACAATTGCAAATACAATCGAGATATGAAAAAGATGCAAAGTTATACGGTTTTTATTTGGAGATGACAGATTTGGATGAGATACTCACAGGAATAGAGGAGAGAATGATTAAAAAATTGTATAGTTCTTTACTTTCTATTAAATTAAAAGAAGAACAAGTAAAAGAAACAATGATAGCATGGGCGAAAAACTTTGGATATACAACAGAGTTAGATAAATGGCAGCAACTATGGGAAAGAAACTATAAGTTGAACTATATAAAGAAACTATAATAATGGCAACAGCATACAAAGAGAATTTGTATAAAATGTTTTATAGATGGTCTATATCACCGGAAAGATTGGCAAAAATGTTTAAAGATAAATCAACTAAGTGTTGGAAATGTCACCAGACACTAGGATCATATATGTGGTAGACGTGCAGAAGTGAGAAATTATTGGGAAAAAATTCAGATTTGGTTAGAGAGGTAATTAAGAAACTATTAGAATGTGCAGAAATGAATAGATTAACATTAGCAATTAAAGGAAAGGAAGAATCAGAATATTACAACATATCGGGTCAATTTTATTATTGGATAAGAAAATACGTAGGTATCTAGAAGAGGAAATTTATAACAAACAACAATTATTAATACATAACCCGCATGATCAAGAACTTAAAGATGCAATAAAGTTATTACAGAATCAATTTAATATGATAATAGCTGATCAGGTGGCAACAAATATACAATATGCCAAACATAATACTTTTTCTAATGCAAATAGACCTCGTAGGTGGTTAGCATATACCTTAAGGAAAAGACAAAAAAAACGTACTATAGAAAAAATAGAATATAAAGGTAAAGAGAGATACCAACAGGATAAAATTAAAAAAGCTTTTTTAGAATATTATACAAATTTATATCTTAAAGATAATATATTGAACAGGGATATTGATAATTATTTGAAGGAATATAAGGCTAAAAATTTAACTTTAGAACAAACGAATGAACTGAATCGGCCTGTAACTTCTGAAGAAATTATTTTGGTAATTAAACAATTAAAAATGGGGAAAACTCCTGGTACGGATGGACTTACAGTTAGTTATTATAGGAATTTACAGGATGAGATGTTAGGTCCACTTAAGGAATTATTTAATCAGATACAATTAGGAGGGGGAATTCCCCCCTCATGGAGAACCTCTTTTATTTAGAATAGAATAGAGAATAGAGAATACTATCATTCCAGACATTCTTCTAACTAAGCTAAACCAGCTACAGGTACCGGAACAGACTTGTAAGTGGATCACAAGCTTCCTAACAAACAGGAAGCAGCAGGTGAAGCTAAGCAAGATCACATCAAATACCTGTACAATTAGCACAGGGGCCCCCCAAGGCTGTGTGCTCTCCCCACTTCTTTTCTCTCTGTATACCAATGACTGCATCTCCAATGATCCATTTGTTAAGCTACTGAAGTTCGCAGATGACACAACAGTGATTGGTCTCATTCGAGACAATGACGAATCCGCATATAGACGAGAGGTCGAACGACTAGCCTTGTGGTGCAACCAAAACAATCTGGAACTGAACACACTCAAAACCGTAGAAATGGTGGTAGACTTTAGGAAAAACCCTTCCATACTTCCACCTCTCACAATACTTGACAACACAGTATCAACAGTAGAAACCTTCAAATTTCTGGGTTCTATCATATCGCAAGATCTCAAATGGACAGCTAACATCAAAAACATTAAAAAAGCACAACAAAGAATGTTCTTTCTGCGCCAACTCAGTAAGCTCAAACTGCCCAAGGAGCTGCTGATCCAATTCTACAGAGGAATTATTGAGTCTGTCATTTGCACCTCTATAACTGTCTGGTTCGGTTCTGCAACCCAACAAGAAAAACACAGACTTCAGAGGATAATTAGAACTGCAGAAAAATAATTGCTACCAACTTGCCTTCCATTGAGGACCTGTATACTGCATGAATCAAGAAGAGGGCCGTGAAAATATTTGCAGATCCCTCGCATCCTGGACATAAAAACGACGCTATAGAGCACTGCACACCAGAACAACTAGACACAAGAACAGTTTTTTCCCGAAGGCCATCACTCTGCTAAACAAATAATTCCCTCAACACTGTCAGACTATTTACTGAATCTGCACTACTATTAATCGTTTCATAGTTCCCATCACCAATCTCTTTCCACTTATGACTGTATGACTATAACTTGTTGCTGGCAATCCTTATGATTTATATTGATATATTGATCATCAATTGTGTTGTAAATGTTGTACCTTGATGAACGTATCTTTTCTTTTATGTACACTGAGAGCATATGCACCAAGACAAATTCCTTGTGTGTCCAATCACACTTGGCCAATAAAATTCTATTCTATTCTATTCTATTCTATTCTATTCTATTCTATTCTATTCTATTCTATTCTATTCTATTCTATTTCATTGATACCAAAAGAGGAACAGGATTGTTCCAAACCTGGGAACTATAGGCCAATCTCGCTTTTAAATAATGATTATAAGATTTTTGTTAAAATAATAGCTAATAGATTAATGTTGATTTTGCAGCGAAGAATTCATAATGATCAATCTGGATTTATAAAAGGGAGACAGATGAGGAATAATGTTAGGTACATTGTTAATTTACTGGAGTATTTAGAAAAGAAAAATTTTATTCCAGCAGCATTTATTTTTCTTGATGCAGAGAAAGCTTTTGATCAATTGCATTGGGATTTTTTATTTAAATTAATAGAAAAGATGCAATTTGGAGATGGTTTTACAAGAATAATTAGGGCAATTTATGGAGAGCAAACAGCACAGATTATAATTAATGGTAGCTTAACAGAACCTTTTAAGATTGCGAAAGGAACAAGACAGGGATGTCCTTTATCACCATTATTGTTTATTCTAACTCTAGAACCATTATTGGATAAAATAAGAGAAGTAAAGGAGATAGAGGGAATTAAAGTTAGACAACATGAATATAAGCTGAGAGCTTTTGCAGATGACCTGGTGATTACTTTAACAAACCCTATAAACTCTAGTAAATCTTTGTTGGAAATAATTGATCAATATGGGAAGGTTTCAGTGTTTAAGGTAAATCAGAAAAAGACAAAAGTGATAATAAAAAATATGGCCAGACAACAGAAAGAAAAACTAGAGGAAATAACAGGATTTGAAATTGTAAAGAAGGTTAAATACTTAGGGGTCTATATTACATCGTCAAATGTGAAATTGTATAAGAATAACTATGAGGTTTTATGGCAAAAAGTTCAGAAGGAGTTGATTGTTTGGAAAAAATTGCAATTATCCTTGCTGGGGAGAATAGCTGCTATTAAAATGAATGTTTTACCTAGATTTTTATTCCTCTTTCAGATGATACCAATAATTAAGAAAGATAAGAATCTTGAGGAATGGCAGAAGGGAATTAATAAATTTATATGGGAAGGTAAAAAAGCTAGGGTTAAAATGAAAATAATTCAAGATTCCCGGGAAAGGGGAGGTTTAAAAATGCCCAATTTTAAATTATACTATGAAGCAGCTGCTCTCTCTGTAATAAGTGATTGGTTTAATTTAACGGAGGAAAGAATTTTGAATATAGAAGGTTATGACTTGCTATATGGATGGCATGCATATTTAATTTATGACAAAAAAGTGGATAAGGCCTTTAAAAATCATGTGTTAAGAACTGCTCTTCTGCGTGTTTGGAAAAAATACTCTTACAAACTAAATTATAAGGGAAAAATTATACTTGGTTTCAATATGAGCAACTATGTGCTAGATGGAAGGAAGATCAGAAAATTGGTATAGAGCAGAACAGGGGAAATTTGGTAAAGCAAATTAGAAATCAGTCTCAGGAACATATAAAGAGATTGTATAATGTGTTACTTGAAATAGTTTCTGAAAGGGATTTGGTAAAGGACTGTATGATAAAGTGGGCACAAAATTTTCAGGAGCCAATATTATTGGAAACTTGGGGAAAAAATTGGGTTAGAAATGTTAAATTCACGCAGGCACAGAATCTGAGGGAAAATTTTTATAAAATGTTTTATAGATGGCACTTAGATCCTAAGAAATTATCGTGTATTTACCCAGATATGCAAGCAAAATGTTGGAGATGTAATTGTGATGATGCTACATATTTTCATATTTGGTGGACTTGTAAGGATATAAAGGCCTTTTGGATAAAAATTTGGTGGATTTTACAAAATGTTTTGAAAAAGAAGATAAAGTTCCTGCTGCAATTTTTTTTGTTGGGAATTATTACGGACTGTACAGTAATTGAGACTAAATTGATTTTAAATCTAATAACAGCAGCAAGATTACTAACAGGACAATACTGGAAGAAAAAAGAAGTACCTACAATAGAAGAATGGATATTGAAAATTGCCAATTTGGCTAAGATGGCGAAGATATCAGCCTTTTTGAAAGACAATACGCAAGAAAGATACTTAAAGGAATGGGAAAAATGGATTGACTATATTCAAAGTAGATATCAGACTAAGAGTTATCAGACTGTTTTTGAATGATTATGATGTATTATTTTTGATTGTTTTCAGGGGAAGTTAGGAATTGATGATTGTAGGGGTATAATTAAGTTGGGACGAAAAATTTTTAGCATATGTTTGTTTTATTTTTAACTATACTTTGTGCTCGTTCCGGGAAGTCGGGGGGGGGATGGGGGTTGTGAAGGGAGGGGGGAGGGGAGGTGGGGGGAAAGGGGGAGAAAAAATTTTCTGTAAAACTTTTTGAATTAAAAAAAAAAAAGAAAATGAATATGGACAAAAAGCAGTGCAAAATTAAATAAATCCGGAAGAAAAATGTTTTAACAGGAGATATATTAAATTGAAATGTAAAAGCAAAGAAATATAAATATGATGACACAAAATTTGTACCCAGATTACACAGTGAATGATAAATGATGTAATGTTGGTTTTAAGAAATAAAAAACTTTATTTATATATTTTTTGAAAGAAACAACTTTCTTCAGCATTTACCGTTATTTTATTGTTTTCCTTGTTTTTACAACCCAGAAAACAATTTTCCCCACACAATTTTTTGAACAAAGTATAAGACAAAGCAGGAAAAGTTAATGCCAGATTCTTGTTTTCCTGATCTTAAAATAAAACTAGTTTTTCAAATGAGACAAAGTGTTAACTTGCTTAATTTTCAACTAAAAATAAAGCAAAGCTCTGAAACAAACAAATAAGTGGAAGAATTATTTTAATGTGAATTACAGAAAACTGATTTTAATATATTAATTATGAAATCTTTAGTTAGCTATAATATCCTACTTTTAAACTTCAGCTATTTAAATGGATTGGAAAAGCTTAATAAATTCATGTAATTCAAATTCTTGATAAATTTTTTCCAAACTCAGAGAACAGTACTTAGAAACAAATTGTTTTTTTTAAAACTGCAGGAGTCTTTGCAGACTAAATAATATTATTTGGTAATATTATTATCTCTTTTATTCATTAAACATGAAATTCAATCAATAATAATATATTACTAAATAATATTATTTATTTATTTAATATTTAATATATTATTATTATAAATAATATTATTTAATAATATTGGAAATAACTTAAATATAATTCCCAAAGGAACAGGGTTCATTGGAATAGTTTCAGTAGGAGAGGAAAAGTTTAGTTACCTCTGCTCTTATGTTACCCGAAGCATTCAAAGCAGACTTTGGAGTTGTCTTTTGCTCACTTGCAGAAATTTTGGGATCAAATTCTGATTTCGTCATCTTCCCTTTCCTTTGTGAAGAAATATTTTCTGTATGCTGACCTACAAGGCTACAAAATATGTAAACATTCAAAACAAAGATTTCCAGCTACGTTTGTCATTAAAAATTTAATGTATTATAATAAATTATATAAACATACGAGTACATAAAATAGAAAGTACAGAACTTCCACTAAGGTATGATGACAAAAATAATTTCAATACTCACCCCTCTGGGGAAGTGACAAGCGAGGAAGGTTCACTCTGAGAATCAGTTTCAAGTGCCTCATTTATATCACAGTCAGACTCTGACTGTTCAACTTCAGTAGTGCTAACTATAAGGATATCAGCACTGGAATTTTCTATTGCACTGAAGGAAAATGGAAACAAACCAAAGATTTAGAATGCAATTTAGACATAAATAAAAAACAAGATTGCACTATAAATATGTCAAACCCAATCTTTTGTGAAAAAAAATAATACTTGTCTTGCCTTTAGATCTACATTTCAATTCAAATCCAAGATTTGAATGAGGTCTAAATGTTAGCAAGAAATACATGCAAACATATATGTTTTCTAAATTCAGGTATTTGAAGAACTGGATGTGGTAGAAGAGAAGCAGCATGAAAAAGAGGAAGCTAAACAAATGTTAAAAGAGATTTTCACTGAAATAATTTTACTTGAAGTAGTTTCCAAGTCAAACTGATCAATCAACATCTCAGATGACTTCACTGTCATACAAAGTGATTCCACCACTACCTGCTCAGTATAAAGCTAAGCCAGAATAATATCAGACTTGGATGTGGATTAGATATACTTTGATGTGGTATGTTTTTTTATACTGAAGAGATGTGGGGAAGTCAAAAGTATTGCTATCAAATGGAATGGAGCAGGGACATGATTCAGGGCTTATTGAATGGCCTGTGGATTATTTTACTTTATTACCAAATTTTAATTTAAAAATTAAAATGAATCTGCTTCAGAATATGTTTTAGTGGAGTTCCAGGGAAGATGAAATAGATGGAGAAACCAAAGGAACAGTTTATCACAAAATAGTGTATTGGCTCCAGCCCTTTTTAATATTTACACCAATGATCAGCTCTCCCTGAAGGTACTAACAACTATATGTGTACACTGACAATTGAGCAATGACCAGACAGGGAAAAACATTTGAGGAGATTGAACAACATTTAGCTAAAGCACTGGTAGAGCTGAATTGATACTATTGTGAAAACCAATTAAGACCAAATCCAACAAAAACTCAGGTATGTGCCTTCCATCTTTGCAATAAGCAGGCTGCTAGGAAGCTGTATACTATATGGAAGGGACATTACTGGAGCGTCAGGCTTAAATATTTAGGGGTTACTCTAGATAGAGCCCTAATAAATAAGCAGCACTATTCTAATACTAAACTGAAGGTCAGTAGACAAAATAACATCCTCAGGAAATTAATGAGCTCTACCTGGGAAGCCAAACCAAGGATCCTTAAGACAACAGCTACTCTTTGCTACTCAGCAGGCCAGTCAATACCTGCCCAGTCAATTTAACTCAGCACATGCTGGAAAAGTAGGTTTTGCTCTGAATGAAGATGGCAAAATTATTATTGCATACCTTAAACCTACTTCTCAACATAAAATCTACCAACTAACCAGCACTGCCCCACCTGCTATTCACAGAGAAGCAGCAGCACACACAGAGAGGTTTAAATAATCTATATCTAGACAATACCCACTATGGCAGACATGTCAAACTCATGGCATGCAAGCCTGATCCAGCCCACGATGTGGTTAGATCTGGCCTGTGAAGCTGCCCTGGAGACAACAAGGAGCCGGTCCCTGCAACCTTGGCCCCGGCCCAACCTAGTACTCCCCCTGGGAACAAGCAAAGGAAACAGCTGACCTGTGATGAGCAGAGTCTTGCCCCACAAGCTGACCATGTTCTGGTCTTAGTAGAGCAGTGCAAAGAGCCCCAGCAACAGCACTGTGCCTGCCACCAGTGCCTCTGCCACCTCCATGGCCTACTCGCTGCCCAGTCTCACCGGGAGGGAGGGAGGGAAGAGATGGGAAAGAGGGAGGGAAGTCCTGCTTTAGCACTTGGCCACCAGCAACCCTGTTGCCCTCTCGCCATTCCTTTACCCACTCCTCCTGGGCTCTTCTGGTGGTCTCCCATCTTATCGCTGAGGATGCTTTGCTTATAAATCATTTTGTTAGATAGTGCCCACTGTTCAAGTCTGTCAAGATCCTTCTGTATTTTAAGCTATTCCTGCCAGCTATTCCTGCCAGCTTGGTATCATCTGCAAATTTGATGAGTTCCCCATATATCCCCTCATCCCAATCGTTGATGAAGATGTTGAAGAGTACTGGGTGTAAAACAGACCATTGGGGTACCCCACTGCATACTTCTATGTACTGTAGATGCAGTTTATGGGTGGGTTCCAAATTTTTTAATTACCGGTTCTGTGGGTGTGGTTTGTTTGGTGGGCATGGTTTGTTGGTCACGTGACTGGGTGGGCGTGGCTTGGTCATGTGACTGGGTGGACTGGCTTGTTGGTTATGTAACTGGGTGGGTGTGGCTTGTTGGTCATGTGACTGGGTGGCCATGGCCAACTTGACATCACTCACGGCAAGGGTTAGGGTTAGGGTGCCTGGCCTCTCTTCGCCTCAAAGACCTCAATAAGATACAATTTCCCCGTTTATTTATTTACTACTACTGAACATTCAAAATATACTATTTAATCCTATGCATATATTCCATATGTGTAAATACATATTACATAGTATTGTGTGTTTATAGGTACAAAAAAGATACATTATCTACTATATATACTGTACGTGTATGTACACATACACTCACACGCAGCTCTTCTAAAACTATACCCATTCAACCTCATTTACATTTGGAAAAACACACCGAGTCCACTTTCTGCCACACATTTAACTATAACTTCTGTACTTTTCTCACTTAATAATGCTCTTGCTTAGCAACCAAAATTTTGGGTTCAATTGTGGTCTGCCTTCCTCTGCATGGCAGCCTTGTCCTAGTAAACTCCTTCTCCTTTCTGGCAATTTTCCTCTCTGTTAGAGGCACCAAAATAATCCAGATGATATAAAGTTTCTTGCTGGAGCAGGAGTTGGACTAGATGGCCTCCAAGGTCCCTTCCAGACTTAGATTGCTGTCCTGTTTCAAAGCGTTTTCTGAAGCCACATCTAGTGCCAGGGCTTGTGGTCCTCTCCCCTCCCCTCCCCCTCCCTCCCTTTCTTTCTTTGTCTCCCTTCCTCTTTCTTTCTCTTTCTCTCTCCCTTCCTTTCTTTTTTCTTGTCTCCCTTCCTTGCTTCCTTCCTTTCTTTCCTTACTTCCTTCGTTGTCTCCCTTCCTCTTTCTTTCTCTTTCTCTCTCTCCCTTCCACTTTCCTTCTTTCTCTTTCTTTCTCTTTCTTTTTTCTCTCTTACTTTCTCTCTTTCTTTGTCTCTTTCTTTCTTTCTCTCTCTCCCTCCCTCCCTTCCCTTCATACTGAAACGCCAGCAAAAAACCCCACTTTGCTCCTAAAATGTTCTAGGGCAGGGGGTCTCGAACCTTGGCAACTTTAAGACTTGTGGACTTCAACTCCCAGAGCTCCTCACTCAGCAAAGCAAAGCTGGCTGAGGAACTCTGGGAACTGAGGTGCACAAGTCTTAAAAGTTGCCAAGGTTGGAGACCCCTGTTCTAGGAGAACAATCCATGTCGCTAAAAAAAGAAAGAAAGAAAGTGTTGTGTCTTGCCCGCTCTCACCGCAGCCGGGGTTTGCTTATCTGCTTCCGAACACTGAAGAATGTCCTCCCGGCCCCAGCCCTGGCTCCATGCCCAGACAGGCTGAGGAGGGGGCATCTCCCGGCCCCAGCCCTGGCTCCATGCCCAAGCAGGCTGCAGAGGAGGGAGCACCCCCCGGCCCCAGCCCTGGCTCCATGCCCAGGCAAACGGAGCGGCTAGACCCCTCCCCCGCCTCCACAGCATGTGAGCCTGAGGAAAGTTTATTTCCAACAGCTGCTGATTGGAGTGACCCTCGCATCAGAAGACTGGATAGGCGGAGGCAACAGAAGGAAGGGAGGGGCAGGCCTTAATGAGTGCTGAGTCATGGAGCCACACCCCATGGCCTATATAAAGGATCTGCTTTCTGGCAGTCTCTGAGTCAGGCAAAGTCGAACTTATCTTGCTGAAGTCACTTTCTGGTCTCCTGCCTGCTCTGAGGACTTTGCTAGGACTTTGGGCAGAGCTGCAGAGGCAAGCCTGATTCGGATTTCCCTGACCCGGCCGTCAGCGGAGGAGTGGGACACGACATCTTACCTGACTCCCCACACACATCTACAAGATGGATCAGCAACAGCTGGCGCAGATTGTGCAGCAGCTACAAGCAGATAACCAGCAACTGCAACAGCAAGTCGCCCAGCTGACTGCTCAACTGGCTGCTGGGAATGCCCCAGCAGTCCAACCTCCTCCTCCTCCTCCTCCTCCTCCTCCTCCTCAGCACCACAGCCCGGTACCGGTGCTGGAGAAGTTCTCAGGACGGATGTTCCCGGCCTTCATGGCCCAGTGCCAGACCTACATGGCAATGCGGCCGGGGGACTTTCCAGATGACCGGGCCAGGGTGGCCTTTGTGATGAACCTGTTGTCTGGCCAGGCTGCGCAGTGGGCCACGCCTTTGGTGCTCAGGGACAGCCCCTTGCTGGCGGACTACCAGGGGTTCTGGGGGCAACTGCGCCTAATATATGAAGACCCCGTGCGGGCCCAGACGGCTGCCTGGCGCCTCGGAGAGATCCAACAAGGGCCCCGCCCCCTCCGGGAGTACATAGCAGAATTCCGGTTGCTGTGCCATGATTCGGACTGGAACGACAAGGCACTAGCGGACGCGTTCAAGAGGGGCCTTTCGGAAGAGCTCAAGGACGAGCTGGCTCGGGTGGAGGCGCCGCGGACCCTCATTGACCTGGTGCCCCTCTGCCTGCGCCTCGACACCCGTCTCCAGCAACACCCGTCCTGTCGCCGCCAGCAACCATCAAAGACCGTCGCCCTCCCTCGACCAGTGCCGACCCGCTCCTAACTCCATGGGCCCCGCGCTTCGTGGCTGCCGCCAAGGAGCCCATGGAGTTAAGAACGGCCAGGCCTCGCCTGACGGCCCAGGAGCGGAGCCGGAGGCACCAAGGGGGGCTGTGCTTGTACTGTGGGGAGCCCGGCCATTTCGCCGCCGCATGCCCCAGGAAGCGCGGCGGAGCACGTACGCCCGTCCCCGAATCCCAGCCTGGCCAGTCGGGAAACGGGGCAGGCCCGGCCCAGGGGAAACCCTAGGCCGGGCACAGACCAAGCCCCCGCCAGACATGGCCGACGTGGACCCCGGGCCCCCTCGGCACCTGATTTTGGAAACCCGGGTGTGGGTGGGTGACCGGCCAGAAGGGATCCCGGCGCACGCGCTGGTGGATTCGGGGGCCACCACAAACTTTATGGACCAGGCCTTTGTGGACCATTTTGGTGTCCCCTTGGTTCCGGTAGACCCTCCGATGAGCGTCGAGACCATCGACGGGAGGGAGCTGGTGGCCGGACCCATTAACTTCACCACGCAGCCCTTGCGCCTCGCCATGGGGGACCACGAGGAGGCGATTCGCTTCTACGTGACGGCGGACCTCCACTTCCCAGTGATCCTCAGACTGGCCTGGCTGCGGACTCACGACCCTCAGGTGGCCTGGTCGCGGAACGCCATCTCGTTTCCCAGCCTGCAGTGTGTCGACCACATCCGCCACACCTGCGCCGGCCAGGACGTCTTCACCCCGGCCGTCGCCGTGCCCCCTGAGCTGCAGGACTTCGCTGACGTCTTCAGCGAAAAGGAGGCGGACCGCTTACCCCCGCACCGGCCCTACGACTGCCCTGTGGACCTGCAACCCGGCGCCCCGCTGCCAACGGGACGCCTGTATTCCATGTCCGAGCCCGAGTTGGCCGCCCTCAGGGACTTTCTGGACAAAAATCTGGCCCGAGGGTTCATCCGGCCTTCCAAGTCCCCTCTGTCGGCCCCGGTCCTCTTCGTGAAAAAGAAGACGGGGGATTTGCACCTGAGTTGCGACTACCGCCGGCTGAACGCCATCACGGTGCGGAATCACTACCCCCTGCCGCTCATCCCAGAGCTGATGGACCGGCTGCGGGAGGCCTCCATCTTTACCAAGCTCGACCTCCGGGGGGCCTACAACCTGGTGCGGATGCGTGAAGGGGACGAGTGGAAGACGGCGTTCGGCACCCGGTACGGACACTACGAGTACACGGTCATGCCGTTCGGGCTGACCAACGCCCCCACCGTCTTCCAACATTTTATGAACGATGTGTTCCGGGACATGTTGGATTGGTTCGTGGTGATCTACCTGGACGACATCCTGGTCTGCTCCCGGTCCAGGGAAAGTCACCTCCAGCACCTCCGCCTGGTCCTGCAGCGCCTGCGGGAGCACCAGCTCTACGCCAAGCTGGAGAAGTGCTTTTTCCTCCGGTCGTCCATCGAGTTCCTCGGGCACATCCTCTCACCCGAGGGGATCGCCATGGACCCGCGCAAGGTGGAGGCCCTGAGCAGCTGGGAAGCCCCGCGTCGGGTGAAGGATGTCCAGCGGCTGCTGGGCTTTGCCAATTACTATCGGACCTTCATCCCGGGCTTCGCCACGCTGACGGCTCCGCTCACCCAGCTCCTCCAGAAGAAGGTCCCGTTCCAGTGGGGTCCCCCGCAGGAGGAAGCCTTCACGGCTCTCAAGAAGGCTTTCGTCACGGAGCCCATCCTGCGACATCCCGACCCGCACCGGCCTTTCGTGGTGGAGACGGACACCTCCAACGTCGCCCTCGGAGCGGTGCTGCTACAGGCCCCAGCGGATGGTGGCACTCTTTTTCCCTGCGCGTACTACTCGCGGAAGCTCAACCCTTCCGAGCGCAACTATACCATCTGGGAAAAGGAGTTGCTGGCTATCAAGGCCGCGTTCGAGGCATGGCGGCACCACCTGGAGGGGGCCCGGCATCAGGTGGAGGCCGAACGGACCATCGGAACCTCGAACATCTCACCACGGCTCGGAAGTTGAACCAGCGGCAGATCCGGTGGTCGCTGTTCTTTGCCCGGTTCAACTTCCGCGTCACCTATATCCCCAGCGGCCACAACCGGAGGGCGGATGCCCTGTCCCGTAAGCCGGAGTACCTGAGCGCCCAAGACCCTCTTATTCCACGGACAGTACTGCCGGTGGAAGCCTTGGCCGCCGCCCGGGAACCGGTGGACTTACGGGCCCGGGTGCGAGAGGCGCAGCGCCAAGACGCCTGGTCTCAGCAGCGGCGAGCGGAGGCGGGCCCCACGTCTCCGTGGACATTGGAAGACGACGTACTCAAGTTCCGGGGGCGGTTGTATGTGCCCACGGGACCGCTCTGGTCCCTTCTCCTGGCCCAGTGCCATGACAACCCTGCCGCGGGCCATTTCGGGTTTTTCAAGACTCTCAACCTGGTGACGCGGACCTTCTGGTGGCCCCGGGTGCGGCATGATGTCCATGCCTATGTGACGTCCTGCGTGCCGTGCCGGCAAGCCAAGGCCGCCACGGGGGGGCCCTCCCGGTCTCCTCCAGCCCTTGCCGACTCCTGAAAGACCCAGGGGGGCGATTTCCATGGACTTCCTGACGGACCTGCCGCCGTCCTCGGGGTTCACCACAGTGCTGGTGGTGGTGGACATGCTCACCAAGATGGCACACTTCATCCCATGCCGCGGGCTGCCCACCGCCACCAAGACGGCCCGTCTCTTCTTGCAGCACGTCTTCCGCCTCCACGGTCTGCCGGACAGGGTGGTGTCGGACCGTGGGGTGCAGTTCACGGCTCGCTTTTGGAAGAGCCTGATGGCCGCATTGGAGGTGCAGGTGTGCCTGTTGTCGGCGCACCATCCGGAGACCGACGGCGGGACGGAGAAGGTCATCAGCGTCCTGGAGCAGTACCTCCGGTGCTTCGTGAACCAACAGCAGGACAACTGGGCCAATTACCTGTCCCTGGCGGAGTTCGCATTCAACAACTCCCAACACACCTCCACCCAGACCACCCTGTTCCTGGCCAACTTGGGGTACCATCCACGGCTCTTCCCTCTGGCGCCCCCGGACTCCCCGGTTCCCGAGACACAGTCCTTTCTCTCCGAGTTGCACGCGGTCCAGCAGATGGTGAGTCGGCAGCTGAATCGGGCGAAGGAGGACTACAAGCGGGTCGCCGATCGTTCCCGACGGGCAACATCCCCGCTGGTGGTCGGAGACCGCGTGTGGCTCTCCACAAAGCATCTCCCATCCGGCCGGCGAAGAAACTGGACCACCGGTTCATCGGTCCGTTCCCCGTCGAGGCAGTCATCAATCCGGTGGCCTACCGGCTGACCCTGCCGCGTTCCATGCGGATCCATCCCATCTTCCACCGGTCCTTGCTGGTCCCTGAGGCCCCGCCGTGTCCCCTCCGGCACCCGGCGCTGTCGACGAGGACGGGGCGGAGGAGTACGAGGTGCACAGCATACACGACTCCCGCTGGCTGAAGGGGCGCTTCCAATACCTGGTTGCGTGGCAGGGGTACAGGACCGAGTTCACCTGGGTCGACGCCTCCGACATCCACGCCCCGGACCTGGTGCGGGCCTTCCACGAGCAGAACCCGGCCCGACCGCATCCCGATCGTCAGCCCCGGGGGAAGGGCCCTGCGGTGAGGGATAGTGTTGTGTCTTGCCCGCTCTCACCGCAGCCGGGGTCTGCTTATCTGCTTCCGAACACTGAAGAATGTCCTCCCGGCCCCAGCCCTGGCTCCATGCCCAGACAGGCTGAGGAGGGGGCATCTCCCGGCCCCAGCCCTGGCTCCATGCCCAAGCAGGCTGCAGAGGAGGGAGCACCCCCCGGCCCCAGCCCTGGCTCCATGCCCAGGCAAACGGAGCGGCTAGACCCCTCCCCCTCCTCCACAGCATGTGAGCCTGAGGAAAGTTTATTTCCAACAGCTGCTGATTGGAGTGACCCTCGCATCAGAAGACTGGATAGGCGGAGGCAACAGAAGGAAGGGAGGGGCAGGCCTTAATGAGTGCTGAGTCATGGAGCCACACCCCATGGCCTATATAAAGGATCTGCTTTCTGGCAGTCTCTGAGTCAGGCAAAGTCGAACTTATCTTGCTGAAGTCACTTTCTGGTCTCCTGCCTGCTCTGAGGACTTTGCTAGGACTTTGGGCAGAGCTGCAGAGGCAAGCCTGATTCGGATTTCCCTGACCTGGCCGTCAGCGGAGGAGTGGGACACGACAGAAAGAAAGAAAGAAAGAAAGAAAGAAAGAAAGAAAGAAAGAAAGAAAGAAAGAAAGAAAGAAAGAAAGAAAGAAAGAAAGAAAGAAAGAAAGAAAGAAAGAAAGAAATCCACATTGTATCTGTTTTAGGGGAGGAGGTTCAATTCATCGCCCTGCTAAAGAGTGAAATGAAATGCTCCAGTCTGACAGCATTGCTTTCAATGACATTTGGCTCCAGATCAGATTGAGCTTTTTGGTTTTTTGCATGGAGGAGGAACATGGAGCGAATGAAAAAAAAGTGCTTCCAGCCTCCGACAGATGCTGAAACAGCCATCTCCAGGGCTGGATGCTTGGCATGCCTCTTTTCGTCAGACCACTACCTCTTTGGGGCAAGGGTTGCTTTTTACAGCGTGGCGAGGAACAACAAATAGCACCTGTCGCCTTGGTGGCGGCTGCTGCTACCCTTACCCATAGAGTTCCAGCAAAGCCTTGCCACGTTCGCTCAGGGATGCTTTCTCTTTCCTCTCCCCAGGACTGTGCTAAGCGGCAGCTCATTACTGCCCCATCCTGCTGCACCAGCGTCACCCGAAGCCAATTAAAGGTGGCCCGCCTCTCTCTCCCACCCCACCAACCCCTCTTCCCTTTTACCTTTCTTTAATGTGCCCTGCTTCCCACCCCAAACCTCGGGAGGTGGCCACTCGCAGCCTGTGGAGAAAAAGGCCTCTGCATCGCAAAGCCCTTGAGGCAGTGGCAGGAGGGGGGGAAAGGGGGTGGCAGAAAGGGGAAAAACAAAAACAGCTCGGTCTCTGATGTCCGTCCGTGTGTGTGTGTGTGTGTGTGTGTGTGTGTGTGTGTGTGTGTACACGCTGTGAGGCAAGCCAGGCAAAGAGAGCCCGGCAGGTAAGCATGCCAGCTGGGAAGCAATTGGCCCCCTTCTACTGCCGCTGACTCTTCCTTTTCTCTGCTAACAGAAGTCAGAGGAAAAGGCAGTTGCTTCGCCGGGCATTTCTATGCGTTTCCATCCCAAGTCAGCCGCAGCCTCCACCTCCCATCTGTCACAAGCATCGCCTTCCCAAGAGCCGCACCACGAGGCTAGTCGTTCGACCTCACGTCTGTATGCGGATTCATCATTGTCTCAAATGAGACCGATCACTGTTGTGTCATCTGCGAACTTCAGTAGTTTAACAGATGGATCGTTGGAGATGCAGTCATTGGTATACAGAGAGAAGAGAAATGGGGAGAGCACACAGTCTTGGGGGGTGGGGCTGTGCTAATTGTACAGGTATCTGATGTGATTCTGCTTAGCTTCACCTGCTGCTTCCTGTTTGTTAGGAAGCTTGTGATCCACTTACAAGTCTGTTCAGGTACCTGTAGATGGTTTAGCTTAGTTAGAAGAGTGTCTGGAATGATGGTATTGAATGCTGAACTAAAGTCTACAAAGAGGACCCTTGCATTGGTCTTTGGAGATTCAAGATGTTACAGGATGTAGTGCAGAGCCATATTAACAGCATCATCTGTTGATCTATTTGCTCGGTATGCAAACTGCAAGGGATCTAACAGCGTATCCGTGAAGGTTTTCAAGTGGGACAGCACTAGCCTTTCAAAGGTTTTCATGACTACAAATGTTAACGCAACTGGTCTGTAGTCATTCAGTTCCCTGATGGTGGGCTTCTTCGGCACTGGGATGATGGTAGAGCATTTGAAGCAATAAGGAACATAGCACATTTCTAGTGATTTATTGAAGATATGGGTGAAGATGGGGCCCAATTGATCAGCACAGACTTTTAAGCAAGGAGTTTTTTGATATTTCTTTTTAGCTACAGGTGGTCCTTTATTTATAACCATTTTTTAACTGATCAAAGTTATGACAGTGCTGAAAAAAGTATATCTTGTCCAGTCCACTCACTTAAAACCATGATAAAAGATCAGGTCTTTGGCAACTGCCATGTATTTACAATAGTTGCAGCATCCTGAAGTCACCTGATTACCATTTGCTACCTTCCCACAGTTGGCTTACGACAAGCAAAATCAATGGGAGGCTGGATTTACTTAACAACTGCATGATTCATTTAACCCTGATTTGCTTTAAAAACTATGGCAAAAAATGTGGTAAAATAGAGAATGTCTTATTTAATGACCATATCACTTAGTGAAGAAGTTCCAGTCCCAATTGTTGTTATAATTCAAGGACTTCCTGTAGCTGTACACTGTCAGCGTCTTATTTTTCTCTTTTGACGATCAACAAAATGAATCAGCAAAAATATTATCTGCTTTTTCAGCTTCTTCATCAATGCTTTATAGAGCTCTAAAGTATTTGTATTCTACTACTAGTTTCCCATTCAGATTAGGACAGGATAATGATCAGTTGATTTGATCAGACTTAGTAAAAATTTCCACCATGCACCAAGAAACTCTAAATTGGCTACGAGACTATCCAGATGTGCTTGCTTTTTCCCAGTAAATAAATATTATTACAATACTATCTCACTATAGAAAATAGTTTTTTTAAAAACCCTAACCTGTAATATGGTGTCAGTGACTTGCCATGACTAAGTGAGCCAGACAAGAATAGAATAGAATAGAATAGAATAGAATAGAATAGAATAGAATAGAATAGAATAGAATAGAATAGAATAGAATAGAATAGAATAGAATAGAATAGGTCTTCTAGCCCAGCCCACTGCTCAAGCAGGAGAACCTATATTATTTCGGAGAAGTGACTGTCTAGTCTCTTCTTTAAAACCTCCAGTGATGGAGCGCCCACGATTTCTGAAGGCAAGCTGTTCCACTGGTTATCTGTCCTCACTGTTAGGAAGTTTCTCCTTAATTCCAGGTTGCTTCTCTCTTTGGTTAGTTTCCAACCAGTTTCTTGACCTGCCCTCTAGTGCTTTGTAAACTACAGTTGACCCCCTCTTCTTTCTGGCAGCCCTTCAAATACTGGAATATTGCTATCATATCATCCCTCATTCTTCTTTTCTTTGGACTAGCCAAACCAAAATCCTGCAACCATTCTTCATATGTTTTAGTCTTCATGCCTTTGATCATCTTAGTTGCTCTTCTCTGAACTTTTTCCAAAGTCTCAACATCCTTTTGTACTATGGTGACCAAAACTGGTTGCAATATTCCAGATGTGGCCTTACTAAGGTCTTATAATACTAATACTTCACATGATCTTGATTCTATGCCTATGTTTATACAGCCCAGGATTGTATTAGTTTTTTTTTAACTGCTGCTGCACACTGCTGGCTCATATTCAAATGACCATCCACTAGGACTCCAAAGTCCCTTTCACAGTTACTGTTTTTGAGCCATGTCTCGTCTAATCTGCATTTATACCTTTGATTTTTCCTGCCTAAACATAAAAGTTTGCTTTTCTCCACATTAAATTCATTTTGTTGAATAGGGATCATTGTTCAAGTTTGTCAATATCTTTTTGTATCCTGAGCTATTCCTGCCAGTTTAGTGTCATATGCAAATCTGATTAGTTCCCCTTCTATTCCCTCATCTAAGTCATTTATGAAAATATTGAAGAGGACACAGCCTTGTGGTACCCCACTGCTTACTTCTCTCCATATGGAAATAGTACCTGTCAACTTCAAACCGAACCTGGTAGCAGCCATTTTTCTGTTCCTCAGTTGCCACATAGAGGGGAAAGGGGGGGAAGGAGGTTGGAATGCGTTACTAGACGCAACAGAGAGCTTTCTGTGAGAACCCAGGTCATCTCTACTGGTAGCAGAATTGGTTTTCCTTTAAAGTTGTGCTGATATGATGTACTCAATAAAGAAGACCTTTGAGAAGGAGCCCAGTCTCAGAGTTCTGATTTGCTTGGGTTCATTAGTCAGAGCCTTACAGTACCATTAAGGACTACTTCTTGAGTACTGCAAGTACATGAGTACTGTCTTGAGTACATCTGATGGTGATATTGTCTATGCCACATTTTTCTAGCTTACCAGGAAGTAGGCTCTGGTCTACTTTGTCAAATGCCTTACTGAAATCTAAGTATTCTATGTCCGCAGCATTTCGCTGGTCTATTAATTTAGCCACTTTATCAAAGAATGGTTTGTCATGATCTGTTTTTAACAAACCATGCTGGCTACTACTTATAACTTTATTTGCTTCTAGCTGTTTACAGATCTGTTTCTTGATTATCTTGATTATCTACAATAAAAACAAAACACAACACAAGCTGGAAGGGACTTTGGAGGTATTCTAGTCCAATCAAGCAGGAGACCCTATATCATTTCAGACATGTGGCTGTCCACTTTCTTCTTAAAAATTCCAACTGATGAAACATCCACAATTTATGAAGGCAAGCTGTTCCACTGGTTAATTGTTTTAATTGTTAGGAAGTTTCTCCTTAATTCCAGGTTGGCTTCTCTCCTTTATCAGTTTCCATCCATTGTTTCTTGTCCTGCCCTCTGGTGCTCTGGAAAATAAGTTGACCCCATCTCCTTTTTTGGCAGACCTTCAAATATTGGAATACTGTTATCATTTCAACCCTAGTTCTTTCCTCTAGATTAGCCAAACACAAATCCTGCAACTGTTCTTCATATATTTTAGTCTCCAGGCCTTTGATCATCTTAGTTGCTCTACTCTGAACTTTGTCCAAAGTCTCAGCATCTTTTTTGTAGTGTGGTGATCAAAATTGGTTACAGTATTCCAGGTGTGGTCTTACTAAGGTTTATAAAGTGGTACCAATAGTTCAAATGATTTTGATTCCATGTCTCTCTTTGTACAACCCAGGATTGTATTAGCTTTTTTGGCGGCAGCTGCACACTGCTGGCTCATATTCAAGTGATCATCCAAAATGTCTCTAAGCTCCCTCTCACAATTACTGTTTTTGAGCCAGGTCTAGCCTAATCTGCACTTGTACCTTTGGTTTTTCCTGCCCAGGTGCAAAACCTTGCTTTTCTCCACATTAAATTTCATTTTGTTGGAAAGGGCCCACTGCTCAAGTTTCTCAAAATCTTTTGGATCCTGTCTTCTAGGGCGTTGGCTATTCCTGCCAGCATAGTGTCATCTGCAAATTTGATGAGTTCCTCTTCTATTCCTCATCTAAGTCATTTTTGAAGACATTGAACAGTACTGGGCCTAAGATGGAACCTTGTGGTACCCCACTGCTTACTTCCCTCTATGTAGATGTAGTACAGATGTAGTAGTCCCATTAAGGACTACTTGTTAAGTACGGTTTGTCAGCTAACTACAGATCCATCTGGTGGTGATATTATCTGTTCTACATTTTTCTAGCTGACCAAGAAGTAGGTTGTGGTCTACTTGTTGAATGCCTTACTGAAATCTAAGTATACTCTGTCCACAGCATTTCGCTGGTCTACTAATGTAGCCATTTTATCAAATGAAATAGGATTGGTATGGTATAATCTGTTTTTAACCAACCCTTCTTGGCTTTTAGTTATAATTTTATCTTTCCATCTTTGTGTGTAGTCATATGAAAACAATGTCCCATGACTTTTTTTCAAACTGTTTATCCATCAGGCCCAAGAGGAAGAGTTCTGATTTCACTTGAATATTTATATTTAAAATCTTTTGAATCATTGTATGTATTTGAACTTTATATGTTTTTAGATGCAAATATGTTCTTTGATTATCTTTTCCTGGATCTTACCAAGTATAGATGTTAGACTGATTGGTCTGTAGTTTTCTGGGACTCCCCCCTCCTTTCTTGAAGATGGGAACCGCATCAGCCCTTTTCCAATCCTCCCGATGTGCCAAGATTTTTGAAAGATATGGTACAATGGTTCTGAGATAACATCTGTCAACTCCTTCAGAAGGGATGCAATCTGTCACGTCGTGATTTATATTCATCAAGATCAGGCAGGTGTTCTCTTACCATTTTCTTGCTTATTTTAATTTTTACTGTCTATAGTATGTCTAGTCTGTAGTTATTTTGATATGTTGGGCTACAATTTCTTTTTGTGTGAAAACTGATGTGAAGAATGAATTAAGCAGCTCTGCTTTCTCCCTACTGCCTGTTACTTCCTTGCCATCTTCTCTCTTTAGTGGACCAACTTCCTTGACTTTTTTCATGTTGTTAATATATTGAAAGAAATTTCTTTTATCATCTTTGACTTTTGTTGCAAGTGTTAGTTCACGCTGAGTGTGTGCTTTCCTGAATACATCATCTTTGCAGATTCAGGTTTTATATTGGTATTCTTCCTTAGTTATGTGTCCCTCTTTCCATTTTTTGTACTTGTCCTTTTTGTTTTTCAATTTATCAGAGAGAATTTTGTGCAACCATGCTGGTTTCCTCTTGGATTTTTTTTTTCTTTTTCAGTGGTATTGTGCTGGACTGGGCTTTTATGATCACATTTTTCAGAATTTCCCATGCTTCTTGAGTTGTTTTCTCCTGTAGGATTTTCATCCTAAGGATTTTTATCCTTTTGGATGAAAAAAATTGTCAGCTAGGTTGGTTAGGAATCTGTTTGATCTCCCACTTGCTGCAGAGTTTGTCTCCCAGTTAATATCTGGATAGATAAAGTCTCCCATTATTACTGTGGTATGCTTCCTACATGCATTTGTTAATTGGTTGGCAAAGACTTCAACTATTTTTTATTGGTTGGGTGGCCTGTAATATACACCTATGGCAATGTCACCCTTTTTTCTTTTATATTGACCAATATACATTCTAGAGGGGTTTTATCTTTGATCATGTCCATTTCTGTAAATATTTAGTAATCTCTTACTCCACCTCCACTTTTTGTAGATCTGTTTCTTTTGAACAATTTGTATCCATCCATCAGTACATTCCAGTCATGGGTTTCATCCCACCAAGTTTCTCTAATGGCAACTACATCATACCTACCCCCATGTATTATTGATTCTAATTCACTCTGTTCGTTTCCCAAGCTTTGAGCATTTGTATATAAACATTGAAAAGGTCTTAAATGCCATGGGCTTTTCTGCATCTCTTGTTGTTTGAGTTTTTCTTTTTTTTTTATCACTCCCTACCTCACTGTTCGATTTGTTTTCTTGAGATTTATGATTTTGTGTTCTAAAATTCTAAAGTTTGCTCACCCTCCCCCCATAATTTTAATTTAAAGCTCTTCTGATGAGTTGAGCCAGTCTTTTTCTGAGTACATTTTTTTCTCTTTTCATGAGGTGCAGCCCATCCTTTGCCAAGAATCCTCTGTGGAGGTAATGCAGTACACGGTGCAGGAAACCAAAGTTTTCTTGGCGATACCAACTCTTTAGCCAGTAGTTTATTTCTCAAATCCTTTTTCCTTCAATGGGTGTTTAACTTTTGTTGGGAGTACTGATAAGAACACTACTCGAGCTCCTAGCTCCTTAACTTTATTGCCTAGTTACTTGTAATCTCTCAATATTGTACTCTGCGTCTTTTTTGTGTTATTCGTCCCTATGTGTAGGTGGAGAAAGGGGTAGTAATCTTTGGGACTAATTATTTTGATTAGGTTCTCAGCCACATCCTTGATTTTTGCTTCAGGGAAACAACAAACTTCCCTAGATTGTATGTCCGGTTTGCAAATGGCTGGTTCTGTTCCTTTGAGAATAGAATCTCCTATCACCAACACTCACCTTCCTTTTGGGGGAGAGTGCAGTCTGGGGTGCTTTTCTGTTTATCGCAGATGTGTTTGATGATGTGACATTTTTAGGGATATTTGATGTCTCTTTTCTAGGTGTCCGCATGTTTTCTTTTGGGGAGAGGTTATGGGCCTGCGTATTTTCATCTAGGGGGAGAAATCAATTCCTCAGTATCAATGGGGGTGCTTCTGAATGGGTTAGGTTGGGCAGTAGATGTATGTTGTTTCTTTCTTTGTTTATCATGTTTCCTTCTATGTGTGATATGCCTCCATTTGTCTTCCTCCAAGGATTTATCCACAGGGTCAAATACTCTGGGAGTTATTTGTTCATTATTTGGTTTGATTTGGGTATTGCTTTCTTGTGTAGGTTGAAGTTTGGCTAGAATTGCCTCTAGAGCCTTAACTTTTTCTTCTAGTAGTTCATACAATTTATATTTAATACATGTATAATTTGGGTGGTCTTTGGGCATTGGCACATACATGGAACATATATTGCATACCATTATAGTATCAGTCACCTGTTCAATGAGTTTGTTTCTTTTTGCTGGTTCTTTTAAGGGATAAATATATATATATAAAAGTAGGAGATTTTGTTTCAATATGTATTTGAAGAAAGAAAAAAAGTTTAAAATTTGGGTAGTTCATTTAAAGATGTGGAAGATTTTGCCACAATTTTTCAGAAGAAAAATGTAAGTTAAAAATTTAAAAATGGAATACAGCTAGTCCTCAACTTACAACAGTTCATTTAGTTACTGTTCAAAGTTACAATGGCTTTGAAAAAAGGGACTTATGACCGATTTTCACACAACCATTGCAACATCCCTATGGTCACATGATCAAAATTCAGATGCTTGGCAACTGGTTCATATTTATGATTGGCTGTGTCCTGGGGTCATGTGATCAGCTTTTGTGATCTTATAACAAGCAAAGTCAATAGGGAATCCAGATTCACTTAACAATTGTGTTACTAACAATGAAATGATTCACTTAATAACTGTGGCAAAAAGTCATAAAATGGGGCAAACTCATTTAACAAATGTTTCATTTAGTAACATAAATTTTGGGCTCAATTGTGGTCGTAACTCAAGGATTAAAGTTTTCAAAATTTAAAAGTTTTAAAGTTTAAAAAATTGAAATTTGAAAATCTCCCTTTTTTGTTGATGGAGGTATAGTGCAGGGTCGGCAACCTTAAACACTCAAACAACCACAAAGCCCCCCATTCAATTCTGGAGCCAACCGGAAGTCCAGTTCCCCCACCATAGAGTCTCCTTCTAGTCCAGATCCTTTTTCTTCTACTTATCCTAACCAAAAGCCCTATCAATTGTGGAGCTGACTGGCAACAGGAAGCCGCAGCAGAGGGATGAAAGAGCCACATGCGGCTCCAGAGCCACAGGTTGCTGAACCCTGGTATAATGCTTTGCTCATAGCCTTGTTTCTATCTTCTCTGTAACTAACCCTAATTTTTAATCCTTTTTTCTGCCTTTTTGTGCTTGTTTTTCTACCTTGTTATTTATTTAATTTACTATTATGTTAGCTAGTTTTATTTATCCTTTTCTTCCCTATATTTGTTTAAGTTTTTGAGTTCCAATTCCTCCCTACCTTATTATTTATTTAAGATTTACCTTATTTATTTACTGATCTTTATTAATCCTGTTCTTCCTTGATTTCTAATGTTCCACTCTTATCCTTATTATTTGCTTGTTTATTTGTCTTTTATTTTCTGTTTTTTGTCCTGTATTTATTTTTATTCTCTACTGGGTCTTTCCTCTCTGCCTATTGGGACCTCAGCCTTAATTTGTTGCCTTCATTTCCATCTTTTGCCACTTGTCGTTTTCTCCACCAGTTCCTTTTGTCTTTCGGTGCTCATGTCTTTTTGGCCTCATCTCTGCTCTGGTCAGCTCCTCTCGTCCTGCCGTTTAGCTCTTTTGTTAGTTCAGCTCTGTTGTCTGGTCTGCTCTGCTCACCCTGCCACTCAGCTTTAGAGAACAGATCTCTAACTCGATGTGCAGTCTCTGCTGCTGAAATTCTCCCCTCCACCTATTCCACCACCATTAATTTCTCACAGCCACCAGTTCCCTTTTTGGAATGGGTTGCTCCAGGTCTTTTGTCCTCTGCCTCAGACAAGCTAGGGAGGGCTGCTGGGCTGACAGGAGACAGTGGGCTGCGGATATCGCTGGAGAGGGAATGCTGATTAAGTCCTCCACAAGTCCTCCATCTGGGGCAGGTTGCTGGGGAGGAAGGATACAGGGAGAGGGCTGCAGTAGTCGGCCTGCCTCTATTTTGCTAGGCCCTGGGTCAGGATGCCTGGCTGCCCCTCAAGCCCAGCTGCCTAGATTAGAGTATGGGTCTAGGCAATTACTAAATATACTGTGACCCACCAGTTTGCTGCCTCCAACAGCCTCCCTTCTTGTCCGCAGTTCAGCTGCCAGTTCGCTGCTTTCAGTTGCCTCTTTTCCAGCACTGGGCTGCTTAGCTGGGCTCCTGAGCTAGACTTATTCTCTACTGCCGGCTGCCTCCAACTCAGCATGCAGCCATTCATTCGCTGTGCTGCTGTTTTGCTGGTGTTTTCCTCCTTACCTCCAATTTCTTCTTTTCCTTTATCCTTTCTATCTTCCTTATCTAACTTTCTGCTTCTTTTTTCTCCCTTTTTCCCCCTTCTCCTTATACTTTTCTACTTAATTTAGTAACTTCTCTCCCCGCCATCTGATGCTGCTTCCTCCACCTAAAATATAATATAATATAATATAATATAATATAATATAATATAATATAATATAATATAATATAATATAATATAATATAATATAATATAATAATATAATATAATATAATATATTGTATCATATCACATATCATAGCATATTTCAATAAAAAAGAGAATAGAATAAAAAATACAGAAGTTGCTTACTCATACAACCCATGTTGATAAAATATACAAAGCAAACTTAAAATAGTAAATATCAAAATGAGAAAACAAATATTTACCTGGACTGAGAGTCTGGTAAGATCTCAGAGGTAGGTATGCTGAAAATATTTTCAGGAATATTATTTATGATGAAAGAAACTTCATTTGAATTAATTGAAGACTGTTCCTGAATTTCAGATTTCTTTAAGTCTCCCTTTTCCATGTTCTGTTCAAAAAAGCACAACAGATTTTAACATGAATTCTAGCAATGTCAGAGCTTACATTTTAGGGGGGGAAAGAATTTTTTCTCTGGTGCATAAGCTTTCAGTGTACATACAAACAATAAGATAACATGATCATAAAATACCAATAGGAGAAGATAGTAGAAAAGAGGAGAATAATAATAATAATAATAATAATAATACGGCCATACTACATGGGTAAGTATCCTTGGACATAAGACAGTACTTTGGTAATTATGTGTTCGGCAGAGTGATGAAATAAGGGGGGAGAACTGTCTTTGCTTGGTTGCTTTGGCATGCAATACTCTATAACAGTTTCCTAAGGGGAGAAGTTGAAACAGGTTATGTCCAGGACCAGTTTATGTCCAGGTCTGTAGATATTTTCTCAGCCCTCTTTCTGATCTGTGCAGTAGCCAGACTCTCAGTGGAAGGCAGGCTGATTGCAATTATTTTTTCTGCAGTTCTAACTATCCATTGAAGTCTGTACTTGTCCTGGTTGCTGTACCAAATCAGAGTTATAGAAATACAAATGACAGACTCAATAATTCTTCTGAAGAACTGTATCAGCAACTCGTTTGGCAGTCTGAGCTTTCTGAGTTGGTGCAGGAAGAACATTTTTTGTTGTGCCTTTTTAATGCCGGTTCTAATGTTAGGTGTCCATTTCAAATCCTGGGAAATTATAGAATGCAATCCCGGGAAATTATAGAATGCAAAAACTTGAAGATCTCTACTGTTGATACTGTGTTGTAGAATATTATAAAAGGTGGTAGAATAGGAGGGCTCCTTCTAAAATCCACTTTCATTTCTACAGTTTTAAGTGTATTCCGCTCCAGACTGCTCTGGCTTTATCAGAGGACCAGTTGTTTAACCTCCCATCTGTATACAGACTTATCATCATCTTAAATGAGACCAATGACTATTGTATCATCTGCAAACCTCAGTATTTTAATGCGAGGACCACCCAAGCCAAGCAAGGACCTCACACGAACAATTTCCTGACTGACTTTACTTGTGGGAAGCCTGCAAGGAAGATCTCAAATCATGATTGGGTGACTGAACTGAAACTGAGATATAAAACTGAAATGCTAATAAATAAGGAAAATAATTAATTGATGTTGGAATAAGAAATTAGAAATTAAAGAAAATAAGAGGTGGAAGGTCAATTTACTTAAAAGGTTTCAAGATAAAAATGGAATAAGTTGAAATATATTGTTAATAATCAAAAATGTGATTGGGATTTTGAGAAATATATTCAATAAATGGAGAAAAAAATCGGGGTTGCCCAGATACCATTGTGGAAAATACTGAATTGAAAATGAATACAACAATCGAGAGAGAATGGAAGGAGAAGGAGAGGGATAGAAGAAGAGGAGAAGAGAAGAAGGAGAGAGAGGAACAGAAGGAAGGAAAAAGGAGAGGAACAAAGGGAGGGGGAATAAGAGCAAGGGAGAAGATTGGAAGGGAGGAAGAAAGGAGGAGGCGGAGAAAGGAAGTGGAAGTTGAGTGGAAGTAGGAGAGGAGGAAAGAAGAAAGTAGAAAAGGATAGAAGAAGGGAGGGAAGGGAAAGAGGAGAAGGAGAAGAAAGATTGCTGTAAAATAAGAGAGATGAAATGGTAGAAAGGCAACCCCGAACATGCTTAAACTTATTAGGATGAAGAATAAATTAATATGGAAGTTAAAAGAGAAAATATATGATTAACAATGGATAAGACAAGACAACTAATTGAAATAATGTTAAGAAATTAGGATCTGAGAGTAGATGGTGATATTGTTCATATAATAAGTGTAGAAGTATTAAGGTAAGATAAAAAAGTAGGGAAAAAGAATATTTTGGTAGAAACTGTAACTATGTAAAATGTATTTGGATATAACAAGTTGTATAAGACATGATAGAGTCAATACTCTGTTCATAAAATATGTGGGTGTGCGTGAAAGAAAAAAAACAATAAAACTTGATTTTTTTTAAAAAAATGATCAGGTAACTACACATGCTGCAGCAGTCAGAAATCTGTGCCAGTTGCCAAGTGCCCATATCACGATCACATCTGTGAGGTGCTGTAATGGCTGGAAATTTGAGGATCAATTTTAAGTATCATTTCTTCAGTATCATTGCAAATTCAGTCACTGAAAGAGTGATTGTTAAATAAGGATCACCTGTCATAAGCCAACGTTAAAAAATCTGGGTCAATTTTAAACCCTGGATTTAATATACATTGGAATCATTTTGTTGTTGTTGTTTTTATAAAGGGTAGGTCATAAATAAATAGATGCCATACTGTCCATGTTCAGTCACCACTTTGTAATAAATTGGGTTATGTAAAATAATATAAAAGGCTGGCTTGGACTCAATTCTTCAGTGCCAATTTTGGTCCAGAAGTAATTAAAGCAATATCACACTAATTCAATTCTATTCTACATTATCAATACTCATCAAGTACTTGGAAAAATAATTTCTAAAAATACTGGTTTAAAAACTTACCACTTTATGCTTTATAGACTCAGATGAATCATCTTCAGAATAAATACTTGTAGTGGAATCAATAAATTGCAAAGGCAGTGTTCCAAGTGATCCATCAGTGTCCTCCTAGTTAGAGAACATAAAAACATATTCAACTGAATGCAATTGCCATTTACATAAAAATACCACCATGGAAATGGAATATACCGTATTTTTTGGACCATAAGATGCACCAGTGTATAAGACGCACTAAGATTTCGAAGAGGTAAGAAAGAAAGAAAAAGTGTTTGCCCTCCCCAGCCTCCAGGAACATTCTTCAAGCCTCCCAAATCCTCTGCGTGCGCTGTTTTTGCAAAAAAAGGGCCCATTTTCCGCAAAAATGGGGGCATTTTTGCCCTCCCCATTCCACAGGAGCACTCTGCAGGCCCAAAGCCTTTGCACGCCCTGTTTTTGTGCAAAATGGGCCCATTTTTTGCAAAAATGGGACGCACAGGGCGGGGTTTTGGGAGGCCAAAAATGGCTATATTTGGTGTGTAAGACGTACCAACATTTCCACCCTCTTTTTTGGGGGGGGAATGTGTCTTATACTCCAAAAAGTATGGTATTTAAACTTTTTAAAAAGACTTATTTTTCCTTTACATGGTTTAAATTTGGGATTCACAACTTAATTGGATTTGGATACACATTTTTTCCCCAAAGCCCTTTCAAGGCCAACATATCAGTATCAAAGCTAATATTATAATATTGTATCTTTGCTCTTCCTCACTGTTACAACTGATTTACCTACCTATGGGTATAAAGCATCTGTGATACATGACTGATACCTCTAATCTGCACATTAAGTAAACATTTCAAATGGTCAAAATACCTTCCAAATTGTATTTTCACTGCTCATCTATATCTATATCAAATTCTGCAATGATCTCTGCTGCCTACAAAGTTTGGTAAACCCCTAGGGTCAGGGTATGCTAATCAACTGTTCTGCACTTAATCAAATGCCAACATCCTTTTTCTGATTTTACAGATCTTGATCAATAACCAAGTATACACCCTGAATAACCAACTCTTTGATCTTATACATTAAGAGCAAAATTATTAATGTTTGTTAGCTATTTTAATTTCATACTGCTTACTTCAGAACTGAACTTGTTGTAATAACTTCATGAGTACGAGATAAAAATAATTGACAACATAAATCCTCATATGGTTTTACTGTTATCACTTTTGCAGTTATACACTTCTCTCCAATACCAAGCAAGATTTGTTAGTTGGTTGCCAAAAAGGACATCTATTTTTTCTGTCTGATTGGTGGCCTATAGTATACACTTATGGCCATGTCATTCTTTTTTTTCTTTTATATTGACCCATATGCATTCTAGGAGGTTTTCATCTTTGGTTTCATGCATTTCTGTAGCAATATAGTGGTTCTTCACATACAGTGCAACTCCATTTCTTTTATGGGGTCTGGTTTTTTTTGAACAGTTTGTATCCTTCTATCAGGATGTTCCAGTCATGGATTTCATCCCACCAAGTTTCTGCTATTCCAACTACCGTATTTTTTGGAGTATAAGACGCTCCAGACTATAAGACGCACCTACCTTTTTTGGTGAGGAAAACAAAAAAAAGAAATCTGCCTCTGCCTCTGCCTCCCAGCAATTTACCTCCTTGCAGCAAGCAGCAGAGGCCCACGCAGCAATAAGCAATGGCAATCCCTGCAGCCTGAAACAGCTGAGAGTCAGGAGGCCGATCCAACGGGCAATCAACTTGTGCTAATTAGGCTGTGCTGAAACTGAAATAGGCTGTTTCTTCTTGCTGCTTGCTGCAAGGAGGTAAATTGCTGGGAGGCAGAGGCCAAAGGGTGGGGGTCAGTGGGTGGGCGGGGCTACATTCAGTGTATAAGATGCACCTAAATTTTCATCCCCTTTTAGTGGGGAAAAGTGTTTTCTTATACTCCCAAAAATACGGTCTACCATACCGTGTTTCCCTGAAAATAAGAACCTTATATTTTTTTTAACCCTGAAATAAGTGCTTGGCCTTATTGCCATGCGCTTAAAACCCCGATTGGGCTTATTATCAGGGGATGTCTTATTTTGGGGAAAACGGGGTATTTACCTTCAAGATTTAAACCAAGCAATAATTTTTAGAATGACTTCATAAAATAAAATAAGTTATATCAGAAGCAGCATTAGCCTCAGAATATTAGCCTCGTTTCTCTTATTTTAGCCATGTGAGTTTGTGCTTCCTCAAAAAATAATAATAAATAAATAAAAATCCAGGAAATGTACAATATAGAAATGCTATTTCCTATTCCCTCAGTCTACAAGAAAAACCTGAAAGAGGGACACCAAGAGCAAAAGTCTATAGAAAGTTATTTTATAAAATCCAGCTGAAAATGCATTTCTTTAACATAAACAAATGAATTATAAATCTCTAAGTTTTTAAAAAATATGTTTTGCTTTTATTTTTCTGCATATATTTATAAATTCCATTAAGGCTATTATTGTTATTTAATTAAAACACTGATATACCACCAAAATTTGTATCTGTTTTTATAGTTTCTTACCAAGTAGCTACATTAATTCATTAATAATTTGCACTAAAAGAATTCCATATATCCGATAAATGTTTACCTTCTCCTGAATGTTCTCATCCACATTTGACAATTGAGTGTTCTCATTTGGTAAATGCAAAGATACAGATACAGGACTCTCTTTACAAAAGACATGCCAGCTGGGAAATCTGTTAAATTTAAAAAAAAAATCTAAAATACAAATGGACAGAGATGCATTCACAACAAAGATAGTGCTATGATGAAACAAGAACAGCGTATTATCATTGCTAAAGAATTTGTTCTCTTTTATCTCCAATTTATACAGTTCTTTTGCTTTTAAAACAAATAAACAAACCCCATTTACCAGTATAAATGTTGGGGGAATTAGAATTGCAATTTAACAGGTTTTATTTTATTTTATTTTATTTGCATTTATATCCCGCCCTTCTCCGAAGACTCAGGGCGGCTTACACTATGTTAGCAATAGTCTTCATCCATTTGTATATTATATACAAAGTCAACTTATTGCCCTCAACAATCTGGGTCCTCATTTTACCTACCTTATAAAGGATGGAAGGCTGAGTCAACCTTGGGCCTGGTGGGACTTGAACCTGCAGTAATTGCAAGCAGCTGTGTTAATAACAGACTGTCTTAGCAGTCTGAGCCACCACAGTAACAATGTCAACTTTGAACCGAACCTGGCAGCAGCCATTTTTCTGTTCCTCAGTTGCCACACAGAGGGGGGAGGGGGGAAGGAGATTGGAATGCCTTACTAGATACAACAGAGTGCTTTCTTGTGAAAACCAAGGTCATCTCTACTAGCAACAGATAAGGTCGGGGAAGGAATGCCTGGAGAGCCCGCCTATTAACCCAATTGGCCAATGTGATCTGTGACACTCGGGGAGGGGGTTATTTCCTATTTTAATTATACTGAAACCGCAGGAATGAACTAGGGTTGGTTTTCCTTTAGAGCTGTGCCCATATGATATACTTAATAAAGAGAATCTTTATTTATTTATTTATTTATTTATTAGATTTCTAGACCGCCCTTCTCCCGAAGGACTCAGGGCGGTGTACAGCCTTATTTAAAACACATAAATACACAATATAAATCCCAAATTTAAAATACATTTACAATGAAATATTTAACAGGCCAATTTAAACTAAAATGGTCATAGACCGGTATAAAACCCTTAAAATTTAAAAATTATAAATTAATACATTTAAAATTCAATTAAAATCAAATTAAAATAAATATTAAATTAAAATAAATATTTAGGCTAGTCCCGCCCGATTGAATAGTAGAGTCTTCAGTTCCCGCTTGAAGGTACGGAGGTCAGGAAGTTGACGTAGCTCTGGATTCTAGTCTCAGAGTTCTGATTTGCTTGGGTTCATTAGTCGAAACCATAACATTAAACCAACTCTTCTAATTCTGTCTCTGGGTACCTGAGCCCTGGCTGCCCACCCGACAACACCGGGAGGACGGAAAAGACTAAGGGAAGATTTTCTGCAAGGAGGGTTTTCTGGAACGCTGACACAGAGATGAAGACAGGGAAAGTAGCCGCTAACACTAGTGCTGCCCCAGCAGGGCCTCACAGCTGGCAGGTCAGACCAGAGAGGCAATCCTTCCACTGGCAACCAGGCCAAAGGTCCATGTGGAAAGGACAAAAAGGCCAGCAATGCAAAAGGACACCTTAACCTCTGAGGACCTCTATCAAGCGGAGAGGGAGACTTGGTGCAGGTATATTGAAGGCTGCCGAAGTGACCTTTTCCCAGAGGTCTCCTCAATCACTGGCCACCCATGTCCTGAGATAGAAGTCAAAGAGGACCGTAGAGTATGACAAACACAGGAAATGGAAATACCTAACCACCTTTCACAGCCCAACAGAAGTGGCTTAGGGAGATCAGCCTCACCCTGGATGGCACAGATGGCCTTGGCCTTACTATCAGGGGCCCAGTTGGTTCCCTGGGCCGTGGAAACCCCACTTTTTCTGCTGCCAGTAGACCCACCACCAATAAAGGCCATGTTTGATGGGGACCTGGAGAAGTTGGCATTATTCCTTAATCAGGTATGGTCTAATCTAGAACACTACGCCCCAGTCTACCCATCAGACATGGTGATGGTGAATGCCATGGCCGCCAACCTAGAGGGGGAAGCCATGGAGTGGGTGACGAGGCTCCACAACAAAGACATGCCAGATCAATGCCTTCATGGGGGAGCTGACAGATAGATCTGAAGACGAATCCCAAGCTCTGCAGCCCGAAGCAGAAATCTGACACCTAAAGCAGAGGGGCTGACTAGCAAAGAAGTATGTTTGGGGGTTCCGCAGAGTGGTCAGTAAGCTGAAGTGGTGGCCAGACCGGCTGCCGGTCTACCATTTCAAGAACTACTATAGGCCTGAATCTATTGGGACTCCCCGAGTGGACCCATGATTCATACCGGATGGCCATAACGCTGTACCTCAAGCTAAAGCAGTGCAAGAAGTGCAACATGCCCGAATCAAAGTCCAAGCGGAGCCAAGAAGGCCACCCACCATCCCTCCTTCTGGTCCGGCCACAGGCCCCATCAAGTGTTTCAGCTGCAGCCAGCAGGGCCATCAAGCCACTGAGTGCCTGGCACCGGCAACCCAGCTGAAAGCAACCCCAGCGACATTGTCTAAGCCAAAAAAGCCACTGGAGAATGGCCGGGAGAAGTCAAGTTTAGCGTGCCAGGCCATAGAGATCTCCTCCCCCTCAAGCGAGTAAGAGGGAACTCTGGCTGAGAGAGAGCAGCAGTCTGCCTATGACAGCAAAGATATGGGCAAAGGTTGTTGTGCTGTTGCGTGCACGAACAGCAGCATTGCCATGAGTTTTATCATGCCAGTGCAGCCTCTCTTTTTTTTTTTTTTTTATTGAAAGAGTTTTAAAAAAACAAAAACATTTTTCCCCCTTTTTTCCCCCTCCCTCCCCAAAAAAACAACAACAAAACACCCCCCTCCCTCCCCCACCCCCCGGCTTCCCGGGTCAATCACAAGGTAAAGTTATACATAAACCAAACATAGAATAAAATTTTCCCTTCCAATCCAAATAACCACATCCAAAGCTTTTCGTCTCCCAACCCCTCCCATTACATAAAATAACTTTCTAATTATTCAAAGGCAATCTGATATTTCTTAATCTGATATCTGTTTTGTAGATAATCAATCCATTTTTCCATTCAATTAAATATCTTTCCTGCGTATTGTCTTTTAAAAGCGCTGAGATTTTAGCCATCTCAGCCAAATTAATAACTTTCAATATCCATTCTTCTATTGTAGGTATCTCTTCTTTCTTCCAGTATTGTCCAATCAACAGTCTTGCTGCTGTTATTAAGTTCAAAATCAATTTAGTCTCAATCCCTGTACAATCCATTATAATTCCCAAAAGGAAAAATTGTGGCAGGAACTTTATCTTCTTCTTCAGTACATTTTGAATAATCCACCAAATTCTTATCCAAAAGACCTTAATTTTCTTGCAAGTCCACCAAATATGAAAATATGTAGCATCATCACAATCACACCTCCAACATTTCGCTTGGATATTAGGATACATACATGATAATTTTTTGGGATCTAAGTGCCATCTATAAAACATCTTATAAAAATTTTCCTTAAATTCTGTGCTTGTGTAAACTTAACATTTCTAACCCAGATTTTCTCCCATGTTTCCAACATTATTGGTTCCTGAATATTCTGTGCCCATTTTATCATACAATCCTTTACCAAATCCTTTTCCGAATCTATTTCAAGCAACACATTATACAATCTCTTTATATGCTCCTGGGTCTGATTTCTAATTTGCTTTATTAAATTTTCCTCCCTTTGCATTATACCAATTTTTTGATCTTCTTTCCATCTAGCACTTATTTGCCCATATTGAAACCAAGTATAATTCCTCCTTCTTCATTTTAATATCTGTAATGATTTTAATTGCAATCTACCTCCTTCAGCATACAAAAGTTCTTTATATGTAATCATTTCCTGTTTCTGTTCTATATTTATATTCTCTATTGCATGTCTAGGGCTCGCCCATATAGGAATCTTGTAATCTAATTTATAGGAATATTTTTCCAGACCATAAAGAGCACTTCTCAACACATGATTCTTAAAAGCCCTATCCACTTTTTTCCATAAAATAAGTACGCATGCCATCCATATAACAAGTCATAACCTTCTATATTCAAAATTCTTTCCTCTGTTAAGTTAAACCAGTCACTTATTACTGAAAGGGTTACTGCTTCATAATATAGTTTAAAGTTAGGCATTCTTAAACCACCTCTTTCCCGTGAGTCCTGTATTATTTTCATTTTAACCTCGCCTTTTTACCCTGCCATATAAATTTATTAATCCCTCTGCCAATCTTCCAAATTTTTATCCTTTTTAATTATAGGTATCATCTGGAACAGAAACAAAAATCTAGGTAACACATTCATTTTAATCCTTCCCAATAGGGATAACTGCAATTTCTTCCAGCCACTCATATCATTCTGAACTTTTTGCCATAGCAAGTCATAATTATTCTTATAAAGTTTCTTGTTCGATGAGCTAATATAGACCCCTAAATATTTAACCTTTTTTACTACCTCAAATCCTGTCATTTCCTCTAGTTTTTGTTTCTGTTGTATAGACATATTTTTAATTATCACTTTTGTTTTATTCTGATTTATTTTAAATCCTGATACCTTTCCATATTTATCAATTACTTCCAACAAAAATCTACTTGAATTTATAGGATTCGTTAACGTAACCACTACATCATCTGCAAAAGCTCTAACTTTGTACTCATATTGTCTAATCTTAATTCCCTCTATTTTCATTAAGTCTCGTATTTTATCTAATAATGGTTCCAGAGTCAAAACAAACAATAATGGTGATAAGGGACATCCCTGTCTTGTTCCTTTCGCAATCTTAATAACTTCTGTCAAACTACCATTTACTATAATCTGTGCTGTTTGCTCTCCATAAATCGCTTTAATTATTCTAATAAAACAGTCTCCAAATTGCATTTTCTCTATTAATTTAAATAAAAAATCCCAATGCAATCGATCAAAGGCTTTCTCTGCATCCAAAAAAATAAGTGCCGCTGAAGTATTCTTCTTTTCCAAATATTCCAATATATTAATAATCTGTCTAACATTATTCCTCATCTGCCTCCCTTTTATAAAACCAGATTGATCAGTATGAATTCTTTGTTGTAAAACTAACATTAATCTATTTGCTATTATTTTTACAAAAATCTTATAATCATTATTTAAAAGTGAAATCGGCCTGTAGTTACCAGGTTTAGAGCAGTCTTGCTCCTCTTTCGGTATTAGTGAAATAAAAGATGTTTTCCATGACGGGGGTATTCCCACTCCTAATTGTATCTGATTAAATAATTCTTTAAGTGGGCCTAATATTTCATCCTGTGTTTTTATAATAAGTTGCTGTAAGACCATCTGTACCAGGGTTTTCCCATTTTAATTGTTTAATTGCCTCCACTATTTCTCCAGTAGCTATCGGCCGATTCAGCTCCTCCCTCTGTTCTAATGTTAGAATATTAACCTTATAATCTTTCAAATAATCATAAATGTCCCTATCCAATATTTTGTCTTTTGCATATAGTGCAGTATAAAATTCTGAGAATGCCTTTTTAATTTTATCCTGTTGGTATATCTCTTTACCTTTATATTCTATTTTTTGTATGACACGTGCTTTCTGTTTCTTCCTTAAATTATATGCCAACCATCTCCCAGGTTTATTTGCATTACAAAAGGTATTATGTTTAGCATATTGTATATTCGTTGCCACCTGGTCTGCCATTAACATATTAAATTGACTCTGTAATATTTTTATAGCCTCTTTAAGTTTATGATCTTGTGGGTTTTGAATTAATAACTGTTGCTTCCTTTGAATTTCTTCTTCCAAATATCTCGCTGCCTTTGTTTATTATTCCTTTGCCTGTTGTCCAAGTAAATCAATATCCGTCTAATAAACGCTTTGCTCGCTTCCCACACAGTTCCTATAGGTGTCCCTTTGTACATATTAAAATCAAAAAATTCTTTTAACTGTTTCTTACAATAAGTTACATTATCCTCATATCTAAACAGATTTTCATTCAACCTCCATGTTCTACCACCTTTTTTCCCTTGTAATAATTCCATCCATACTGGGCTATGGTCAGTTAAACACCTCGGAAATATCTTCGTTTTCTTCACCCTAGAAAGCAAGTCATTAGAAATTAAAATAAAATCAATGCGTGAAAAAGATTGATGCCTATCAGTAAAATCTCTCTCATCTGGATTCCGTAACCTCCATATATCTCTAAACTCAAAGTCTTCCATCATTTCAAAAAAGGATTTTGGTAATTTTGCATGTATAGGTATCTTCTTGGAGGAGGTTCTCTTATCCCTTCTTGTATCAATTACTCCATTCCAGTCTCCTAATAAAATAAACGAACTATAATCCCAGAGGGTCAACCTCTCATGTAACATTTTGTAAAACTTTTCTTGTTGCTGATTAGGTGCATAAATACCTATCAACAAAGTCTTTTTTGCATCTATCACCAGTTCAATAGCAATAAATCTTCCTTGAATATCTGCCTCAATTAGCTTAGCTGGTATATCCTTCCTGATATATACAACAATTCCATGCTTCTTTTCCAAAGCTGATGCAACAAAATGGTTACCCAATTTTGAATTAATTAAATATTTTTGGTCTGATAATTTTATATGTGTCTCTTGCAAACAAATCACATCATTTTTAAATTGTTTCAAGTAGTGAAATATTTTCCTTCTTTTCTGAGCTGAATTCAAGCCATTAACATTCCATGACAAGATTCTATTTGCCATTACTGGCCTCCTGAAGCTTTGAAGCAGACAACGGAAGCTCCTCCTCTGGTATCTTCCGTCTAGCTCCTCCCACAGTTTCCATAATGGGATCCTGACTTTTACTTTGAGACTGTTGCTCTTCTTTACGCTTAAGGGCTCCTCTTGTCACCCTTTGCTCTTGTGGTTCCTCTAATACTGGCAGCAATAAAGGCTCTTGGATCACCACGCCTTCTTGAGTCTCTTGAAATTTTTCTATCACTTCTATTTCGACTTTCAAAACTGTAGAAAGAAAATCCTTTGCCTTTAAAACAGTGTCAATTCTATATCTCCTTCCTTGATAGAATAGTGTCAGTCCAACTGGCACCTCCCATCTGAATTGAATCTGATGTATTTTAAGTTCTTGTGTAAAAAGCAAATTCCTTCCTGTCTCTTAACATCTTTGAAGGAATCTCTTTCAACACCTTCAACTCCTGTTCTCCAATTTTTAAAGTTGTCTGATATGAAACTTGCAGAATTTGATTTCTCATAGTCCTTTTCACAAAATAAACCACAATGTCCCGAGGAAGCTTTCTCTGTCTTGCAATCCAAGAATTAACTCTATATATTTTATCAATTTGGTAAGCTACCTCTTGGGGTCCACTTCAATAAATTCAGCCAATGCTTCTGATATAATTTTTCTTAAGTCTTCTCACGCTCTTCTTGCATACCACAATTCTAAGAGCTCCTTCCATAAGCTTATATTGTAATATCACAACCTGATCTTCATTTTGATCCACTTTTTCTGAACACCTTTCATTTTGTCTTCTAAATGCTTATTTGACTGAGAGATCTGTTGCATTTCCACTTCCAATCCTTCAATTTTTTTACTCAGTCCTTGAACTGCCATAAGAATATCTTCTCTTATTTTTGCATTAAAATTCTCCATCATCTCTTTTTGCCTATCTTCAGAAAGTTTTAATTGTTCTTTCAATATTTCCTCAAGACTTGGTTCAGATCCCCTTCTTCCAGAAGGCTTTAAAGGTTTAGCTGCCATTCTGTCTTCAAAAGAATCAGGAATTCAAACTTAATAACTCTCCTTCCCTCCTTTCAGTATAAAAAAACTCCGTTTGTAACAATCCACAAGTAACGCTGCTTCATCGTACTAAAAAATTTTTACTTTCACTTTTAGACGCCATTTTAAAAGTCAATTAATCAAAGACAAAGAAAGGTTTCAAGTTTCAAAAAGGGAGTCGGTACTTGCCGTGCTGATTCTGCATCAAAGATCGAACGCTTGTGAAATTCCCGTCTGCTTGGAATATCAATCAATTTAATAAGTCCTCTAGAGCAGAAGCGACATTCCTCTCCTTTTTCCTGATAAAAACAGGAGCGTGCTGAAGTTGGAGGGAGTGGAATTCGGTGGGGTCATAAATCCAGGAAAATTCGGTCTTGAGAGCAAACCCCGTCAGACCTGCCACTCTTCCACAACTCTTGATAACCTCTTTCACCCAGAGATTATGCTAAGCTCAGTGAACAGTGATTTATTTTCTGTTTCACTGACTTTTACAATCTTCTAACACGGAGTGCTCTGTTAGAGCACCCAGCAGGAGGGTGACGTCACTGGAGCCTGCCAGTGCAGCCTCTCACATGCACAACACCACAACCCTCACAGCATCCTACCGTGAGCAGCTGCACTGGCATGGCAAACTACACAGTGTGTCAGGGTTCCAAGTAACACCCCCAACGAAATCAAACTCCGAGGCTTGTGATTCCTCAAAGGTAACTTTTATTAGAGATGTCATATTGGCACATTAGGGAAAAGCCAAAACTGAGAGCTTCTGGGTTTTCCTCACCTAAAAGAAAGTTCAAGACCTTGCCTATTTCTTCCACATGTCTACCACTGCTCCAATCAGTTCCTTCATGTACACTTCACTTTCTTCTCATCACAGCTGTCGAACACCAGGACTTTGAACTTCTCTGCAAAGTTTTGTTATGGCTAACTTTACTTCACTCATGCAATCCCCCCTCCCAACTTCCCATGATAGGACTGTGGCAGGCCTAGATTCTGAAGGCACCAAGGTAGGATGGCTTCTAGGCCTGACAGATGACCCCCCCCTCAAACGAGAAGCGTGTCCTGCGAAGAGAATAAGGATAAGGAGAGTTAATCCACAATTAACGACCCCTCCTCCACCCAGGGGGACCCTTTGGCTTGTCCGGGTACTTATCATGGAACTGCTTAATCAGCCTATCTGCTTTGATGTTCCAACTCTTGACCCAGGTGGCTTCACACAACGGGTACTCTTTCCAGTGTATAAGGTATTACAATTGACCTCTATGTAATCTGGAGTCCAATATTTTATTTACTTCATAATAAACTTCCCCTTGTACTACAATGGAAGGGAGAGGTGGTTGGGTCTGGGGTCTTAAGCTCGACCCAACCACCCTTTTGAGCAAGCTGCAATGAAATATGGGAAGTATTTTTCCCAATATGCGGGGGAGGCTTAGCTGCACTATCACAGGATTAATTATCTTTACAATAGGGAAAGGACCTAGGAACTTCGGTCCTAACTTTCTGCTCAGCAGCCTTAATTTTATGTATTTGGTGGAAAGGAAAACTCTATCCCCCATTCGAAAGGGGGGCTGCAGTGAGCGGTGTTTGCCTGCCTGTTTTTTATATTCCACCTCTGCTTCGGAGAGGGCTTTTTTCGTATTTTCCCACCCCTTGTTTAACAATTCCATCCATTCTGCTAATGACATGGATGTTGGGGGTTCTCTCAGCAGTTCAGGCATGGGGACAGGGGTGAGACTTGTGCTGGAATGTACAGCCTTGTTGTATGCCACTTCTGCAAACAGCAATAGTGCTGCCCAGTTTTCCTGTTGGTAATTCACATAGCATCTGAGGTATTGTTCCACCATGGCATTCGCACATTCAGCGGGCCTGTTTGTGCTCGGACAGAAAGTCAAACTGAGCCCCTGGGTGAACCCAATGGACCTCAGGAACTCTCTCCAGAACTTGACAGTGAATTGGACTCCTCTATCTGAAATAATGTGGCGGGGAGCCCCATGTAGTCGATAGAGGGGTTTGATGAAGAGTTTGGCTAGCTTCTTTGCGGAGGGTAGTCCAGAGCAAGCAGTGAAATGGGCTTATTTGGAAAACAGATCGATGATGGTCCATATCACTGTACTGCCCCCACTCTTTGGGAGTTCTACTATGAAGTCCATTGTGATCTCCTCCCATGGCTTGCTAGGGTCTGCCACTCTTTGCAGAAGTCCCGGCAGCTTGCCAGGTCTGTTCTTCATCGCTGCGCAGGTGGCACAACTCTTAACGTAGTCATCTACCTCTGCTTTCATTTTTGGCCACCAGAATTGTCTTCTGGCGAAGTGCAAAGTTTTCAGGAATCCAAAGTGACCACCTTGTTTGGAGTCCTGGCTATGTTGGAGCATCTTGAGTCTTAGGCTGGCTGGGACATACAGTTTGGATCCTTTCCATGCCAGTCCCTTCCTCATGGTGAGGACACCTTGGTTGTCATTGAGCCAAGGGCCTGTGGGCAGCTCTGTTTTTAGTTTTGCTGCCCATTCCTCACGGCTGGGGTCAGGTGGTTGCCTAATCTGGCTTTTGGTGGTTACTTGGGCGACCAACTGGGAGGAGAGGGGATTATGGCATGGACCACCTCCTCCCGGCGGCTGTCAAATTGGGGTTTTCTGGAGAGTGCATCCGCCAGCACGTTTTTCCCAGCCGGTATGTACTTCAGCTCAAAATTTGAAGCACCTGAAGTATTGAGCCCAGCAGACTTGCTTGGGAGACAATTTCCTGGGGGTCTTTAGGACCTCTAGGTTTTTGTGATCAGTCCAGACCTCAAAAGGTATTTTCCCCCCTCCAGGAAATGTCTCCAGGAGACCAGTGCCCATCAGACGGCATACACCTCTTTTTCCCAGTGAGTCTCTGAAATTCCCACACTAGCTTGTCAGGCCTCCCATCCTGCCTTAGCATGGTGATTTGGGATTCCATTTCTTCTTGCTGGGCGACGTTGCTGAACCTCGCTCTCATCAGTTGGACGAACTCATCCACATTGTCTAGTTCTGGTGCCTCCTCATCATGGAGTTCAGCTATCCACTCTGACCTCTCCCCCTCATTCATGCCCTCTGCGATGGCCGAGACCAACTCCCGGTCAGAGGGGTACTGGTTCCCATATTGGTTGATGTGGGCCCAAATGCAGTTCAGGAAATACACCAGCTTCCCCAGGATCCCATCAAAGATTGCTCGGAAGGGGGGATGTCGTAGCGGGCGCTGGCGGTTGGCCAGGTCCTTGCTGCAGGAATTGCATCTGCGGCGGCATCCACTGGCACTGCACCCACCCTTGGACTGGGTAGTAAACCCACCCAGGAGGGATCTGGTTTGACGGTGGGAATTGTTGTGACCCAGGCCCAAGTAGGTAGTAATAAACTTAGTCCGTGGAAAAAGAAACTTTATTTGAACAGCTCAACTCAAAGTAAAACAAATGCCTCCCAAACACAAATTCTTCAGTTATCTCACAAACCTTAGTCCAATTAGGCAAACTGCCAAAGGCCTTTCCTGGCAAATGTCCAGAAGCCACAAAAAGAAAGACAAACACGAAGCAGAGGGCCAAATACAATGTTGTTTTCCAGCAAGCTGAAACACCAGTGCTGGTCTGTTTTAAGCCTTATGGGAGGGGCCAATCATCTCTTGGCCTTATACCCGAGTTGTCCTCTCTGCTCGAGCTGCTCTTGCCTTTTGGCAGCTCTTCTCATGCGTGCATTAGGAACAGGCTCCTCCTGTTCCTCTGCCTATCAGGCTCTGGAGGCTCTGGAGTCCGCACCTCACTTCCCAATGGCCCTGGCCTCACCTCAGCCTCCTCACTGTCCGACTCCATTGCCAGCTCCGTAGGCTGCTGACAGACCACAACAGGGTCTGTCCTATCCCGGGTGGTGGCTACGGGCCTATCAGGGTCCCGTCCCCAGGTGACTGGATGGGGACTCCATGGCCTGTTTGGTTGGCCAGGAAGGCGTTTGTCCCAGAGTGGCGGGGATCCGTGGTTGGGCTGGCACGCCAGATCAGATTGGGCATCGAGCGACTTGGGACCGAGTGGTAAAGGGTGGCCATTCCAGTCTCTGGAGCCGTGGGCCCTTGGCTTGGAAAAGTGAACGTCGGCTGTGCCAGAGTCCACCCTGGGCCAAAGTGCTGGGGCGTCCCACTTACTCTGAGGTGGCTCAAATGCTCCAGAAAGCCAGCCAGGGATTGGCTGCGCGATGGTGGCAAGAGTCCGCATTGTTCGGAACGCTGGTAGCGCAGTGGTTATGGCCATTTTTATCACAGTTCCCACATCGCTCCTTGAATTGGGGTGCCCCACTGGCCTCACCCAGCGCAGCCAGGTCCTGCCACAAGCTCCATTTTTGCGGCTGTTCCTTGGGTCAGGCACCCATGTGGCAGTCAGCCTCCATGGCCTTGATCACTTCTTCCATCTCATGGGAGGGAAAGAAGAGGGTCCCAGTAACTGCTGCTGAGCCCATGCCTGTTGCTCCCTCCACAGGTTTCTTTTTCTCCTCTATCTTCCCTGAGTCTTTGCATTGCCTGGGATCGGGTCGGCGTTTGGGGCTCAGGACCCCAAACAGCTCCTCAAGGTTCAAGGAAGCAGTTTAAATTGAAGGCAGATTCGGGTTAATTTCAGGGTTCCAAGTAACACCCCCAACGGAATCAAACTCCGAGGCTTGCGATTCCTCAAAGGTAACTTTTATTAGAGATGTCATATTGGCACATCTGGGAAAACCCGAATCTGAGAGCTTCCGGGTTTTCTTCACCCAAAAGAAAGTTCAAGACCTTGCCCACTTCTCCCATATGTCCACCACTGCTCCAATCAGTTCCTTTTTCTTTCTTTCTTTTTGGAAAAAACCACATACAAATCTTTTGAACAAGGTATCAGTCAGGTGCATAATTAAACACATTTCAAATTTCACCCCCTCATTGTTTTGTTTGTCCAATATTTTCCCTTCCCCTCTTAAAATTTTATTATTTGCACATTTCTATCAAAACATCTGTTCCACCCCTTTATCCTGAATAATATTGAATCAAGTCTAGTTCCCACATTTTTGCCCCCTTTCTTGCCCCTCCCTTCTTCATTAAACAAAATACAACCACGCTTATCCCTGTTATCAAAGACAGACCAGTAACAAAAAAAGATAAAAAGAAAGTAATCTCAATAAAAATCTATCCCACGTTCAATCTCACCTTAATTTCAAAAAGGTCTCCCATCACTTATTTTTTCATAATCCCATTCCAAATAAGAAAAAAATTTAAAGTAATAAACAAAATAAAAAGATCAAAATGAAAAGGAGCAAGCATATTCCATTTCTCACACAATTCCATACTTATATTCAAATATTCTATTGGAAGTTTTATCTCAAATTGTTTCAATTTCACCGCCTATGCTTAAAAAACTATATATTTTCTTAATTTATTAGATTCCTTATTACCCCATTCCTCCTCTTCTTATCATTTTTATAGTCCTCTAATCTTTAACATAAACTTTAGTTTTACATTATTATATCATGCTTTTTATATTCTTCTCTAACATTGCTGCATGTAGTTCTTATCTTTAATATTCCAGTTCTGTAATCATTTCTTATATTTCTTGCTTAAAAGAGTTATACACTTCTCTTGTCCATTATTTTCTACTTTATTCTTTGATGTTACGAGTCTTAAAGGTCAGCCATCTGGTTGCAAAACTCCTCCCTTTGAAATATCCTGAAATTACAAAGACATTTCCCTCCTGTATTTCTTCTTATGCCTTTAGGTGTCAGTCTTTAGTCTACAGTTACAATCCACAATTAACAAAGTCTCCATTTTTGAGGCACACCTTTTTTCTCTTTGTTTCAATTTGTTGCCTTTTTCAGTCCTGTTTAAATAGTTTCAATATAATCCTTTGAATCCAGATTTATAAGGAATAGAGGAACTGGGAGATGCTCAATTAAAATCCATTTTTAAAATTGGATTCCTCTCTTTTTCCTTCTTGCTTATAATCTTTAAATAATCGATAAAAACCTCCAAAATTCTCCAAAGTTAATTTTAATTAGAAGTCATATTTTCCTCTATTTTCTCTATTCAATTAGGGCTCTAGACTTAGGTTCCAAGCCAAATTTTATCAGGTTTTAGGTATCATTAATTATTTCCTTCCATTTTCATTTCCTGTTTAAATTAGCCGCTGTTTCTCAATTTTTCTTTAAATACTTGTTGGCAAAATTACTCTTAGTGACTCTTTGTGAGCTGGTATTAACTCACCCGGCTTCAATATCTTGTTCTGTACTCATGCTTTATCCTCCTGCCCATTCTTGTGGCCGTCCCGACTTCAGGCAGCTGGTGATGGCTGCGGTCCTCCTCGCTGGGTCAAGGGAAAAAAGCCGGAGCTACAGGGAATTTGCAACTTCCCTGTCTGCTCCAGCGGCTCCCTCATTCTTCACTGCCCCTGCAGGGCAGCTATGGTCCAGACCAGACCCCCATATCGAGGGGATTTTCGGCACTCACCCCGGAGCTCTCAGGGTTCGTGTCCATTCAGACACTGGCCACGCCTCCTCCAATCAGTTCCTTCACGTAAAGAAAACAACCTCCACTTTCTTCTCAGCACAGCTGTCGGACACAATGGCCTTGAACTTCTCTGCAAAGTTTTGTTATGGCTAATTCTACTTCACTCATGCAATCCCCTCTCCCAACTTCTCACGGTAAGATTGTGGCAGGCCTGGATCCTGAAGGCACCAAGATAGTATGGTTTCCATGCCTGGCACAGCAGTGCTGCTGTTTGCGCATGCAACGCCATAACAAACTTTGCAGATGTCCTGCTGCAAGAGGATGCACCAGCACAACAACCCTCGTGAAGACCCATTTCTGGTGGAGTTTGGGCAAAAGAAACAAGCCAGGGCCTCTGATGCTTCTGCTTTCCTTGCATGCAGGCAAAAGTTTATGAAAGGTAGGAAAGTAAAATGCCAAGCTCGACCTATACCCACACCTCGCATATTAACCCTCAGCAAGCAACCCTCAAGCAACCCTCCCCTCCTGCTGAGGCTTTAGCAATACGTTGCAAGCGAATTCACCCACCATTTCGCCATGAACTAGCCTGCTTCTGACTGAAGTGTTGTGTCTTGCCCGCCCTCAGAGCAGCCGGGGCCTTCTTACCTGTTCCCGAACACTGAGGAATGTATGCCTCCCGGCCCAAGTCCTGGCTCCATGCCCACACAAACTGCAGAAGAAGGAGCATCTCCCTCCCCCAGCCCTGACTCCATGCTCAGGCAAACGGAGCAGCTAGACCCCTCCCCCTCCTCCACAGCAGGTGAGCCTGAGGAGGGTTTACTCCCAACAACAGCTGATTGGAGTGACCCTCACATCAGAAGATTGGAGAGGCGGAGGCAACAGAAGGAAGGGAGGGGCAGGCCTTAATGAGTGCTGAGTCATGGAGCCACACCCCATGGCCTATATAAAGGATCTGCTTTCTGGCATTCTCTGAGTCAGGCAAAAGTCGAACTTATCTTGCTGAAGTCACTTACTGGTCTCCTGCCTGCTCTGAGGACTTTGCTAGGACTTTGGGCAGAGCTGCAGAGGCAAGCCTGATTCGGATTTCCCTGACCCGGCCGTCAGCGGAGGAGTGGGACACGACATGAAGGCAAATCTAAAGCAGGAAGAAGCTGCAGCTGTTGCTTCAAGTATGCCTGCTCGCTGGCCTCAAGCATGCTCAGCGAGCACCATCAATGTCTTTTGCAGCAGCAGAGGCCAAAATCAAAGAATCCTGGATTCTATAAACTGTATAAGGGCAGGCTACAGTACTTAGTACAGTAAAAGAGTTATTGTCTCTCTGAAGCCACTTGGGTGAAGAATCAGAAATAAGAACAGATAGGTTGATCAGTAAATTTCATGAGAAAAATCCACAAAAGCCAAAAGAACAGCTGGACAGGCAGAGATGGCTAGTGAAAAAATTAACCTGTCTGCACTAAATATTGTCCAGATACTTCTCACTCACTAGGGTGAAAGCTGACTGTCAACTTCGAACTGACCTGGTAGCAGCCATTTTTCTGTTCCTCAGTTGCCACACAGAGGGGGAAGGGGAGAAGATTGGAATGCCTTACTAGACACAAGAGAGTTTTCTTGTAAGAACCAAGGTCCTCTCTACTGGCAATGGATAAGGTTGGGGAAGGAGTGCCTCAAGAGTCCACCAATTAACCCAATTGGCCAACGTGACCTGTGACACTTGGGGATGAGGTTATTTCCTATTTTAATTATACTGAAACTGCGGGAAAGATTTAGAGTTGGTTTTCCTTTAGAGCTGTGCTGATATGATGTACTCAATGAAGAGGATCTTTGAGGAGGATTCTAGTCTCAGAGTTCTGATTTGCTTGGGTTCATTAGTTAGAACCATGACAAATAAGTTCAAATCAGATTTTAAAACCTGATCAACTGCATCCTAGAGTTTATATTATCTGCCATTGTCTCTTTCAACTCTTAGCAACTACATAGATTTTTTTCCATGATCTCCCTAATATGTTCTTTCAAGTCCCCCAATGGTATATTCATTGCCATTGTAATTGAATCCATCTACCTTGCTGCCAGTCATCATCTTCTTTCCTTCTACCTTCGCCAGTATTAGAGCTTTTTCCAGACAGCTAGATCTTCACATAATATTTCCAAAGTAGGATAATTTGAGCTTGGTCGTTTGTACCACAAGTGGGCTAATTTGATTGATGAATCTATTGGTTTGTTTTCTTGGATGTTCACAGCACTCATGGGAGTCTTCTCAAACACCAAATTTCAAAAGTGACAAGGTTTTTCCTATCCCGCTTCTTAAATTCCAAGTTCTGCTTCCATAAAGGGAATATAAATTTCAATGATACTAACCTTTGTAGGTATCTGATCTGATCATACCAGTAAAGGTTCTTTTCCTACCAGTAAAGGCTTTTGAAAAGGGCTGCCGAAGCCTATAGGGATGCAATCCTCAAGCGCTTTGCCGATGGGGAAGGAGGTCTGGAGATGCACGTGTGGCCCTCCATGCCTCCTTTTTATTGCAGAAGCCTTCCTCAAGTAGTTAGGGGGCGGGAAAGGAGGCCCAGAATGGCACATGTGGCCCTCCAGGATCCTTTTTCGTTGAAGCCATCCTCAAGCGGTTCAGCAGCAATGAAGGAGGCCCAGAATGGCGCGTGAAGTAAAAAGGCTTCGGTGATGAGAAAGGAGGTACGAAGGGCAACGCGAAGACCTCCGGGCCTCCTTTTTCACCGCCAAACTGCTTGAGGAAGGCTTCAGTAACAAAAAGGGAGGGAGCAGCAAAGGAACAGGCTGGAGAGGAGACAGAGCTTCATCAGGTAAGTAACCTGGCGTGGCAGGATGGGAGAGGACCAATTGTGGGGACTCCAGGGGATGAAGAATGAGGTATCTGTGGGTTGGGGGAGACCTTGAGTGGTCTGAAGCAGGTAGCCTCATGTGCACTTAACGAGCCATGCATCTGATTAGCAAATGCGTGGGCGAAAGGAAGGAGTGATCGTGTATAAGGTACGAGATTCATTCCCCTGAATCATCAGGTTATGAATGGAATGGGCAGGCTCCATTTGTAACTTGAGGACTACCTGTACAGAGAACATGAGGAAAAAGCAATTGTGTTGAGCTTTCTGTAGATTATGGCTGCCTCAATGCTTTGAGAAATTGCATTTCATTTTTGCCAGTATGTTTTGCAACACAACTTCCTAAGTGCTTTGTATAGCCCTAGCAGGCAACTAATTAGATTTTGGGGCTCTATTAATAGTTGCAATATGCATCCAATTCTGCATGCTGTAGTTTAAAATACTGTTGACAAATTCTTAAATAGTAAAAATGGTAAAGAATTGGCTCTTAGTTAAAAAACTGAGAAGACAAAATTCAAAAGAAGCCAGTTGTCTAACCGGAGAAAAGACGACGGGGGAAGCATAATAGCAGTTATTATGTATTAGACTTAATGGACTTAGGTTGTTCTTCCAACTTCATCTGAAGTTTAGGAGAAATTGCACAGCATCTTAATAAAAAGACCAGTTGCTAGATCTCTAGCAGCGGCTAGAGATAGTGTAGCTCTATAGGTAGTCCTTGCTTACCAACCACAATTGTGACTGGCAACTCCATCACTAAGCATTAGAATAGAATAGAATAGAATAGAATTTTATTGGCCAAGTGTGATTGGACACACAAGGAATTTGTCTTGGTGCATATGCTCTCAGTGTACATAAAAGAAAAGATACGTTCATCAAGGTACAACATTTACAACACAATTGATGATCAATATATCAATATAAATCATAAGGATTGCCAGCAACAAGTTATAATCATACAGTCATAAGTGGAAATTATTGTTGGTAAGTGAAAATTCATGTGATGGTACCAGATTTACATAACTTGGGCCTCCATTGTTAAACCAACCACTGCAGTTGTTACAGTGTCACATGGCCATAAGTTACAGTTCTATTTCCATGTTCAACGTTAATTCTGTTTTTTGGAAAGTCAGTTGGGAAGTGTGCAAATGATGATCATGTGACTGTGAGATGCTGCAACAACTGTAAATGTAAGGAATTGTAACAAAACTGTTTATTCCAGTTGGTATAACTTTGAACAGTCACCAAACAAGGCAGTTAGTAAAGGAGGACTACCTGTAATCTTCCTTATGAAGTAGAGTGTTGGATTAGATGGTGATATATAGGTTAATAAAAGCATCAAAGAATTGTTTGTAACTAATAATATAAATGTAAAATTCTCTGAATAATTCCAAGCAGTCTTTCTTGATTCTTTGATTCCTGATCGCAATAGCAGACATTTCTTTGAAAATATATATTTTGCACATTTACTGCAGTGGGTATCATTTTTATTGGTTAGAATTAAAATACAGTCACAATAATCTAGGATAAATCTAATGCATCTATTGATTTTACTGGCACCAATAAACCTTTCCCTATTTTGAAAAATATTTTTCTTTTATGTAAATATATGGCATAGCATAAATTGAGGAAACATCAATAAAGATAGAACATTAAAAATATTTTAACAAATCATTAAAGTAACATTCTACACAATAAAAGTACGTAACTTATTTCAAGATGTAAGAGTATGAACAAGTACTTTTTAAGAGTATTTTTCTAACTCTTGCAACAAAATAAGAGGTCTGTAAGGGGTGTGCATAAGAGCACAAACGTGCCTACCGTTCCTATCGTAATGTTCCCTTTGATTGTATCCAATTTGTATAGTTTTTCTTTTTTATATACTTATGCTTTTATATACATATATATATATGCTTATATATCATATAGTTATTTCATGTTTACGCTTACATATACTATTGTGACAAATAAATAAATAAATAAATAAATAAAATGAATCTTAGCAATGTATTATACAATAAGGCATAACATACAATGTGCAAAATATCTGTAGTGCATCCTAGAGCTGTTTCAAGATCAAAGTAAAACATATAATTTTGTTCTGATTTTAAAACGGAACTTCACCATCCTGACATTCTTCATCATGGAAAACTGTACTGCAGTGTTTTCAGCTTTGCAGACCAGCGGGGGGAGGGATGGTTGGTTCCGCTCCAGCAGTGGGCAAGCAAACAAATAGAATGTGCACACACACACACTCATCCACCACTTCCATGGCCCAGTTCCAAAAGGCCACAGCCCAGAGGTTGGGGACCCAACCATATTGAAAAAAAATTAAAGGATTTTTGGACTTGAAACAAAAGACATATACTTCAATAACTATTCTGGTGGAATACAATCCGCTTGACCATTCTGATAGAACATTTCAAGTGGTGCTGGAAGCAAAGTACATTCCCTGCTTTGAATACTCATATAAAGAAAATACTTCATTGGTTAAAAATAGTATGGCTTTCAAATTAGCCTTTTTGACCAATACAACATCTGCTTTCTCTTCAAAACTAACATTCCTATCACAGAATTATAGTGTTTCAATTATCATGACTGAGTTTAATATATCATTTGAAAACTTATATGTTTGACTTTTAGCAATCCTGGTGGATTTTGAAATCATACTGCAAAAGTCCACAATACTGGAGGCTATGGTGAGATCTCTTATTTAAGAAAGAGACTGTTCCATAACCCAATGATTTGGAACAATTATAAAATCTAACATATATTGTTATAGAAGCTAATGGTGACTCCCATTTCAATACAGAGATGGGGAAGAGATGGTATCCAAATTACATGAATCTGATCAATTTTTCTGACACATTTTTATCCTGCATTTTCTCCAAGAACTGCAAGAGCCAGGTTGATGTAGTGGTGAAGTACTGGCCTAGAAACCTGAAAACTATGAGTTCTAGTTCTGTTTTAGGCATGAAAACTGGTTGGGTGACTTTGAGCCAATAACTTCTCATCCCAATCCACCTCATAGGTTTGCTGTTTGGGGGGAAAGAGGAGAAGGAAGTAGGATTATACATGTTCACTGCCTTGATTAATAAAGTGATAAAGGCAGGATAAAAATCTATTTAATAAACTCAAGGCAATTTAATGGCTCTCTCTCATTATTCCCCATATTCATCTCAAAGGCAGATGAACTGGTGCATAGGAAAGGTCTTTTTAAAATGTATTTATCAAGTTTTATTCTGTCTAAATAACTAAATTAACTAAACTGCTGGCGCCAAAACAAGCTCATAGTGCAGATGTAGCATCTGATTATTCTGGACATAATAAGAATAAAAATAATAATTACTTTGGTTAATCTTCAATTCAATTCACAGTGTGGGACTGGTAAAAACTTAACAGTTCAAGTCCTAACCAAGGAACTAAGAGCTGTTAAGTAGCATTAGAGTGTATAAACAGTTCCGAGTAGGGTGATTTTTTGCAAAATCAGGATATTCAGATCAAATAACTTCAGGATTTCCATGTATCTACACAGCCTTTGAGTACTGCTCCAACAATTCCTATTACTATTGGTACAATCACTGACTTCTTCCTCCATAATCACTTAACTTGCAAATCATGATATTTTGATATTTTTTCTAGCTGCTTCTCTTCAATCCGTGCATCCCCTGGTATTGCAATATCAGTATTATTATTTAAAATGTAATATTCAATTCAATTCACAGTACAGGACTGGTAAAAACTTAACAGTTTAAATCCTAACCAAGGACCTAAGACTTGTTACCTCTTAGGTAACATCTGATTCGAGTAAGGTGATTTTTTGCAAAGTCAGAATATTCAGGTTTAATAAGTTCAAAATTTCCATGAATCTAGGCAGTCCTTTGGGTATTGCTCCAAGGGCTCCTATTACTATTAGTACCATATATTGTTGTTGTTGTTGTTATATTTTTAATTATATTTGATTTTCAAAGAATGCAATTCCTCTTCTAAATCAAAGGGAAATTGCACTCTATGTCAATGGTAGTCAACCTGGTCCCTACCGCCCACTAGTGGGCGTTCCAGTTTTCATGGTGGGCAGTAGGGGTTTTGTCCGATATGAAGCACTTTCCTTTTTTTTAATTTGACTTTTTAAAAAATTTTCATAGCATTATTTGGAAACATTTTCATTAGGTTTTCATAAAATTCCCCGTGACAATTTAAATTTCTGAAAATATACTATTTGTATTACCCACGCATAAGTTCACATTACGTAAGTGAAATTAAATGGCGCTATAGTGCGACAGGAAACAAAAGAGCCTCTTCCCAGAATAGCTCGCGCATCTCCCCACACACCACCCAGCTGTAACAGACAAGCAGAGCTGGTAGCCAGTGCCCCCCAAATCCACGATGCGTGAGATGCATGCGCAGACAATGATACACAGCGCATTACTGTGGAATCGGTGGGCAGTTAGAAAATTTTACTACTAACAGAGATACAAAAGTGGGTGGTAGGTATAAAAAGGTTGACTACCCCTGCTCTATGTGAACAATCAAGTACAATTTGAGATTTTTCCTGAACTCTACAGTGAAAAAGCTAATCATTGTGATGGCCTTTAAAAAGCTTTGACCAGTTTAGACTGGTACCCACTCTGACCCTATCTGGATGGACTATCTTGCTTCAACTATTCATGGTCAATTATTCAATTATTTTCATGTCCTCTATATAGGAGTACTTTTAAAAACAATCTGGAAATTCGAACTATGTGCTCCCATAAAAATGGTCATATAAAGACAATGATGATGTCTACTTTATCACTTCGTGTCATCATATAGCTGCCATTCATTTCCAGACCCAATTTAAAGTACTAATCTTGCTTTTAATAACCCTTCCCATTCTCTCAAATTTAACAGTAAGTTCAACTGATGTTCACCAATACTAAAGTTTTTTTTTCTTATACACATATTATAAATGTACATTTTCTTATTCATAATCATACATATTCTCTCTAAAGAAAGCACAAAAATAAAACTTTTTAATTATTTTTGGAGTTGCTCATCTACCCTTTCTTTCCCTTCATTTTACAACAAACCACCTTATTCTCTTGTCCCTCCCTCCTCCTCCTTTCCTACCTTCTTCCTCCTTCTCTCCTTCCTCATACCTACTTCCCTTTCCTCTCCCCCACTCCTCTTCTCTTCTCTTCTCCCCCACCCCTCTTCTCTTTCCCTTTCTCACCTTTTCTCCTACTTTATCCCCTAACTTATCTTCCTCTCCTTTTCCTTCCTTCCAACCCTCTCTCTCCTTCACCTCCTCTATCTTATCTTCTGTTCCTCTCTTCTTTCTTTCTTTCTTCCTTGTTGTATATTATTTCCCTTGTTTGGTATCCAAGCAACTCTAATCTTCTGATAATATATACTTTCTTTTCCATTTCTTTTCCATTTCACCAATACTAAAAATCCAATCAATATAGTGTCTTGTTATAATATTTTAATCGTAAATCCAATTTTATATGGTTTTTAAAATATTTATTTTAATAATTTGTACTTTGTTTTTTTTTACAACAATTTGGAAAAATAAGAAAATCTAAGTTATCTTTTTAAAAAGTAAATGTAAAACTTATGTTTGTTCTCAAGATATCTTTTGCACAAAATACTATTAGTCACAACTTCTAAAAAGCTACACTTAGGATAAGAGCTACACTTAGAATAAGAGTATGATGTTAAATGTCAAGAATAGAGAGTACCTTCCAAACATGTGATATCTATGACTGCTATCAATTTTAGGCAAGGTAGACTGCAGGACTGCACCCCACTGGGAAAGACTGCTATATACAGAGCTCAACTAGTTTGCTTTAAAAAGTGTATTCCAAATGAGAAATTATTTCCAAGCATTTCATTTCTTAAAAAATCAGGCACACCTTTTAAACCATATGGATTGGTCCCTGATAAGCATGGAGAGCTTGGAAAGGAAGTCTGGTTTCAGCATAACACCTGGACAAGCAGAAGCTAAACGATGGCAGGCATTTTCTTTACTTCTGGAGCACATACCGAAAATAGACTCTAAAATCTGGTGAAATTAAAATTTCGCTCCAGGAACTAGAAGTTGTAGAACTGGACAAGAAGTTTTAAAATAATCGCTGTTTGATATGTATGGGAAAACAAGGGGCGCAGCTGTGAAAGAAGTTTCCGGGACCCCAAGACTCTTTCTCTCCTTCTGACCATTTCTAGATTTCCGGGTGGTCAAAACACTCACCCAAGCAAGCAACTGAGGAGGAATGAGGCCGCCAGTATCAGAAGCCGACGAGGCAGCACCTCCTTCATCGTCTCCTCCGTGCACTTCTTCGGGCCAGGGGGTGGCGACGCATCCTCTCGGTGGCTGTTGCTGTTGATTATGAGACAGGGGCAAGCCGAGGAGGAACTTCTCATGGGACGGGCTCGTAGCAGGCGCGTCGGCGGCCTTTCACAACTCCTCACTCTCTCGCCGTTTTCCCCAAACTAAACCAGAAGCCCGTCTTCTTCGTGTCCCGTCGCGTTGAGGTGGAACGTGACGCGTCAACCACAGAAGCCCTAAGGAAGGGGAAGAGAACGCGATGAGCGTTCTGCGCCTGCGTACTGAAATATTACCAAGCCCCGCCCAAGTTCCTCTGAAGAGCGTGGCCCAACCGCCCGGATGTAGCAGTGACGTTTCTCTAAACCACGATATCTAATTGGCTTCTGCTCTAGGAATATGCTCTCTTTCTGATAACGTCAGGGAGGGTGGTTACAAGCAAAGCCAGGGACGCAATTCATTTGACGTTAGGGGTTGAAAGGTAGCTGGTAGGTTCGCAGATTTTTAAAAAAGATCTTGTGGCAAGGTGCGAGGCAAATGGACCTTTGGATATATCGGGGGCTAATTCAATTTCTTGGTTTGTATTAAACATTTTGTCCGAGTGGAAATTAAAATTGCTACCAGGCAGGCAGAGATAGATTCTTTTGGTGGGCTTTTTGAATCCTGTTGCCTTATCTCCACATCGCAGGTTGTTGAAAGCAATAGGCCAAGTCTGTTTACCATATTCACAATTTACTTATTTATTAAATTTATATGCACTCCCAGAGACCCTGGGTAGTTTACAGAGGATTTAAAACATGAAAAACTGACAAATTCCATCCTGAGTTGCACAGGATAGACCTTTAGCACCGTGGTGAAATCAATTTTTTTTACTCCCTTTTCTGTGGGCGTGGGTTGGTGGGCATGGCAGGGGGAGAATATTGCAAAATCTCCATTCCCACCCCACTCTGGGGCCAGCCCTAGATGGTATTTGCCAGTTCTCCGAACTACTCAAAATTTCCACTGCTGGTTCTCTGAACTGTTCAAAATTTCTGCTATCAGTTCTCCAGAACCTGCTGGATTTCACCCCTGCTTTAGCAGCCTCCTGAAGCAGACTTGCCTGTAAAATTACGGAGTGAGTAACACCACTTCATTTTTTGGAACCAGCCTTTGCTGGCAATGATAGTGTTTTCGACAGAGCTATTAGTACAAGAAGTGCTTACATCTGTTGTAAAGAACAATCGCCTTAAGCAAAATCTTACCAATGTACATTTTCCTTGTGCTGGTCTAGAATAGAATAGGAATAGGAATAGAATAGAAATGGAATACTATTCTTTATTGGCCAAGTGTGATTGGACACACAAGGAATTTGCCTTTGGTGCATATGCTCTCTGTACATAAAGAAAAAAGAAAACATATTCATCAAGAATCATAAGATACAACACTTAATGATAGTCATAGGATACTAACAAGCAAGAGAGACGCGGTGGTTTAGTGGGTAAGACGCTGAGCTTGTCAATCGAAAGGTCAGCAGTTCAGCGGTTCGAATACCTAGTGCCGTGTAACGGGGTGAGTTCCCATTACTTGTCCCAGTTTCTGCCAACCTAGCAGTTTGAAAGCATGTAAAAAATGCAAGAAGAAAAATAGGGACCACCTCTGGTGGGAAGGTAACAGCGTTCCATGCACCTTTGGCGTTGAGTCATACCAGCCACATGACCACAGAGACATCTTCTGACAGCGCTGGCTCTTCGGCTTTGAAATGGAGATGAGCTACTAGCACATATGTGTGAGGGAAACCTTTACCTTTACCTTTTACTAACAATCAAATCATACGGTAAATCAAATCGGTCTTTATGACGTGCAGCTGTAGGACACTCTGATCATTGCATGATTCACCTTGTACCTGCTTACAGGCAAAGACTTAAAGCCATAAAACCAATAATTAAATCAGTGAAAACCTGGACGGAGGAATCAGAATTAAAGCTACAGGCATGTTTTGACTGCACTGATTGGAATATTTTTAAAGATACCTCTGCAGACCTGGATGAACTCACAGATACTGTAACATCATATGTCAGCTACTGTGAAGACCTATGTGTACCTACAAGGAACTTGCGAATACACAGTAATAACAAACCTTGGTTTACACCTAAACTTAAGCAGCTACGACATTCCAAAGAGGAAGCCTACAGAAAAGGTGATAAAATGCTGTACAATCAGGCCAGAAATGCCCTAACAAGGGAGATAAGAACAGCAAAAAGAAGCTACTCTGAAAAGCTAAAGAATCAGTTTTCAGCAAATGAACCAGCAAACATGTGGAAAACTCTTAAAAATATCACCGGCTATGGCAAACCTCCTTCCCAGGCTGAAGGTAATCAACAACTGGCAGATGACCTGAATGAGTTTTACTGCAGGTTTGAAAGGAAACTACAGCCACCTATCTCCACAAACCCCATCTCAGACACACCAACAACAGCCAAGCCTCCTACAACTGACCCCATTTCATTGGGTTCACAACCCCTAGTGATCACAGAAAAGGAAGTGCAGGACCTATTTCACAGACAAAAGCCAGGAAAAGCTCCAGGCCCAGACAAGATAACTCTTTCTTGCTTAAAAGTCTGTGCTGACCAATTGGCCCCATCTTCACCCATATTTTCAATAAATCACTAGAGATGTGCTATGTTCCTTCTTGCTTCAAATGCTCTACCATCATCCCAGTGCCAAGAAGCCCACCATCAAGGAACTGAATGACTACAGACCAGTTGCTCTAACATCTGTAGTCATGAAAACCTTTGAAAGGCTAGTGCTTTCCTACCTGAAAACCATCACGAATCCGCTCTTAGACCCTTGCAATTTGCATACCGAGCAATTAGATCAACAGATGCTGCAGTTAATATGGCACTGGAGTAAATCCTACAACTTCTTGGGGCGCCAAAGACCTATGAAAGGGTCCTTTTGTAGACTTTAGTTCAGCATTCAATACCATCATTCCAGACATTCTTCTAACTAAGCTAAACCAGCTAGAGGTACCGGAACAGACTTGTAAGTGGATCACAAGCTTCCTAACAAACAGGAAGCAGCAGGTGAAGCTAAGCAAGATCACATCAATTACCTGTACAATTAGCACAGGGACCCCCAAGGCTGTGTGCTCTCCCCACTTCTCTTCTCTCTGTATACCAATGACTGCATCTCCAATGATCCATTTGTTAAGCTACTGAAGTTCGCAGATGACACAACAGTGATTGGTCTCATTCGAGACAATGACGAATCTGCATATAGACGAGAGGTCGAACGACTAGCCTTGTGGTGCAACCAAAACAATCTGGAACTGAACACACTCAAAACCGTAGAAATGGTGGTAGACTTTAGGAAAAACCCTTCCATACTTCCACCTCTCACAATACTTGACAACACAGTATCAACAGTAGAAACCTTCAAATTTCTGGGTTCTATCATATCGCAAGATCTCAAATGGACAGCTAACATCAAAACATCATTAAAAAGGACAACAAAGAATGTTCTTTCTGCCAACTCAGTAAGCTCAAACTGCCCAAGGAGCTGCTGATCCAATTCTACAGAGGAATTATTGAGTCTGTCATTTGCACCTCTATAACTGTCTGGTTCGGTTCTGCAACCCAACAAGAAAACACAGACTTCAGAGGATAATTAGAACTGCAGAAAAATAATTGCTACCAACTTGCCTTCCATTGAGGACCTGTATACTGCACGAATCAAGAAGAGGGCCGTGAAAATATTTGCAGATCCCTCGCATCCTGGACATAAACTGTTTCAACTCCTACCCTCAAAACGACGCTATAGAGCACTGCACACCAGAACAACTAGACACAAGAACAGTTTTTTCCCGAAGGCCATCACTCTGCTAAACAAATAATTCCCTCAACACTGTCAGACTATTTACTGAATCTGCACTACTATTAATCGTTTCATAGTTCCCATCACCAATCTCTTTCCACTTATGACTGTATGACTATAACTTGTTGCTGGCAATCCTTATGATTTATATTGATATATTGATCATCAATTGTGTTGTAAATGTTGTACCTTGATGAACGTATCTTTTCTTTTATGTACACTGAGAGCATATGCACCAAGACAAATTCCTTGTGTGTCCAATCACACTTGGCCAATAAAATTCTATTCTATTCTATACTAGGAAACAATAAAAACAATATAAGTTGTAAAGATACAAGCAACATGAATATAGCCATAACTAGTAAGGATGAGAAGAAGAATAGTATACAATCTTAGTTAATTCGACAGTGTTGTGGGATTAGTTGTTTAGCAGAGTGATGACATTCAGGAAAAAACTGTCCTTTTTTGTGCAGAGCTCTATAGCATCGTTTTGACGGTAGAAGTTGAAACAATTTATGTCCAATATGTGAGGCGTGTGTAGATGTTTTCACAGCCCTCTTTTTGACTCGCGCAATATACAGGTCCTCAATGGAAGCAATTGTTGGTAACAAATGTTTTTTCTGCAGTTCTAATTATCCGTTGAAGTCTGTGTCTGTCTTGTTTGGTTGCAGAGCCAAACCAGACAGTTATAGAGGTGCAGATGACAGACTCAATAATTCCTCTGTAGAACTGAATCAGCAGCTCTTTGGGCAGTTTGAGCTTTCTGAGTTGGCTCAGAAACCAGAACAAATAAACAGTTCATTTGCCATTTGTTGCAACTCTATTATGTACCCAAACCACAAATTTAACAGCAGGAATTCCACTACTTTGAATCTCCACTACTTTGAATCATCTTCCCCAATCATCTTTGTTGCTCTTCTCCGCACTCTTTCTAGAGTCTCCACATTTTTTTTATATTGTGGCAACCAAAACTGAATGCAGTATTCCAAGTGTGGCCTTACCAAGGCATTATAAAATGGTATTAACACTTCACGTGATCTTGATTCTATCCCTCTGTTTATGCAGCCTAGGACTGTGTTGGCTTTTTTGGCAGCTGCTACACACTGCTGGCTCATATTTAAATGGTTGTCCACTAACACTCTAAGATCCCTCTCACAGTTACTACTATTGAGCAAGATACTACATCAGGGGTGAAATGTAAAAACTTTTACTACCGGTTCTGTGGGCGTGGCTTGGTGCGGGGGGGGGTAATGTGACTGGGTGGGTATAGCCAACTTTTTTTTTTTTACTTTTACTTTTAAAAGCATTTTTTCTACAACTTCTTCGGCCAAAGAGCTTGTAGAAAAAATGCTTTGAAAGGATTCTGACAATCCCAGCTGAGCCGCGCAATCATCTGTTTTTGAGATGTTGGCTTTTGGTTATTACTTTGCTTGTTTTTTGCTGATTCGTTGCTTGATTATCTTTTCCAGAATCTTCCCTGATATTGAGGTCAGGCTGATAGGTCTGTAGTTTCCTGGATCTGGTTTTTTTTTTTTCCTTTTTGGAAGATGGGAACTACATCAGCTCTTTTCCAGTCCTCTGGCAGTTCCCCTGTTCTCCAGGATCTTTGATAGTTCAATGGTTCTGAGATCTCGTCTGCCAGCTCCTTCAGAACCCTGGGGTGTAATCCATCTGGTCCTGGTGATTTGAACTCTAAGGTAGACAGGTGTTCACTTACCATTTTCTTCCCTATTTTAACTTGTGTTCCTAATCTGTTTTTGGTGGTGCTGTTTTTGATAGGTTGGACTGGTTTTTTTTCCCTTTGTGTAAAGACAGATGCAAAAAATGAGTTAAGTAGTTCTTTCTCCCTGTAGCTTGTCACCTTCTTGCCACTTTCTCCCAGCAATGGGACAATTGTTTCCTTGACTTTTTTCTTGTTTTTAACATGTTGGAAGAAGCTTTTTTTTGTTTTTTACTTTTGTTGCAAGCCTTTGTTCATTGTGAGCCTTAGCTTTCCTCACTTCATCTTTACAGGCTCGGCTATTTGCTGATATTCTGCCTTAGTTATTTGCCCCTCTTTCCACTTTTTATACTTGTCCTTTTTGTCTTTCAATTTGTCAGAGAGTTCTTTATGCAGCCATGCTGGTTTCCTTTAAGAGCTGTTTTTCTTCATTGGTATTGTGCTAGATTGGGCTGTTACAATCTTACTTTTCAAAATTTCCCAAGCTTCTTGAGTTATTTTCCCCTTGAGGATTCTCATCAGGGGTGAAATGCTCCCAGTTCGGACCGGCTCGCCCGATCCAGTAGCGATGGCGGCTGGTGGTTCGGAGAACCGGTAGCAAAAATTCCTGGCCCTGCCCCCTGACTCTTGTGCGCTGCGCCGCGCCATCATCAGAGGTTTGTTTTTTTCCCACTTTCAAAAGCAGTTTTTCTTCAGCCGAAAACATGCCTTTAAAAGTAAAAAAAAGCCTTTGATGATCCCGCGGCTCAGCTGGGATCGTCAGAGCCTTTAAACTTCTATTTTTAACAACCTCTTCGGCAGAAGAGATTGTTAAAAAAATGTTTTAAAAGACTCCACTGGCAATCCCAGCTGAGTTCCTCATCACCAGAACCTTAAAAAACATGTTTTCTACAAGTTCTTCAGCTGAAGAGCTTGTAGAAAAAATCCTTTTAAGAGGTTCTGGGCTGATGAGGGAACTTCAGCTGGGATCGTCAGAGGAGCCTTTTAAAATCTTTTTTTTTCTTTGGCAATCCCAGATGAATTTCCTGATCATCACAGGCTTTTAAAATCATTTTTTAACAACCTCTTACAAGACCCACCCATGCCCACCCAATCCCCTTCGTCACTTACCTATAATTACTGCTCCTTTCGGGCTGGCAAAGCCATGCTTTACTTCAGCTACTGTAATCAGTTGCATCAGCTAGCAACTGACTCTGCCTGCCTAAAATCCATCTCCGCATGAGCAACTCAATCTGCCTACTTTGCTGGCTGAGGAACTTTGGGAGTTGAAGTCCACAAACCTTAAATTTACTAAGGTTGGAGACCCCTGATCTGAAAATATAAATAAAACAAAATAATAAAATATTTGTGCAGCTTTCTGAGATTTGGTGTGTTTCTGTAGTGTTTCACTCTAACTACACAAACACACAAAATCTCACAAAGCTGTATGTGGCATTTTGTGTGTGTGTGTGTGTGTGTGTGTGTGTGTGTGTGTGAGTCAGTTCTTGTATTGTGTTGTGTTGTATGTGTGTAAAGTGTGAAAGTTGGTTTTTGAGCTTTTTGTGGCTGTGTGAGGTTCCTGCTTGTTGCAGGGGCCATTTTGGGTGAAGTGCAGCTGCTTTTACATTGTGTATGAGTCACTTGTGTGTGTGTGTGTAAAATGTGAAAGTTGGTTTTTGGTACCTCTTATTGTTTTGTATACTTTGTTTATTATTTTTATTATTTATTGTTATTGGCCATGCCCACCCAGTCATCTGACCACCAAGCCACGCCCACCAATTAAGCCGGTAGGGAAAATTTTAAGATTTCACCCCTGATTCTCATCCATGGAATCTTTCCCAAGCTCTCTCTAAATTTATTGAAATTAGCTCTCTTAAAGTCAAAGACTCTAGTTGGACTTTGTTCTACTATTGGTGCTTGCATAATGTTGAATTCCAATATTGCATGATCATTTGTCCCCAAGGTTCCTGTAGCTTCAACACCTTCTATCATTTCATCTCTGTTAGTGAGAATTAAGTCCAATATGGCTGATCCCCTTGATCCCTTCTCTACCTTTTGGGAAACAAAGTTGTCTGCTAGGTTTGTTAGGAACCTGTTGGATCTTCCACTTGGTGCAGAGTTTGTCTCCCAGTTGATGTCAGGGTAGTTAAAATCCCCTATTACTATTGTGATGTGCTTCCTACATACCTTAGTTAGCTGACTAGCAAAAAGTTCATATTTCCTCTGTTTGGTTGGGTGGCCTAAAGTATAGACCTATGACAATGTCATTTCCCCCCTTTGATATTGACCCGAATGCATCCAAGATAATTTTCATCATTGCTGTGCTCTATTTCTGTAGAGATGTAGTTATTTCTTATATATAGTGCAACTCCACCTCCTCTTTTATTTGGTCTATTTGTTTTAAATAATTTAAATCCCTCCAGCTGTATATTCCATTTGTGGATTTCATCCAAAATCAAGTTTCCCTAATGGCAACAATATCATATCTGCCCTCATTTACTTGAATTTCTAATTCACTTTATTCCTCATACTCTGTGCATTGGTGTATAGACATTTGAGTCCATTTTGATTGACCCTATGTTTACTGTCTACATAACCTGTGTTGTGCCTGACTGCCCCTACTTTCTTGTCACCTGTTTGATTAGTGCACATGGTATGGCACTCACTATTAAATGCTTCATTTTGCTTGACAGCAAGGTTGATAATTTTACTCCCACAAACATCTATGTTACATGCATTGATAACCCTATTAATTTTAGAGTGCTGGGGACAAAAATGTTCTGTATCAATTAATTTTCTGTCCCCATTGTTCAATTCAAATGTTTATCCAGAAAATCTGTGAATTTAATGCCAAAAAACTCAGTCCCTTTCTTTTATGGATGCAAACCATCTCTTTTGTACAGGTTTTCATTAGATCAGCTGCAGACATCATGACTAATAAAACCAAAGCCTTCCCTTTTACACCACTTCTTTAGCCACACATTAAATTCCACTACACGCTGGTCTTTGCCTTTTTGTTCCTTATATACTGGTAAAACCTCTGAAAAGAGTACTGCAAAAGACAGCTGCAAAACAAGTATTACACTGAACTAAGCCAGTCATTTTGAAATAAAATAAAATCATAATCTCAAGTGCACTACCCCGAATGTATTTTTGGTTTATAGTTATATGATTTGTGCACCGTTAGGCATGCAGGCCACTACCTTTGTCCTCTGTACTCCCTCTCGCTCTCCCCCACTCACAGCCAGCAGCTCCTCCCACCAGCCTCTGGGAAGTTAAAATGCAATGGAGGCAGTTTCACTCTACTTTACATTGCCTCTGATCTGTTTCTTGTTTCCTTGTATAGCTATGGAACTTTATTGATACTACAGCACACAAAAATCACAAGGTGTCCTAGCCACTATAAATTGCATTGATTTTTAGTATGAATTTTATGAGTAAAACAATGAATCTATGAATATAGATCCTGCAAATATGGACACTTAACTGTATTGTTAAAGTGCAAAAGTCTATTAGTTCAATTCCTAGTAAAGGATTTGAAGTGAACCTTATAAAATAACATCTGGATGCTTATGTCTGATGAGATCTAAGATGAAACTGGTTGCATAGTGCCTACCTTTGTTAATATAACTAAAAATCTCACGCATGCCATATTACATTCATATATGTTGATCAAAAATAAGTATTGTTAGGCAGTTTAAACAACAGTATTCTATTGCAAGAATGTTTAAATATTTTGGCAGATAGGAACATTGGGAGATTAGTGTACTATGTGAATTCTCAAATAATAACCAAAAGGCTTATTCACCCAGTAACTTTGTTAGAGGGCATGGCTAGTCTCAAAACACCCATTTAACAGAGTAAGATTCCATTGTAGCTTCTCAGATTACTTTCTACTTGTTTGCTTTTTTTTTCCTGGCAGGGAGCATGCATGCAAAAGAGAGTAATGGACTGCAGACCCCCATCATTTTTTACTTTTAAATAATGCTTCTGGATGTCTATTGAGAAAACATCTGTGGAAATGATGATTACTCTATGCCTAAGGCTGACACTTTGTTTTTCAGTAAACTAGCTTCAGGTTTTTTTTTTAAGTAAAAGTTCAAGTTGAAAACAAAGTCTGATGGGTATGTAAGGAGATGTTCACAGGAAAACTAGAATCCATGAGGATCCAAGCTTCTCAGAATATCATCCACACATAGGATATGACTGAACATCATAGAGCATTATATAGTTTAGAAAAATGACTAAATTCAAATTCAGAATAGAACTGGAAAGAAACTTGAAGATCTTCTAGTCCAACCCCCTGCTCAGGCAGGAGATCTTATCCAGTGATGACGAACCTTTTCGGCACTGAGTGTCCAAACAGGAATGCGTGCATGCTGGAGCGCCAGAAACCCGAAGACCAGGTGGCCGGCACGCATGCACCAGAACCAAAAGAGCAGCTGGCAACAGTGCGCCAGATGTGCCATAGGTTCACCATCACGGTCCTATATCATTTCAGAAAGTCTCTTCTTAAAAACCTCCAGTGATGAAGCACCCATAACTTCTGAAGGCAAGCTGTTACACTGGTTAATTGTTCTCATTGTTAAGAAGTTTCTTCTTAATTCTAGGTTGCTTCTCTCATTGATTAGTTTCCATCCATTGTTTCTTGTCCTACTCTCTGGTGCTTTGGAAAATAAGTTGACCTCCTCTTCTTTGTGCCAACACCTCAAATACTGGAATACATCTATCATGTTACCCTTAGTTCTAAATACTAGAATACCTCTATCATGTCACTGATATCCTGAAAATAAATTAAGACAAAAGAGAAAATTAATTAAGACAGCAAGAGATACTATTTATCCAACTCTGAGAATGATTGCTATCATAATGAGTAAACTAGTACAGTGTACCTCTAAAAATTGGAGTAGTAAAAATTTAAAAACAAAACTCTCTTAATTAAAATAGAGTCAAGGATGAGTAACTTTTTAGTGTCTAGGTCACCTAACCGTCATAGGTAAGTGAAGATCAGATCATAGTGAAGCCATGTATTTTAACCTCCATAGGTAAGTGAAGCCATGTATTTTGTATTTTTCCTTAATTTTGAAGTGTGAAATTGGGGTATTACTAAAAAAACCACCATTCACTATTGTTGAATATGTAAATAAGGAGTGAAGCTTTGGGCAAAGGCTTCACTTAGGTCCGCCTCCCAGGCAGGAAAAGCCGCAGTTTAAAATCATTGGCCACAGCGAGCAGTGGGAAAACCAACCTCAGTGGCTGGGCTGCTGGACAGCTTCTTTTAAAAGAAGGAGCTGTCAGAGAAACAAGCAAGTTTTTGCTGTACCAGCTTCAAATACAGAGCTGTAGTTATTGAGCTGAGTCCTGCTTCTTCATTTAACCCCAACTTAACACTGACGACGAAGGTGGGATGCAAAGAGAACAAAGGACAAAGGAGCTGAACTGAGCCGGGCATCCACATGGCATCGGCCATCATCACAGCAAGTCGTGACTCTGCATCAGCCTCCAAGATGACCATACACATCCCACCAGCTCCATTCAACCCAACGAAGGAAAGTTGGAAGACATATATGCTCCGATTTAATTGCTTCCTGGAAGCAAATGATTTAGCAGGTCTGTCGGATTAAAAGAGAATGCTCTTCCTAAGTTACTGTGGACCTGAAGTTCTCGATATGGCTCAAGCGCTAGGAGAACCAACCGATATGCAGACGGTATCATGGACAACAGTCCAGGAAACACTTTGAGTGCATTATGCACCCGTGCCGGCAACGATGGTGAACAAACACAAATTCTACCACAGAAATCAAGAAGGTGAGACGATTAACCAATACATCGCTGCCCTATGAAAAGCCGCAGCTCATTGCTAATTCAGCAATATAAAGGAAGCGATGGTAGATTGACTTGTCGAGGGATTGAGGCATATCAATCTTGAGAGAAGATTACTAGCAAAGTCTAATCTCACATTTAAAATGGAGCTCGAAGAAGCCAGAGCAACCAAAGCCTCCAATAAGTCAGCAGTGACAACCTAAAAAATATGAAATCCACAGCCTTTGCAAGGAGCAGCTACTGTGCATCAGGATAACATGGAGCCCGAAGACTCCACAGATGAGGACAATGAAATCCATTGCCTACTATACGAAAGGAAGGGACATCCCAGAGCCGGGAGAAAAACCGCCATTTTGTGCCAGATGCAAGGGCAATCATCCCAGAGTGAGCTGCCATTTCCAGGACGCTATTTGCCAAAGATGCAAGCGGAAGGGGCACATAGCAAGGATTTGCTGCACCAACCAACCTGTCTTGCACCGCCAGTGACAGCCTGCAGGGCAGCCTACATTCCAACTGGGATTTCGAAAAGTGCAGTTTCCGAAGCCCAAGAGAAGAGAAAGTTGAGCCGCAGAAGCAAGAGAAACACACTAAACGATCATTGGGCATTCTAATGCACACCGTTCAAAGAAGATCCATGTCATGATTCTAATCGAGGGGTTTCCCTGGGTTTAGGAGTGACTGGCATCAACACCATCCAGGAGGACAGCATTGAGGAGCTGACCAAGGAATTTGGTCTGTGGGGAGTTTAGGCAAGTACATGGGGAAACTCGTATCTTTCAACCTCGCCCCCATCTGAATGAAACCTTGGAGGGTCCTTTTTGCTCTCCGGCCCAAAATAGTCAATTAGACAAACTAATTGCCCAAGGGGTTCTAGAGCCGGTTGATCACGCTAAATGGGAGACCCCGATTGTCATGCCTATCAAAACAGACGGCTCAATCCGTATATGTGCAGACTATAAATGCACAATAAGGCCTAAGTGTGCCTGTCATTCAGCACTTATTGCATTCCTTAGAAAAGGCAAAACTTGCAAAATTAGATTTAGTCCAAGCCTATCAGCAGTTGCTGGTGGACTACGCCACCACAGAAGCACAAACTATTGTTATACACAGAACGGCATTTAAATGCCCCCAGCTGCAATTTGATGTAAGTGTGGCGCCAGGACACTTTCAAAGAATAATAGAATGCCTCCTACAGGGCATCCTGGGACTGGTGCCTTACTTTGATGATGTCCTCGTGTCCGTGGACAAAAAAGAAGAGCTCATTCACCGACTTAAGAGAGTCCTGAGTCAGTTTCAAGAAGCCAGACTTAAAGTTAAAAAAGAAAAATGCCAGATAGTTGTGCCACAAGTCAAATTTCCAGGATATTTAATTGACAGCTTGGGAATATACCTGACTGAAAGCAAAGTTAAAGCCATAGAGGCTTTAACTACGCCACCCCAGAGAATCAGACAGAACTCTAGGCATTTCTAGGGCTGTTAAACTTTTATAGTATTTTTCTGCCACAGAAGTTGATAGTAACTGAGCCGCTACACCGATTGCTAGACAAGAAGGTGAAGGGGACCTGGGGATGGAAGGAATCCTCTGCCTTCTCTGTCGTTAAGAAACTATTATCATCTGATAACATTCTTGTACAATATAATGAGACTCTGCCCTTCATCTTAACCACAACACCTCCCCGTTTGGTATCAGGGCTGTCATCAAACTTTGGATGCCAAATGTGGCCGAGGCCCCAATTGCATTTTACTCTATTAGGAGCAGAATGAAACTACAGCCAAATGGGCAAGGAGGCATTGGCTGCAGTGGCAGGGGTCTAGCGGTTCCATGAATACTTATATGGGAGGGACTTTGAAATAATTACACAACCGCTTCTTGGCATTCTCACGGGGAACCGCCCCACACCAAACATTTTATCCCTGTGAATGACTAGATGGATAATCTTCATGGCTGCATATAGTTACCGGCTAACACATCGGCCGGGCCTCTTTACATTGGTGACGCTGATGCCCTCAGCCGCTGCTCACTCCCAGACCTCATAGAGGATCCTGCCCCCTTCACAGCCGTACTGCTCATTGAGGACTTTTTTATCCGGCCCTGTCATATCAGCCAAGATAGCAGGACGCTCAGCAAAAGACGAAACTCTGTCACAAGTTCTAAACTGGTATGGAGGGGGTGGCCTGAGGGGCCAGTGGGGAGTGATTTCAAACTGTTTCTAGTGTGGCAAGAGGAATTGTCAGCTCAAAGGGATGCCTGTTGTGGGGGGATCGAGTGGTTGTACTGTATAACCTAAGGAGGCAAGTGCTAGAAGCACTACACGTGGGGCACCCTGGCATTGTCCAAATGAAGGCATTGGCCAGGAGTTATGTTTGGTGGCCGAAGATGGATAGGGACATAACAGAATGGGTCGCTACTTGTACCTCATGCCAGGAATCCAGACCAGCACCACCCATGGCACCCACGAGAAAATGGGAGACCCCCAATGCACCGTGGTCACAAGTACACATTGATTTCACAGGACCAGTCCAGGGTCAAACATTTCTAATAGTTGTACATGCATGTTCAAAATGGCTTGAGGTAATACTTATGACAACAACAACGACCGAATCAGTCATCAAGGTATTACGGGGACTTTTCTCCACCCATGGCCTACCGGACGTCCTGGTCTCCGACAATGGGGCCCAATTCACATCAAAGCAATTTGAGATATTTCTAGCAGAGCATGGAATCTGACATGCCCTGGTCACGTCATTCTATAGATTGATCAATGGTCAAACAGAAAGAATGGTGCAGTCAATCAAAGACGCACTAACTAAAATGGGCCCTGGAGACTGGCAGGCTAAAATAGACAAGTTTCTCCTTGTGTAGCATATAACGCCTAGCACCACCACAAATAGGAGCGCGGCAGAATTACTAATGGGTCGCAAACTAAGATCACAACTAGACAGACTACACCCCAATTATAATGCTGAGGTACCCACCAATTTGACCAGCCAGCACTGGTCATTTAGCATAGGGGACCTAGTATATGGCCATAACTATGCCGGGGATCCCTCCTGGGTCCCTGCCAAAATAATCACTGTTCTTACTGAGTGTAGCTAGAAGGGAAAATACGGAGGAGACACATAGGGCCACATAGGGAACTCTACCCTCAGGCAACCAGAAGGAAATCCTACCCAAACAACAATCAAAGCACTCCTAAAAGCAGACCTATGATTTGAGGACCCACACACATTAGACTCAAACCCGAATAGGCAATGGATATACCCACCTGAGGAACCAAGAATCCAGCAAAGCGTTCTGAGGGAGTTGACTACAGCGGAGTCAGCCACGCCCCAGGAGAATTTCCACGTTTCCGTTGGCTGACTTCGTAGTGGCAGCAGACCTGACTGCCCAGGCCGCTGCTGCTCCAACTGAGCTGAGCATACCAAGTCGCACCCACCAACACCCCGCCTACCTGCGTGACTACATCAGTTGAGTTTCTCTGATTGGATAACATCCTTTCCAGAGGGGAGAGGTTTTGAATATGTAAATAAGGAGTGTTGTGGCTCCAGCCCCCCCCTGGCCTGGCCCCCTGCCAGAAAGTGATTCAGAGAGTGAGAGCGAAGGGCTGTCAGGGCTCCCCTCTGCAGGGCTGGCCTCTCTGGCTCAGTTCCAGGAGCCAGAGGCAGGCCAGGTGGAGGAGGTGACGAGGCCTCTGTCTCCTGTATCTCCCCCCCCCCCATGCTTCCAGACCCAGCTGTGGACAATCAGTCCTGGTTAGATCCCTGGTTTCGTAGACAAGAGAGGCGGGAACAACAGAAGGGGTGGAGCAGGCCTAGAAAGTGATGAGTCACGGAACCACACCCCACAGGGTATAAAAGCAGAAGGGGCTGCTCTACTACTTCGTGATGGACAAACCAAACTGACTGGAGAAAACTTGAGCTGAACTATTTGACTGAGCATTTGGGTTGGATTGCTGTTTGTTCCTGACTTCCTGGTTGCTCCGGTAATGAGCTTCTGACACGCTGGCATCAAGGAAGATAAAACCTTGGCAGATGCTTGCTGGTTTGCTGCCAGAGCTGATAGTTGCTGTGGACTAAATTGCTGGCTAATTGAGTCAGTTCACGTGCCTCCTGGACTGAGGTGGGGGGATAGAACAAGGAATGACGCCTTGGGCAAAGGCTTCACTTAGGTCTGCCTCCCAGGCAGGAAAAGCCACAGTTCAAAATCATTGGCTACAGCAAGCAGCAGGAAAACCAAGCAACCTGTGGCTGGGCTGCTGGATAGGTCCCTTTAAAAGAGGGAGCTGTCAAAGAGACAAGTTTTTGTTGTACCGGCTTCATATAAAGAGCAGCAGTTACTGAGCGGAGTCCTGCCTCTTCATTTAACCCCAACTTAACAACTGTATTAATACTCTTTCATAATATAGTTGCAGTCTACCTCTTTCAGCTTTAAAGAAGTGGGAAATGGTGTCAGGGTTGTTCAGTAGCCAGAGATATAATTCATACATTATATATAGACTTTAGGTTGCTTTCCTCTGCTAGATGAAGAATTTGGGCTATTTGGATTTACTATATTTGCCTTTTATCACTACTAGAATTCTGGAATCTTTATATCTATACTGCTGCCAGGGCTGTTCATTAAATTATACATACACAAAACTATTATTCATTCCACATTTTTTAATTTTATGGGGTCATAGTGCAGACCTAATATGATGTAGTAACTTGAATGAACTGGGATTTTATCTGCTGGAACAAATGGACTTTGAAATCCCTGTCATCAGTTAGTCTATGTCCCTATGAGTTGTCATCCAGCATGTCAGTTTTTTTCTTTAAAAGTATCACAGTTGGAATTTTACAAATACAGCCTCTGATAAGACAACTGGCAGCTGATATTTTCAATTTAAGTTAAATTCAAACCAAGTTTTGTCCTCAGTTCTCAGAGCACTGGAAAAGCTTCAGTAGCAGTTGCTGTTGAATGAGAGATAGTTTAAGCCATTTGTTTGAGATGAGAGAACGGAGGATCATTGTTGCCTCTGTTCAACAATAAACTGAAAAACATGTCTTCTTTTCCCCCAGGTCTTTTACAACTCACATACTTAGATTTAAAGATCCTAATCTACTCCACAATAAAAGAAGTCCCGTTAATAACAGTAGATCTGACATTTCCCATAGCATATATTCTGTTGAAATTTCTGATGTAAATTCATCATTATGTAAACTCAGAAGTAAATGTGATATTTTCTATAAACTATGTTTAAAATTGTAGTTTCTGTAGCACACATAGTTTTGCAAAGATTATCTTGATTATGCCAAAAGAAGCTCACTCAATAAATATTACGATTGCTGCAGGATATGATTTAACAGAAACCAGTTTGTCCAGCTAGAAGTGTATTCCATTCCAAAATGTCCACCTGGAGCCTTCTTTCTTGAGGACTGCTCAGAACGCTGAATGCTGATACAGCCTGAAATCTGGTTCAAATATTTTGACCCCCTCTTCCTCAAATCTCATTTTCTGGATCCTTACCTCTCTCCCTCCACCTACCCTCCCACTTCTCCTCACCCAAATAGCAGCTACAGCCCATGTTTTGTATATATCTGCAGTCCTCAGATACTATAGTACCTTTTGAGGTATGATATTTGTTTATGCCAAAGTATGCTTTAAGGACCAGGCTTTAGGAGAGAGTCGGTTCCAATTTGGAGTCATCACTGAATGCCCATCTTGCCCACATTTCAGTTGGGCAAGTTTTGGGTTTACGGGCGGGCGGGGAGAGGAAGGTTCCCTATAATATTCAATAAGCGTACACCCAAGCAAGTGTGTATCCAGGTCTGTCATGCCTCACAACACGCAATACCTTTTATATTCAAATATGTTTACAACCCTCTCCAGCAGACGTAACTTCCGTATTGGATTGCTAAAAGGATTTGCGAGCAGCAAATCCAGTAATAAACGGCTTGCAAGAGTTTTGATCATAACTTGGCCAGCAGAGGGCAACACGAATCCAACATCTATTCCCCAGCCGGATATGTCGTCACAGCAGAATTTCCTTTTCCGACATATACAATTCTAGCCAAGGTAAGGGAGAGTCGATTTTTTTATTATTATTTATTTATTTAAGAAGCTCCTTTTTCCGTTCGGGTTCGTTACGATAGCTGGTATCTCCAGTATTGACTAAAGAAAAATGACAGCATAGTTATTTCAACATGGAGAGAACGAAAGTGCATTTTTTCAGAAAGTAAAATCACTACGGGAGCAGCAGGGGCGCAACTCCAGCCCGGAAACGGGAATGAACGGTTGCATCACAACGGCCCCTCTTTATACCATGGTTTCCCATCTATCTTGATCGCAGTCTGAGGACTGCCTTTCTCAAAAGGCAATTATGCATTACATTGGCACAAGAGTATTCATTGTGTACCAACAGAAGTTAATCTTGTTGCACAAATTAATTTTGTAGTGTTTACAGAATGGTGCATAGTAAGAACCCTCTGCTCAAATATTTCAGAAATAGAACTCCTATCACAGTTATAGGTTTGGGGGGAAATGATAGCAGAGAAACTGTAGAACCAGACTAAGAGGAAGAGCAACTTGCTAAATGTATTACTTTTATCCCATTTTTATTAGTTGCACAAAGGGCATGGTACTTCCAAAATAGTCTTCCTTAATCTAGTATTTGTAAGGTGAATTGGGACCACAAATCCCTTAGATACAATGAATAGGTCGGGAACAACTGTTCATAAAATGGAAACACATAAGTAAGAAGTGCAGCGTCTGTGCACTAATTACCAGTGTTACCAACATTGATAGTTGTCAAAGGAATTTTTCATAGCCAGAAAATATCACAATTTCAAATAAGATTGTTGTGTAACAGTAAAGCTTGTCTCTTCTCTCTTCTTAATAGCCCCCTCAATATAGCAGATACTCAGTTTTATAGAAAGATGTAAGCCATTTTGGGTTCTCTAATTCCAAAGAGGCCTGCATTTTTTTCTGTTCTGCCTTATGAGTACCAAGTGGTAGTATAATCAAGCCATCGACCCTCAGTGAGGACATTTTTTATTGATTAAATTGTTGGAAATTGTTTATATATGTGATGACCAATTATCTACCAAGCCACTGGTAAATTATTTCATTTTAGATAATATGAACTCCATCATAACATGATATTGTGAAGAACTATGAGGCAATGGCCAGAAATATACTCTGTGTCCAACTGGAACATACCATAAGGCAACGTTGGCAAAAAGTGTTGTACAAGAGGCAGTCATTTCCCGATAACTATGTGGATCAAAGTTTCTTAGAGAAGTTGCGCAAGAATATCCATGCACGCAAGTATCAGTACTGGGCAGTGGTGTTTGAATCTGGAGTGGTGATACAACAACTATGTAGCGTCTGTGTCTTCGTGGTCATCTGGTGGTACATGGATATGGGCCTATTGGCTCCCCAGTGGCTGTTTGGAGCTGGCTTGATCGCTTCCCTGATTGGTTATGTACTCTTTGATGTCACTGATTCAGGAATAGAAAGAAATCAAAGTGGCCAGACACGATGGGGAGATCTGAAGAATTCTGTGGTATTTGTGGCATTCACCTATGGCTTCTCTCCTATCCTGAAGACCTTAACTGAGTCTATCAGCACTGATACAATTTATGCTATGTCTGCCCTTATGCTCCTAGGACATCTGATCTTTTATGATTATGGGGCAAATGCAGCGATTGTGTCCAGTACACTGTCCCTCAACATGGCTATCTTTGCTTCAGTCTGCTTAGCCTCACGGTTGCCACGGTCCTTACATGCCTTTGTCATGGTGACATTTGCTATCCAGATATTTGCCCTATGGCCTATGCTACAGAAGAAGCTCAAAGCTCAAACCCCCCATTGTTACATGGTAGCTACCTTACTCTTTGCTTTATCTGCCTTAATGGGATTACTAACCATTTCCAGTGTTGGCACTGTTCTTTTTGCCCTCCTTTTGATTGCCATCTCATGTCTGTGCCCTTACTGCCTTATTAAGCTGCAACTCTTCAAAGACAATATCCATGGGCCTTGGGATGAAGCTGAAATCAAGGAAGATCTATCCAAGTTTCTTATGTAGACCAGGAATCCACATTTTGGGGTTTAATTCTTCCAATTATCCTAGTCCCAGCTAATAAATGTTTATTAACTGAAGCAATTAAAGCAAGCAGGAATAAAATACGTTTGAAAATGCCTGAGAACAATTTATTTATAACCTAATATTTTTCCAATAAAAGTTTTTTTTATCAAGGATCACATTGTGTATTTAGTTAAGTTCAGCTAATAGATGTAAAAGTAATGCAGGCAATCATTTAGCAACTATTCACAATTATGATAGTGATGACAAACTAAATTTGCAACCAATTCTTACTTACATAATGTTTGCAGGTCTATAAAGCAAAAAAAAAAAAAGCTGAAGTAAGCATAAGCACAGGTAGTTTTACTTAATGGCTGCTTCACTTAATGACCAAGTTGCAGGTCCCAATTGTCACTAAACAAGGACTACCTGTGAAACTGACAGTAATTTATCAAATTTCTACAATTGCTATTTTACCTGAGGGGCTAGTTTACAAATAAAAATCGTAAAAATATAGTAAACATTTTTTGGAGATGGGTTGAGGTTTTATGGGTTTTTATATTGTGGATTTTTAATGTTGTAAGTCGCCTAGAGTCACTTGGTGTGAGTTGTGTGACAGCATAAATGTGTTTAATAAATAAGTGGTGTTAAAAAAAGCATTAAAACAAGATTAAAACATCAAAAAAACAAGGCAGAGGAAGTGCCCTCAAGCCATCAGCCAGCCCCAAGGTTGTGTGACATTCTTTGAGCCTCCATGCCCGTTGTCAGAGCCAGATCTTGAAGCCCTTCAAGATTGTGTGCAGAATGGGGGCAGCCTTAACTCTGAAAGCAAGATATTCTATAGACTGGGAACAAAAACAGAGGTTGTCTTCCTAGACCCCTTTCCGCCTCCCCATGAAATTTTATCTGATGGAGTCTGCAACATACCCTCCTTGTGGGAAGGGATGGGATGAGCTGATGAAATGGGGATGAGGCAATTCCTCAGGTAATAAGATCCCATGCTATGAAGGGGTTTAATGACTACAATTATATATTTAAGTAAATGCCTGGTTCAGCTTGGCACCTCACAGGCATCCTGCCATCAAAGACTAAAATGTGGTGGTGGTGGGATAGATGGGCAATAAAGCTGTGTGTGTACGTGATGGGAAATAGGGAAGGGGGAATGACAGGTGATAAAGACCAGAGCAGCTTGGAACCAGTTTGTAACGATCTAAGGCCAGACACCCTGAGAAAGAATGTGCATTACCCTAAAACAGCTCAGTGATCTCAAAATACTTTGGCAAGTTCTGATTGGCTGAAGATGGACTGGTCATGTGGGGAGGCTGGGATGAGGGGAAACCTTTCCGTGACTTTTGAGTACATGAAATCCAGAGCTAGCTGACTTTACTGCAGCCAATATCTTTTAATAAAAGAACCTTTCGCTTCAACCAAATGGAGTCGAGGATCTTTCCTAAAATATCAGATTGGGGCAGGTCTGACATTAAACATAAATTTGACTAATGGGGACAAATTACATGAATAGTTAAGACACAATATGGAAATGGTTTGCCCTTGTATTATTCCAGTTGTTTTTCTTCCAATTCAAGTTTACTTACCATGCATAAGTAGTAGATCATCATTTGCTCTAAATCTGGCATCGAAGTCACCAGCTATAATAAGCAGGTATCTGAAGAGATAAACCTAAGATAATATTCCTGCAAAGTATCCCATATGCAATTAAAAGTGTAAGATGTCAGTTGTTGAGATATGTCAATATTAATTAAAATAGTTAGATCACAATGGAACAGCTTGCCTCTTGGCATCATGTGTGGCCATTACTTGAAGTTTTCAAGCAAACATGGACAGCCATTTGGGATAATACAAGGATTCCTGCCCTGGGCAACCTTATAATTCTATAATTTATTTTAGTAATTTTCATTCATTATAATTTGACACTCCCAGATGTTCTGGTTAAAGTTCAACCAAATACACTACCTCCAAACCGAGTACCAGTTCTGGTTTGGTTATAAGTGTACCACAAGTAGATCTAGATCAGGTTTGCATAAGCTTCTGAATGTTTTATCACCAAGCTAGATGACATCCTTGATGGGACTTTGGTTAAAGCATTTTGTTTCAGTTCTTCATCACTTTTATTGATGTGGTCAGTGGGTCATGTGACCAGCTGGTCATGCCATGTGAACTGTCAGCTGGTCATTGTATGTGAAAGTCGGCAAGTGAAGAGGTGGTCAGTATTATCACTGGTTGCTGTTCAATTGATATGGCTCTTTATAGGTTCTTAGGCTGGCTCCAAATCAACTTATTTGTTGATAAATCCATTGGTTGAATACTGGGCTTCAATGAATTTGCGTGCATGGCATGTGGTAGCATGGCCAATGATTTTTGTTCCATCCTAGTCAAACTCGTGCTGGTTATAACTATACTCGTGTATAGTTATTTCATGCTTACACTTATATATTTTATTATTTTATTTATTTATTTATTCAAATTTGTATACCGCCCTATCTCCCTAGGGACTCAGGGCGGTGCACAGGCAAATAAAATACATATAAATACAAAAATAAAATATCCATTAAAAAACTTATTAGATGCAGCCAGATAATTAAAAACAATATATATAATAAAACCCATTAAAATCTACATTTAAAAACCTAGTCCAGTCCTGCGCAAACGAATAGATGTGTTTTAAGCTCGCGGCGGAAGGTTCGGAGGTCCGGAAGTTGACGAAGTCCTGGGGGGAGTTCGTTCCAGAGGGTGGGAGCCCCCACAGAGAAGGCCCTTCTCCTGGGTGTCGCCAGACGGCACTGCCTAGCCGACGGCACCCTGAGGAGTCCCTCTCTGTGAGCGCACGGGTCGGTGAGAGGTATTCGGTAGCAGCAGGCGGTCCCGTAAATAGCCCGGCCCTATGCCATGGAGCGCTTTAAAGATAGTTACTAACACCTTGAAGCGCACCCGGAAAGCCACAGGCAGCCAGTGCAGTCTGCGCAGGAGAGGTGTCACGGGGGCCATGAGGGGCTCCCTCTATCACCCGCGCAGCCGCATTCTGAACTAACTGGAGCCTCCGGATGCCCTTCAAGGGGAGCCCCACGTAGAGAGCATTGCAGTAATCCAGACGAGACGTCACTAGGGCGTGAGTGACCGTGCATAGGGCATCCCGGTCTAGAAAGGGGCGCAACTGGCGGACCAGGCGGACCTGGTAAAAAGCTCTCCTGGAGACGGCCGTCAAATGATCTTCAAAAGACAGCCGTTCATCCAGGAGGACGCCTAAGTTGCGCACCCTCTCCATCGGGGCCAATGACTCGCCCCCGACAGTCAGCCGAGGACTCAGCTGACTGTACCGGGATGCCGGCATCCACAGCCACTCTGTCTTGGAGGGATATATACTGTGCGACAAAATAAATAAATAAATAAATAAATATAGATTAGAGCAAGTCTGGCTGGGGAATTCTGGGAGTGGAAGTGGACGTTCATACATCTAAAAGTTGCTAAAATTGAAGTTTTTCTATTAAGTTAATATCAGTAAGTGGTCAGAAATAGCATGTTAGTATACTGGACCTAAAATTATATGAAATATAGCATTACTCACATGCACAAATTCAAGGGCATCACCAGTATCAAACTCGCTTTTTCTTGAATATGACACATAAAAGTGACATTCTCCAAGATGTATAATAATTGTATTAAAACTTAGATTATTAATAATATTTCAGTTATATTTTTTAGATCCATTTATTTATTCCATAGTTGTGCACCTATCAAATGCTTATATTATTCTGTACATGACAGAAGTAATTTTCTTCATTCCTTCCATCTTTTCAGCTCCAGAAAAGCACCTGATGACACCTAAACCATAAAAAGTATTACATCCATTAGAATTTATGACAACTCCTGTGAAAAACATACCAAAGCATATTGTATGTTATTAGTTAGTTGATAACATTTGCCCAATTCATCACAAAGAGTCAGAGAAAATTTATAACAATTACATTTTGGAAAAGTGTCTTATACCATGACTTTTCATAATATTTTCCATTTGTAGAGTGGCAACTTGAAGAAGCAATGAAGAGTGTAGTATACATTTGCCCTGTTCTCCTTTACTGAGTTGATTTCTAATCCATAGTAAAATTCCAAGGTTCTTAGAAACTATTTTTCAGATAATTTGAAACGTCTTTGAAGTCATTTTAGATGTTGCAACTATACTGTTGAATTTCTAAGTCTCCTGGTCTATTTTGTCTTTCTAGCTGTTTCCAGACAACTATATATCTTGCATTATTTCCAGAATATAGAGTAGTGTCACACATTATACCTATTCAGTAATGATTCTTTGAAAAATACATTGAAGCAGAAACTATAGCTCTGTTTGTAATACGGTAAATATTTTACATGTTAAAACCTATATGTAGATACTAGCTGAATACCCGTGCTCTGCTACGAAACTATGTGATTGGGCTTGATAAATCGACACAGCTTGAAAATTAATGAATAGTTATGATCGATCTCTCCTCCCCCCTTCGCTTCCTCAGCCTTGCCCCACAGTAGCCTATCCTATCCTATCCCCCTTCTCTCCCTCAGGCTTGCCACACAGAGGCCTCTTCTATCCTATCCCCTTCTCTCCCTCAGCCTTGCCCCACAGAAGCCTATTCTATCCTATCCCCCTGCTTGCTGCTGTGAAAGTAAAACTGAAACTGAAACTCCTCTCCTCTGCTTGTGTTTTGCATTTGGAACAGATTTATTTTCAGGTGGGGAGCAAGAGTAGGACTCCTTAGCATCAGAGTGTGTTAATAATAATATAGGAAGTACTAATGCTCTGATGGTCATTTCGAAAAATCCTTTCTTAGTGAGCACCTAGAAGCCAAGATACATGGCAAATTTCAAGCTTCTAGGCTTTACAGTTCTGGAGATTTTGTGATGATGCATGAGTGGTATTTCACTTTTATATATATAGTTAAATAGTTTAAATCAGGGGTCACCAACCTTTTGGGCCCAGGGACTACTAAATTCATAATTTTAAATCCTGAAGACCACTAATAAGAATTTTTTAAAAAGATAAATAGTATTTAGTGCAATATAAAAAATGCAAATAATTTTTCTGAGGATGACCAAAATTTTCTCGCGGACCACCATTGTTTTTTATTTATTTATTTACATTTATATCCCGCCCTTCTCCGAAGACTCAGGGCGGCTTACAGTGTGTCCACGGACCAGTGCTTGATGACTGCTGCTTTAAATGACAGTAGGAGAAAAGATCATTTTTCCCAATGAAGAAAACTGTAGATGTTTCCTTTATGTTAATCTGTGCCCAAGTAGATATTTATCTTTTTTAAAGGATAGAATTAGTTTAATAAACTTCAGGTTGCTCAAAAATAGAGATAACCTCTTCTCTATTCAATAGAATAGAAATTCAATAGAAAAACAAAGATTTTTTCCACTTCCTATGAAAAGTTGACTTTGCGGCTGGACAACAGCATTAGAAGAATTTAAAGTTGACCATGCTCAATTGAAATTAGAGATATTTATCTGTACATGTCAGTATCCAGGTTCACAAGGGACAGTAGTAGATAAATTAAATAAATAATTAATAGTCTTTCATCATACAAATTTAAATAATAAATCATGCAAACCAATTTTGGCCTTTTTTGCTATTTATGAATTCTGTAATGTGTTGTTGTAATTTATGTTTAAATCACTGCAATCACAGACTCAACAAAAACAAAACAAAATTTTATTTGTAGTCAAAGCTATCATATAGCTTTGCATGCTATAAAATACTTCTCATATCCTATATTTCCAAATTTGATTTTAGAAAAGACAGCAAGCACTAAAAATAGAAGTAGTTGCTTCCTGGGATTACTGGACACATTATGGGGAAGTAAGAGCTATAGAAAGTCAATTTCATGGAGTAGTTAGAGGCTCCAGGCAAGAAACCGGGAGATCTCTAATCCTGCCTTAGTCGTGAAAGGAAAGCAGGGTGACTTTGGGCTAGTGACGTTGTCTTACCCTAAGGCAAACTCAAGGCCCACAGGGCCACCGTGGAGATGGCAAGGTATTGGCTCCCACCCACCCCAACCTGGCCAGTCACTTCCCCTGGGCAGCTAAAAGATTGGACAGCCACCTATCTGAAATGGAATTGATGGATCTCTGGAGAGGAGGAGGGGGTGGCAAAGGAGCTGTGTGAGGAAAGGCTGCCCCAACAAGCCAGCATCCTTACCACACACGATTGAAAACATGGATTCCCTTTGAAGCACTGGACAGGGAAACATCAACAATGTCTAGGATTGGGAGAAGAACATCTCCTTTGGCATGCTGTGCACATGCACACACACCATTCCAAGCTTGGAGACTTTTATCCACATCTGAGCTTGCAAACTGCCAGTCATGCCTGGGCTTGGGGAGAAGGCCCTCTCCTTCCTCTGTGGATAAAAGTCCCCAAACCTGGAATGTGTGTGTACACGTGTGGAGGTATACACGTGTGCGTCCGCTTGGTTGCCAGCAGTTTGGGGAGGCAAGGAGCTTGTGGGGCACTGAATTGTCCACATATTAGCTGGTGCAACTTGTTTCATCCCAACCCAGCCATCCAGAGTCAGCCACGCCCGGTGAGCAGCATCAAACCGGCCATGCCCATCCAACCATGCCCACCTAGTCATGGCGACCTGGCTACTGGCTCTTTGAAGCCAACAATTGAGTTTGACACCTCTGCCTTAGGGAGAAGAACTGATAAGCTATTTTTGGGCTTGTTTCTATATTCACCTGGAATCGGGATTTGACTGGATGGCAGGGGTGAAATGCTCCCAGTTTAGACTGGATCACCTGATCCGGTAGCGATGGTGGCAGGTGGTTTGGAGAACTGGTAGCAAAAATCTCTGTCATCGTCCCCTGCCCATGCCCAGCTGAGCTGCGCGATCATCAGAGGTTTGGGCTTTTTTACTTATAAAAGTATTTTTTCTTCTGCCGATGTTTAACAGCAAATGTTTCCTCTTTAATGTTCTTGATCCTGAAACCACTACATTTTGCTGCATGGACACAGAATATATTAAAATCTAAATAATTTAACTGACTAAAATATTGTCTCAACTTTTAATTGTTTGGTGGTTTTAGTAGCAAGATGAATTAACTTCAAAAGTAAAATTATTTTTTCTCATTTTGGCTGTGTGATATTGTGTGCTCTATATTTGCTAAAAAAATCAACAGCTAATTTTGAATATCTCGACAGCACTCTATACAGTTCATCAATCCCTTGTTGTAATTCGCTCTTACTAATCTTCAAACTACCTGCCAGCAATTCTAACATAAGATTCAGGAGGTCTTCTTCTTTATTTTCTTGGATATTTTGAAATCGCAAATAAAACATGGAATTGTCCATTTCTGGAAATGTTTATATGCTCTGCTTTTGTTTCGATGTATATTAAAATGTCATCTAAGTACACAAAAAGCCTTTTGTATAGGTGCTCATGGAGCATTGTTTATTAGTTGCATGAAAATTGCTGTGGACCCCTATACTCCAAATGGGAGCACTTTGAACTGGAAGCACCCCAATGGTGTGTTAAAAGCCATTTTCCATTCATCCATTTCCCTAATTCTAACTCTGTAGTAGACTTCTCTCAAGTCCATCTTTGAGAAAATTTTCCCCTAATATCTTTCATTAGGGGAAGGTGATACACATTTTCCATACTTACTGCATTCAGACTTCTATAATCCACGCACAAGAATAAATATCTGTCCTTTTTCTCATGAAACAGCACAGGTGCTGAAATTTTGGGTCGGGCTGGTTGAATGAACCCCCGGGGCAGATTTTTATCTATGAAAGCTAGCAGTTTCTTGATCTCTCTTGGGAACATGCTGTACAGTTTCAGCTTTGGTAGTTTCTATGGGGCGGTGGAGGGGACTCATCAGAGCTCTCTTCACTGAACACCTCAGTCAAGTCCTTGTATTCCCAGGGATGCCCTGAGCTGGCTCACCCCTCCCAGCTGTAGCCATTTCTTTTTTTGGATTTTTCCCCAGTTCCTGCCCTTGGTCATATAGTTAAGTCACTCCCCACTGAAACTTTAGGGTCTCCTCTTTCCAGTTTACGCTGGGATTCCATCTCTTCAGCCAAGTGAGCCCCAGGACTAGTAACCACTCCATTCCGGGTGCCACAATGAATATGAATGTCTTGTCATGGGTCCCCATGGCTATTTCCAAGAGTTCCATGACAAAAGTGGCTGGCTCCCTGCTCGAAAGTGACCCATCTAGTTGGCAGAATGTGATTGGAGTTTTTAACCATAGGTGGATGCCCAATTTCCCCACCAGGGTTGGAATTATTAAGCATCGGGTACACCCCAAGTCCAGAAGGGCTGAGAACTTTACTCGTTTTTGGTCTGGGGATGAATAGTTTTAGGGGCAATGTGACCAGCTCAGCTGGCTTGCTTACCAGCAGGTCATTTTTGGAGTTGCTTTTGAACAGTCCAGGGTCTTCTCCTGGTGAGACCAGAGTTCCCTCCCCTCGTTTTGCTAGGGGCTCTAGGCTCTCAGGTCCTCAAAAGCATCCATCACAAGGCATGACATGCCTTTTCAGTTGATTGTCCCTGCCCAGTTTCTCACCTAGGTCCTCGTGATCCCACAGGCTTTCAGCTTGCATTTCCAGCCTGGCTACTAGCTGCCTCAATTGCGGTTGACCCCTTTGGTTCTTCCATCCCAGCTGTCTCTCTTTCCCCATGCCAATTGACCATTTTAGTTTCGTGGGGTCCTACAAAGCAGCCACAATATCTTTGATAGGGCATTTGGAGATTGCATCCAGCTGGGTGTGGTCGAGGTTTCACCCCAGCACTCTTCCTCTCCATAATAATAATAATAATAATAATAATAATAATAATAATAATAATAATAATAATAATAATAATAATAATGATAATGATAATGATAATGATAATGATAATAATAATAATAATAATAATAATAATAATAATAATAATAATAATAATAATAATAATAATAATAATAATAATATTTTAATTTGTATACCGCCCTTCTCCCGAAGGACTCAGGGCGGTGAACAGGCAGATAAAATATACATACACACAATAATTAAAAAACATCCCTTAAAAAACTAATTTAAATGCCCAAAATATTAAAAAACGTACTTCCCCGTAAAATCACAGAATTTTAAAAACCCATCCAATAAAAATAAGAATCAGGCTAGTCCAGCCATACCGGAATAAATAAGTTTTAAGTTCGTGGCGAAAGGTCCTAAGGTCAGGTAATTCTCGAAGTCCGAGGGGAAGTTCGTTCCACAGGGTCGGAGCCCCCACAGAGAAGGCCCTCCCCCTGGGGGCCGCCAGTCGACACTGTTTGGCTGACGGCACCCTGAGGAGTCCCTCTCTGTGGGAACGTACGAGACGATGGGAGATAGAAGCCGGCAGTAGACGGTCCCGTAGATAGCCCGGTCCTAAGCCATGGAGCGCTTTAAAGGTGGTAACCAATACCTTGAAGCGCACCCGGAAAACAACAGGTAGCCAGTGCAGTCTGCGCAGGATAGGTGTTATATGGGAGCTCCGAGACGCTCCCTCAATAACCCGCGCAGCCGCGTTCTGAACTAGCTGAAGTCTCCGGGTGCTCTTCAAGGGGAGCCCCATGTAGAGAGCATTGCAGTAGTCCAGGCGAGAGGTAACGAGAGCATGAGTGACTGTGCATAAGGCATCCCGGTCCAGGAAGGGACGCAACTGGCGGATCAGGCGAACCTGGTAAAATGCTCTCCTGGAGATGGTCGCCAAATGGTCTTCAAAGGACAACCGACCATCCAGGAGCACGCCCAAGTTGCGTACCTTCTCCATCGGGCCAATGATTCACCCCCGACAGACAGCCGCATCTGCAGCTGACTTTACCGAGGTGCCGGCATCCACAGCCACTCCGTCTTGGAGGGATTAAGTTTGAGCCTGTTCCTCCCCATCCAGACCCGTACGGCCTCCAGACACCGGGACAGCACTTCGACAGCTTCACTGGGGTGGCCCGGGATGGAAAAGTACAGCTGGGTATCATCAGCGTACAGTTGGTATCTCACCCCAAAGCCACTGATGATCTCACCCAGCGGCTTCATATAGATGTTGAACAGGAGGGGTGAGAGAATCGACCCCTGCGGCACCCCACATGAGGCACCTTGAGTCGATCTCGCCCCCTGCCAACACCGTCTGCGTCCGATCAGAGAGGTAGGAGGAGAACCACCGATAAACGGTGCCTCCCACTCCCAACCCCTCCAACCGGCGCAGCAGGATACCATGGTCGATGGTATCAAAAGCCGCTGAGAGGTCTAATAGGACCAGGGCAGAGGAATAACCCTATCCCTGGCCCTCCAGAGATCATCCACCAGTGCGACCAAAGCTGTCTCCGTGCTGTATCCGGGCCGGAAGCCGGACTGACCGGGTCTAGATAGACAGCTTCATCCAGGTACTGGGGTAGCTGACATGCCACCACACTCTCAACAACCTTCGCCGTGAAGCGAAGATTGGAGACTGGCCGGTAGTTCCCTAAAACAGCTGGGTCCAGGGAAGGCTTCTTGAGGAGGGGTCTCACCACTGCCTCTTTCAAGGCCGCGGGAAAGACCCCCTCCCGCAAAGAAGCATTTGTAATCCCCTGGAGCCAGCCTCGCGTCACCTCCTGAGTAGCCAGTACTAACCAGGAGGGACACGGATCCAGTAAACATGTGGTGGCATTCAGCCTACCCAGCAACCTGTCCATGTCCTCGGGAGTCACAGGATCAAAGTCATCCCAAAACACCTCAACAAGACGGGCCTCAGAACCCTCGCCTGGATCTACCCAATTTTGATCCAATCCGTCCCGAAGCTGAACGATTTTGTCGTATAGATAACCGTTAAACTCCTCGGCACGCCCTTGTAGGGGGTCCTCCCGCCCCTCCTGTTGAAGAAGAGAGCGGGTCACCTGAAACAGGGCGGCCGGGCGGTTATCTGCCGACGCAATGAGGGAGGAAACGTAGGAACGCTTCGCAACCCTCATTGCCACTAGGTAGGTCCTACTATAGGACCTAACTAGTGTCCGGTCAGCCTCAGAGCGGCTGGATCTCCAGGCACTCTCTAGGCATCTTCTCCGGCGCTTCATCTCCCTCAGCTCCTCGGAGAACCAAGGAGCTGGTTGAGACCGACGCCGGGTCAGAGGCCGCAAAGGCACGACACGGTCCAAAGCTCCAGCCGCGGCCCGTTCCCAGGCCACAACTAGCTCTTCAGTCGAGTCGTGGGGCAGGGGGTCGGGAACGGCCCAAGCTCCGTCAGGAACCTCTCCGGGTCCATCAGGCGCCTGGGACGGAACCAGCGCATTGGTTCCGTCTCCCTGCGGTGGTGGGTAGCGGTCAGAAAGTCTAGACAAAGGAGAAAATGATCTGACCATGACAAAGGTTCAACAACTAAATCATTTAAAACCAGATCATTAGACCACTGGCCAGAGATAAAAATCAGATCTAGGGTACCTCCCCCGACGTGGGTAGGGCCTTCAATTAACTGGATCAGGTCCATGGCCGTCATGGAAGCCATGAACTCCTGAGCTGCCGAAGATGCTACGCCGGCTGATGGCAAATTGAAATCCCCCATGACCAACAGTCTGGGGGTTTCAACTGCCAACCCGGCCAGCAACTCCAACAGCTCAGGCAGGGCTGTAGTCACGCAGCAAGGAGCCAGGTACGTGATCAACAAGCCCACCTGAGTTCTACGACCCCACTTCACGAAGAGGGATTCACACCCAGCTATCTGAGGCACAGTGGTTTCCCTCGGCTCGAGACTCTCCTTAATGATAACCGCCACCCCTCCACCCCTACCCTGGGCCCTCGGCTGATGGAATGCTCGGAAGCCTGGTGGGCACATCTCCACTAGGGGGACCCCCCCTTCGGTGCCCAACCAGGTCTCCATAATGCCCATAACGTCCGCGGTCCCTTCCTGAATAAGATCTGTGCTCGCTGCTTTGTTTGGACATGGCTTGTAGGGTTCCCTCGGTAGAGCGAGTGCTTCTCCAAGTTGACCACTTTTACAGATCTGTTGTATGTAAGGGCCTTATCTGGCCTTATCTATAATTTCCTAGTTATCTCCAGAGACTTGGCAGGCGCGTAGGTAGACGTGGCCAGAACATTTATTTATGTAAATAAACTAGAAAAGAAGGCCTTTGACTGACTCTTTGTTGGGAGTATTGGGGGAGGGAAACAGAACATTTTGTCCAAGACCCCTACTAAACCATCTCCCACCAAAGATGGACCAGCAGCAGGTACAGCAGCAGGTACAGCAACTACAAACGGCTAATCAAAAGCTACAGCAGCAAGTGGCTCACTTGGCAGGCCAACTTGCTGCCGGGAATGTGCCTGCAGTCCCCCCCCGCAGGTCCTCCCACTCCTCCTCCTCGTCGCAAGTGCCCAATAACCATGCCGGATAAGTTTTCTGGGCAGCCTGAGATGTTCCTGACCTTCTTGGGACAGTGCCAGCTCTACATGGCTATGCGGCTAGAGGATTTCCCAGATGACCGAGCTAAGGTGGCCTTCATGATTAACCTTCTTTCCGGCTTGGCTGCCCGATGGGCCACGCCCCTCTTGCTCCAGGACAGACCCCTGCTGGCGGACCACCAGTGTTTTTGGCAGCACCTGCGCATCATGTACGAGGACCCCGTTCGGACGCTGATGGCAACCAGGCGCCTTAAGGAACTCCATCAAGGGAAGTGCCCCCTGCAGGAGTACATCGCTGAATTTCGTCTTTTGTGCCAGGACTCTGACTGGAATGACACAGCGCTGGTGGACGCGTTCCAGGAGGGACTCTCAGAGGAACTGCAAGACGAGCTGGTCCGGGTGGAGGCGCCGTGGACCCTCGACAACTTGGTGCCCCTTTGTCTCCGCCTCGATGCCTGTCTGCAACGGTGACTGTCCCATCATGCCCCCGGGACCCGCCGTCGACATCTACACCCCCGCTTCCTGCGCCACCAGCACCCCGGGTCACCCCAAATTTTGTAACCGCTGCGGAGGAGCCCATGGAATTGGGAATGGCCAGACCTCGCCTGTCGGCCCAGGAGCAGAACCGGAGGCGCCAAGGGGGATTGTGCCTGTACTGCAGGGAGCCCGGCCACTTTGCCGCTTCTTGCCCCAGAAAGTGAAGTGGGGCACGCATGCTGGTCCCCGAATCACAGCGTGAACAATCGGGAAACGGAGCAGGCCTGACCTCTGGGAAACCCTAGGTTGGGCACGTACTAAGCCCCCACTGGACGTTGCGGAAGTAGACTCTGGGCCCCCTCGGCATCTGATTCTGGACACACAGGTATTGTTGTGTCTTGCCCGCCCTCAGAGCAGCCGGGGCCTTCTTACCTGCTCCCCAACACTGAGGAATGTATGCCTTCCGGCCCAAGTCCTGGCTCCATGCCCCCACAAACTGCAGAAGAAGGAGCATCTCCCTGCCCCAGCCCTGACTCCATGCCCAGGCAAACGGAGCAGCTAGACCCCTCCCCCTCCTCCACAGCAGGTGAGCCTGAGGAGGGTTTACTCCCAAGAACAGCTGATTGGAGTGACCCTCGCATCAGAAGATTGGAGAGGCGGAGGCAACAGAGGGAAGGGAGGGGCAGGCCTTAATGAGTGCTGAGTCATGGAGCCACACCCCATGGCCTATATAAAGGAGCTACTTTCTGGCAGTCTCTGAGTCAGGCAAAAGTCAAACTTATCTTGCTGAAGTCACTTACTGGTCTCCTGCCTGCTCTGAGGACTTTGCTAGGACTTTGGGCAGAGCTGCAGAGGCAAGCCTGATTCGGATTTCCCGGACCCAGCCGTCAGCGGAGGAGTGGGACACGACATCTTGCCTGACTCCTCACACATCTACAAGATGGATCAGCAACAGCTGGCGCTGATTGTGCAGCAGCTACAAACAGACAACCAGCAACTGCAACAGCAAGTCGCCCAGCTGACTGCTCAACTGGCTGCTGGGAATGCCCCAGCAGTCCAACCTCCTCCTCCTCCTCCTCCTCAGCGCCACAGCCCGGTACCGGTGCCGGAGAAGTTCTCAGGACGGATGGAGATGTTCCCGGCCTTCATGGCCCAGTGCCAGACCTACATGATGACCGGGCCAGGGTAGCCTTCGTGATGAACCTGTTGTCTGGCCAGGCTGCGCAGTGGGCCACGCCCTTGGTGCTCAGGGACAGCCCCTTGCTGGCGGACTACCAGGGGTTCTGGGGGCAACTACGCCTGATGTATGAAGACCCTGTGCGGGCCCAGACGGCTGCCTGGCGCCTCGGAGAGATCCAACAAGGGCCCCACCCCCTCCGGGAGTACATCGCGGAATTCCGGTTGCTGTGCCATGATTCGGACTGGAACGACACGGCACTAGCGGACGCGTTCAAGAGGGGCCTTTCGGAAGAGCTCCAGGACGAGCTGGCTCGGGTGGAGGCGCCGCGGACCCTCGTTGACCTGGTGCCCCTCTGCCTGCGCCTCGACACCCGTCTCCAGCAACGCCCGTCCTGTCGCCGCCCGCAACCGTCAAAGACCGTCGCCCTCCATCGACCCGTGCCGACCCCGTCCCGGGCCACCCCGCGCTTCGTGGCTGCCGCCGAGGAGCCCATGGAGTTAGGAGCGGCCAGGCCTCGCCTGATGGCCCAGGAGCGGAGCCGGAGGCGCCAAGGGGCTGTGCTTGTACTGTGGGAGCCCGGCCATTTCGCCGCATGCCCCAGGAAGCGCGGGCGGAACACGACGCCCGTCCCGAATCCCGGCCTGGCCAGTCGGGAAGCGGGCAGGCCCGCCCAGGCGAAACCCTAGGCCGGGCACGGACCAAGCCCCGCCAGACATGGCGGCGTGGACCCTGGGCCCCTCGGCACCTGATTTTGGACACCGGGTGTGGGTGGGTGACCGGCGGAAGGATCGGCACACGCGCTGGTGGATTCAGGGGCCACCACGAACTTTATGGACCGGGCCGTCGTGGACCATTTTGGTGTCCCCTTGGTTCCGGTAGACCCTCCGATGGCGTCGAGACCATCGGCGGGAGGAGCTGGTGGCGGATCCATTAACCGCCACGCAGCCCTTGCGCCGCCATCGGGGACCACGAGGAGGCGATTCGCTTCTACGTGACGGCGGACCTCCACTTCCCAGTGATCCTCGGACTGGCCTGGCTGCGGACGCACGACCCTCAGGTGGCCTGGTCGCGAACGCCATCTCGCTTCCCAGCCTGCAGTGTGTCGACCACATCCGCCACACCTGCGCCCGGCCAGGGCGTCTTCACCCGGCCGTCGCCCGTGCCCCGAGCTGCAGGACTTCGCTGGCGTCTTCAGCGAAAAGGAGGCGGACCGCTTACCCCGCACCGCCCCACGACTGCCCGTGGACCTGCAACCCGGCGCCCGCTGCCCACGGACGCCTGTATTCCATGTCCGAGCCGAGTTGGCGCCCTCAGGGACTTTCTGGACAAAAATCTGGCCCGAGGGTTCATCCGGCCTTCCAAGTCCCCTCTGTCGGCCCCGGTCCTCTTCGTGAAAAAGAAGACGGGGGATTTGCACCTGAGTTGCGACTACCGCCGGCTGCACGCCATCACGGTGCGGGATCGCGACCCCCTGCCCCTCATCCCGGGGCTGGTGGACCGGCTGCGAGGCCTCCATCTTTACCAAGCTCGACCTCCGGGGCCTACAACCTGGTGCGGATGCGTGAAGGGGACGAGTGGAAGGCGGCGTTCGGCACCGATGCGGACACTACGAGTACACGGTCATGCCGTTCGGGCTGACCAACGCCCCCGCCGTCTTCCAACATTTTATGAACGATGTGTTCCGGGACATGTTGGATCGGTTCGTGGTGATCTACCTGGAAGACATCCTGGTCTACTCGGTCCAGGAAAGTCACCTCAGCACCTCCGCCTGGTCCTGCAGCGCCTGGAGCACCAGCTCACGCCAAGCTGGAGAAGTGTTTTTCCTCCGTCGTCCATTGAGTTCCTCGGGCACATCCTCTCACCCGAGGATCGCCATGGACCCACGCAGGTGGAGGCCCTGAGCAGCTGGGAAGCCCGCGTCGGTGAAGGATGTCCAGCGGCTGCTGGGCCGCCAGTACTATCGGACCTTCATCCCGGGCTTCGCCACGCTGACGGCTCCGCTCACCCAGCTCCTTCAGAAGAAGGTCCCGTTCCGGTGGGGTCCCCCGCAGGAGGAAGCCTTCACGGCTCTCAGGAAGGCTTTCGTCACGGAGCCCATCCTGCGACATCCCGACCCGAACCGGCCTTTCATGGTGGAGACGGACGCCTCCAACGTCGCCCTCGGAGCGGTGCTGCTACAGGCCCCGGCGGATGGCGGCACTCTTTTTCCCTGCGTACTACTGGCGGGCTCAACCCTTCCGAGCGCAACTATACCATCTGGGAAAAGGAGTTGCTGGCTATCAAGGCCGCGTTCGAGGCGTGGCGGCACCACCTGGAGGGAGCCCGGCATCAGGTGGAGGTCCGAACGGACCATCGGAACCTCGAACATCTCACCACGGCTCGGAAGTTGAACCAGCGGCAGATCCGGTGGTCGCTGTTCTTTGCCCGGTTCAACTTCCGCATCACCTATATCCCCAGTGGCCACAACCGGAGGGCGGACGCCCTGTCCCGTAAGCCGGAGTACCTGAGCGCCCAAGACCCTCTTCCTCCACGGACCGTACTGCCGTCGGAAGCCTTGGCCGCCGCCCGGGAACCGGTGGACTTACGGGCCCGGGTGCGAGAGGCGCAGCGCCAAGACGCCTGGTCTCAGCAGCGGCGAGCGGAGGCGGGCCCCACGTCTCCGTGGACATTGGAAGGCGACGTACTCAAGGTCCGGGGCGGTGGTATGTGCCCACGGGGCCGCTCCGGTCCCTCGTCCTGACCCAGTGCCACGACACCCCTGCCGCGGGCAGGGTTTTCAGGACTCTCAACCTGGTAACGCGGACCTTCTGGTGGCCCGGTGCGGGCGCAGCGCCAAGACGCCTGGTCTCAGCAGCGGCGAGCGGAGGCGGGCCCCACGTCTCCGTGGACATTGGAAGACGACGTACTCAAGTTCCGGGGGCGGTTGTATGTGCCCACGGGGCCGCTCCGGTCCCTCGTCCTGACCCAGTGCCACGACAACCCTGCCGCGGGCAGGGTTTTCAGGACTCTCAACCTGGTAACGCGGACCTTCTGGTGGCCCCGGGTGCGGCATGATGTCCATGCCTATGTGACGTCCTGCGTGCCGTGCCGGCAAGCCAAGGCCGCCACGGGGGCCCCTCCCGGTCTCCTCCAGCCCTTGCCGTCTCCTGACAGACTCTGGGGGGCGATTTCCATGGACTTCCTGACGGACCTGCCGCCGTCCTCGGGGTTCACCACGGTGCTGGTGGTGGTGGACATGCTCACCAAGATGGCACACTTCATCCCGTGCCGCGGGCTGCCCACCGCCACCAAGACAGCCCGTCTCTTCTTGCAGCACGTCTTCCGCCTCCACGGTCTGCCGGACAGGGTGGTGTCGGACCGTGGGGTGCAGTTCACGGCCCGCTTTTGGAAGAGCCTGATGGCCGCATTGGAGGTGCAGGTGTGCCTGTCGTCGGCGCACCATCCGGAGACCGACGGCGGGACGGAAAAGGTCATCGGCGTCCTGGAACAGTACCTCCGGTGCTTCGTGAACCAACAGCAGGACAACTGGGCCGATTACCTGTCCCTGGCGGAGTTCGCATTCAACAACTCCCAACACACCTCCACCCAGACCACCCCGTTCCTGGCCAACTTGGGGTACCATCCGCGGCTCTTCCCTCTGGCGCCCCCGGACTCCCCGGTTCCCGAGACACAGTCCTTTCTCTCCGAGTTGCACGCGGTCCAGCAGATGGTGCGTCAGCAGTTGAATCGGGCGAAGGAGGACTACAAGCGGGTCGCCGATCGTTCCCGACGGGCAACACCCCCACTGGTGGTCGGAGACCACGTGTGGCTCTCCACAAAGCATCTCCCGTCCAACCGGCCGGCGAAGAAACTGGACCACCGGTTCATCGGTCCGTTCCCCGTCGAGGCGGTCATCAATCCGGTGGCCTACCGATTGACCCTGCCGCATTCCATGCGGATCCATCCCGTCTTCCATCAGTCCTTGCTGGTCCCTGAGGCCCCGCCGTCTCCCCTCCGGCGCCCGGCGCCACCTGTCGCTGTCGACGAGGACGGGGCGGAGGAGTACGAGGTGCACAGCATACGCGACTCCCGCTGGCTGAAGGGGCGCTTCCAATACCTGGTTGCGTGGCAAGGGTACGGGACCGAGTTCACCTGGGTCAACGCCTCCGACGTCCACGCCCCGGACCTGGTGCGGGCCTTCCACGAGCAGAACCCGGCCCGACCGCATCCCGATCGTCAGCCCCGGGGGAAGGGCCCTGCGGTGAGGGATAGTGTTGTGTCTTGCCCGCCCTCAGAGCAGCCGGGGCCTTCTTACCTGCTCCCCAACACTGAGGAATGTATGCCTTCCGGCCCAAGTCCTGGCTCCATGCCCCCACAAACTGCAGAAGAAGGAGCATCTCCCTGCCCCAGCCCTGACTCCATGCCCAGGCAAACGGAGCAGCTAGACCTCCCCTCCTCCACAGCAGGTGAGCCTGAGGAGGTTTACCCCAAGAACAGCTGATTGGGTGACCCTCGCATCAGAAGATTGGAGGCGAAGGCAACAGAGGAAGGAGGCAGGCCTTAATGAGTGCTGAGTCATGGAGCCACACCCCATGGCCTATATAAAGGAGCTACTTTCTGGCAGTCTCTGAGTCAGGCAAAAGTCAAACTTATCTTGCTGAAGTCACTTACTGGTCTCCTGCCTGCTCTGAGGACTTTGCTAGGACTTTGGGCAGAGCTGCAGAGGCAAGCCTGATTCGGATTTCCCGGACCCAGCCGTCAGCGGAGGAGTGGGACACGACAGGTATGGTCAGATGGGCTCCAGGCGCATGCGCTGGTGGACTCAGGGGCCACAACAAACTTTATGGACCAGGACTTTGTGACCCAGTTTGCGGTCCCTGTGGTTCCGGTGGACCCTCTGATGCGGGTAGAGACAATTGATGGATGAGAACTGGTATCCAGCCCCATTAAATTCGCCACCCAGCCTTTGCGCCTGGCTATTGGGAACCATGAGGAGGCGATCCAGTTTTATGTCACGGCGGACCTTCATTTTCCCTTGGTCCTTGGGTTGGCCTGGCTTCGGACCCACGATCCTCAGGTGGCCTTGTCGCGAAACGCCATCTCTTTCCCGAGTCTGCAGTGCATTGACCACATCCGCCACACCTGTGCCGGCCAGAACGTCCCCAACCCTGCCATCTTTTTGCCTCCTGAGCTGACGGACTTCACCGACGTGTTCAGCGAGAAGGAGGCGGACCGATTACCCCCGCATCGGCCATACGATTGCCCCGTGGACCTTCTGCCCAATGCACCACTGCCTGTGGGACGCCTGTATTCCATGTCAGAGCCTGAGTTGGCCGCCCTCAGGGACTTCCTGGACAAAAATCTGGCCCGAGGGTTCATCCGGCCTTCCAAGTCCCCTCTCTCTGCCCCGGTCCTCTTCGTGAAGAAGAAGACAGGGGACTTGCACTTGTGCTGCGATTACCGCCGGCTAAACGCCATTACGGTGCGGAATCGCTACCCCCTGCCGCTCATCCCAGAGCTGCTGGAGAGGTTGCGGGAGGCCACGATCTTCACCAAGCTCGATCTCCGGGGGGCCTACAACCTGGTGCGGATGCAAGAGGGAGATGAATGGAAGATGGCATTCGGCACCCGATATGGACACTACGAATACACTGTCATGCCGTTCAGGTTGACCAACGCCCCCGCCGTCTTCCAGCACTTCATGAATGACGTGTTCTGAGACATGTTGGATCGGTTCATGGTGATCTACCTGAGCAACATCCTGATTTAATACTGGTCCAGGGAAAGCCACCTTCGGCATGTCGGTCTGGTTCTGCAATGCTTGCGGGAGCAACAACTCAATGCAAAGCTGGAGAAATGCGTCTTCTTCCAGACTTCCATAGAATTCCTCGGGCATATCATCTCGCCTGAAAGCATAGCCATGGACCCACGCAAAGTAGAGGCTTTGTGTAGCTGGGAAGCCCCTCGTCGGGTGAAGGATGTTCAGCGCCTGCTGGGCTTCGCCAACTACTACTGGACCTTCATCCCGGGCTTCGCCACACTGAGGGCACCACTTACCCAGCTCCTCAGGAAGGTCATGTTCCGGTGGGGTCCCCCGCAGCAAGAAGCATTCAGAGCCCTCAAGAAAGCCTTCGTCACGGAACCCGTCCTGAGGCATCCCGACCCACTTTAGCCTTTCGTGGGGGAGACGGATACGTCCAATGTGGCTCTTGGAGCGGTGCTGCTACAGGCTCCAGCGAATGGCGGCACACTTTTTCCCTGCGCTTACTACTCCCTTAAACTCAATCCTTCCGAGCGCAACTACAACATCTGGGAAAAGGAGTTGCTGACTATCAAAGCTGCATTCGAGGCTTGGCGACACCATCTGGAGGAGGCCCGACATCAGGTGGAAGTCTGAACAGACCATTGGAATCTCGAGCACCTCACCACAGCTCGGAAGTTGAACCAGCGGCAGATCCGGTGGTTGTTGTTTTTTGCCCGGTTCAACTTTTGTGTGACCTACATTCCCAGCGGTCACAACCGGAGGGCGGACGCCCTGTCCCACAAGCCAGAGTACCTCTGCGCCAAGGACCCCCTTCCTCCACGGACGGTGCTGCTGGCAGAAGCCTTGGCCGAAGCACGGGAACCAGTGGACTTGAAGGGCCAGGTGCGAGAGGCGCAGCGCCAGGATGCCTGGTCACAGCAAAGGAGAGTGGAGGTGGGGCCTGCGTCTCCTTGGACCTTGGAGGAGGACTTACTCAAGTTTCGGTGGTGATTATACGTGCCCACAGGACCACTGGGAGCTCTCGTCATGACCCAGTGCCACGACAAATCTGCAGCAGGACATGCCACCTGGTGACATGAACCTTTTGGTGGCCTCGAGTGCGGCATGATGTACATGCATATGTGACATCCTGAGTACCATGCTGGCAAGCCAAGGCCGCCACACGGGCCCCTCCCGGGCTCCTCCAGCCCTTGCCGACACATGACAGACCATGGGGGGTGATCTCCATGGACTTCCTGACGGACCTGCTGCCGTCCTCTGGGTTCACCATGGTGCCTCTGGTGGTGGACATGCTCACCAAGATGGCACACTTCATCCCGTGCCGCGGGCTGCCAACAGCCGCCAAAACGGCCCGTCTCTTCCTGCAGCACATCTTCCGCCTCCACGGTCTGCCAGACAGGGTGGTTTCGGACCACGGAGTTCAGTTCACAGCTTGCTTCTGGAAGAGCCTGATGGCCGCGTTGGAGGTGCAGGTGTGTCTGTCGTCATCGCATCATCCGGAGACCGACGGGGGTGCAGAGAAGGTCATCGGTGTCCGGGAACAGTATCTCCGTTGCTTTGTCAACCAGCAGCAGGACAACTGGGCCGATTACCTGTCCCTGGCGGAGTTTGCTTTTAACAACTCTCAGCACATCTCTACCCAGATGACCCCGTTCTTTGCCAACGTGGGGTACCATCCGTGGCTCTTCCCTCTGGCTCCACTGGACTCTCCTGTTCCCAAAATGCAGACCTTCCTGACGGAATTGCATGCGGTCCAACAGTTGATACGTCGGCAGCTGGATTGAGCGAAGGAGGACTACAAACAGTCCGCCGACGGCTCCCGACGGGCAACGCCCCGCTGGCAGTCGGACACCAGGTGTGGCTCTCCACCAAACACCTCCTGTCCGACCTCCCGGTAAAGAAGTTTGACCACCGATTCATTGGCCCGTTCCCCGTCAAGGCAGTCATCAACCCGGTAGCCTAACGACTGACCCTGCCACGATCCATGCGGATACACCCTGTCTTTCACCGGTCCCTTCTGGTCCCTGAGGCCACACTGAGTCCCCTTCGGTGCCCAACAGCACCCGTCACCGTCGCCAAGGATGGGTCAGAGGAATACGAAGTCCACAGTGTACGAGACTCCCGCTGGCTGAAGGGTCGTTTCCAATATTTGATCACGTGGAAGGGATACGGGACTGATTTCTCCTAGGTAGATGCCTCTGACGTTCATGCCCCTGACCTGGTGCAGGCGTTCCATGAGCAGAACCCAGCCCAACCGCATCCCGATCGTCAGCCCTGGGGGAAGGGCCCTGCAGTGAGGGATAGTGTTGTGACCCAGGTTCCCAGACTCAGAATCCTGGAGGATGATTCAGAAAGTGAGGAAGAGGAACTGGCAAGGCTTGCTTTTCCTGGGCCCACTCCCTCCCTGGCACCCACCCAGGAGGAGGAGGGTCTGGCAAGGTCTGATTCCCCCTGGCCTTCTTCTGATTTGGCAACGCCCCAAGAACAATGTTGGCTTGATGCAAGACTGTGCAGACGTGACTGGCGTGCGCAGCAGAGGAGGAATTGGGACAAAGTCAAAGAATGATGAGTCACGGAGTGACATCCACAGGGGCTATAAAGCAGGAGGCGGAACTTCCTGGCTTTTTCTTTTTTTATTCAAAAAGTTTTACAGAGAAATTTTTTTCCCCTTTCCCCCCATCTCCCCTCCCCCCTCCCTTCACAACCCCCCTCCCCCCCGACTTCCCGGAACGAACACAAGGTATAGTTAAAAATAAAACAAACATATGCTAAAAAATTTCATCCCAAACATTATACCTACAATCATCAGTTCCTAACTTCCCCCGAAAACAATCAAAAATAATACATCATAATCATTCAAAAACAGTCTGATAACTCTTAGTCTGATATCTACTTTGAATATAGTCCATCCATTTTTCCCATTCCTTTAAGTATCTTTCTTGCGTATTGTCTTTCAAAAAGGCTGATATCTTCGCCATCTCAGCCAAATTGGCAACTTTCAATATCCATTCTTCTATTGTAGGTACTTCTTTTTTCTTCCAGTATTGTCCTGTTAGTAATCTTGCTGCTGTTATTAGATTTAAAATCAGTTTAGTCTCAATTACTGTACAGTCCGTAATAATTCCCAACAAAAAAAATTGCGGCAGGAACTTTATCTTCTTTTTCAAAACATTTTGTAAAATCCACCAAATTTTTATCCAAAAGGCCTTTATATCCTTACAAGTCCACCAAATATGAAAATATGTAGCATCATCACAATTACATCTCCAACATTTTGCTTGCATATCTGGGTAAATACACGATAATTTCTTAGGATCTAAGTGCCATCTATAAAACATTTTATAAAAATTTTCCCTCAGATTTTGTGCCTGCGTGAATTTAACATTTCTAACCCAAATTTTTTCCCAAGTTTCCAATAATATTGGCTCCTGAAAATTTTGTGCCCACTTTATCATACAGTCCTTTACCAAGTTCCTTTCAGAATCTATTTCAAGTAACACATTATACAATCTCTTTATATGCTCCTGAGACTGATTTCTAATTTGCTTTACCAAATTTCCCTCGTTCTGCTCTATACCAATTTTCTGATCTTCCTTCAACCTAGCACGTAGTTGCTCATATTGAAACCAAGTATAATTTTTCCCTTCTTTTAGTACGTGCAGAGATTTTCATTGCAAATTACCTCTTTCAGTATACAAAAGATCTTTATATGTAATCATTTCCTGATTCTGTTCTATATTTATATTCTCTATTGTATGTCTAGGACTTGCCCATATAGGAACCTTATAATTTAGTTTGTAAAAGTATTTTTTCCAAACACGCAGAAGAGCAGTTCTTAACACATGATTTTTAAAGGCCTTATCCACTTTTTTGTCATAAATTAAATATGCATGCCATCCATATAGCAAGTCATAACCTTCTATATTCAAAATTCTTTCCTCCATTAAATTAAACCAATCACTTATTACAGAGAGAGCAGCTGCTTCATAGTATAATTTAAAACTGGGCATTTTTAAACCTCCCCTTTCCCGGGAATCTTGAATTATTTTCATTTTAACCCTAGCTTTTTTACCTTCCCATATAAATTTGTTAATTCCCTTCTGCCATTCCTCAAGATTCTTATCTTTCTTAATTATTGGTATCATCTGAAAGAGGAATAAAAATCTAGGTAAAACATTCATTTTAATAGCAGCAATTCTCCCCAGCAAAGATAATTGCAATTTTTTCCAAACAATCAACTCCTTCTGAACTTTTTGCCATAAAACCTCATAGTTATTCTTATACAATTTCACATTTGACGATGTAATATAGACCCCTAAGTATTTAACCTTCTTTACAATTTCAAATCCTGTTATTTCCTCTAGTTTTTCTTTCTGTTGTCTGGCGATATTTTTTATTATCACTTTTGTCTTTTTCTGATTTACCTTAAACACTGAAACCTTCCCATATTGATCAATTATTTCCAACAAAGATTTACTAGAGTTTATAGGGTTTGTTAAAGTAATCACCAGGTCATCTGCAAAAGCTCTCAGCTTATATTCATGTTGTCTAACTTTAATTCCCTCTATCTCCTTTACTTCTCGTATTTTATCCAATAATGGTTCTAGAGTTAGAATAAACAATAATGGTTTGACGGAGGAAAGGATTTTGAATATAGAAGGTTATGATTTATTATATGGTTGGCATGCATATTTATTGTATGATAAGAAAGTAGATAAAGCTTTTAAGAATCATGTGTTGAGAACTTCTCTTCTGCGTGTCTGGAAAAAATATTATTATAAGTTAAATTATAAAATTCCTATATGGGTATGTCCTCGGCACGCAGTAGAGAATATAAATATAGAACAGGAACAAGAAATGATTACTTATAAAGATCTTTTATACAATGAGAGGGGAAATTTACAACTAAAATCTTTGGATACATTAAAAGAAGAAGGGAGGAATTATACTTGGTTTCAATATGGACAGTTAAAGGCTAGATGGAAAGAAGATCAGAAAATTGGTATCATTCAAAATGAAGAAAATCTGGTTAAACAAATTAGAAATCAAACTCAGGGGCATATAAAGAGATTGTATACTGTGTTGATAGAAATAGATTCTGAAAGAGATTTAATAAAGGATTGTATGATAAAATGGGCATAGAATATTCAAGAACCAATAATGTTGGAAACATGGGAAAAAATTGTTAGAAATGTTAAATTTACGCAAGCGCAGAATTTAAGGGAAAATTTTTATAAGATGTTTTATAGATGGCATTTAGATCCTAAGAAATTATCATGTATGTATCCAGATATGCAAGCGAAATGTTAGAGATGTAATTGTGATGATGCTACATATTTTCATGTATGGTGGACTTGTAAGAAAATTAAGTCTCTCTGGATAAGAATCTGGTGGATTATGCAGAATGTTCTGTAGAAGAAGATAAAGTTTCTACCGCATAATTTTTCCTTTTGGGAATAACAACGGACTGTACAGTGATTGAGACTAAGTTGATTCTGAACTTAATAACAGCAGCACGACTGTTGATTGGACAATATTGGAAGAAAAAAGAATTACCCACAATAGAAGAATGGATATTGAAAGTTGCCAATTTGGCTGAGATGGCTAAAATCTCAGCCTTCCTGAAAGACAGTACTCAAGAAAAATATTTAAATGAATGGAAGAACTGGATTGATTATATTCAAAATAGATATCGGATTAAGAAATTTCGGATTGCTTTTGAATGAAGGATGTTATTTTTGATTTTAATGGAAGAAGTCAGGTTATGTGAGAGAGAAAGATTATAATTGTGTTAGATTTTAAAAAGTTTAATGTATGACTGTTTTGTTTAAGGAACTATACCTTGTGTTTGCTCCGGGAAGTCCGGGGGGGGGAGGGGGGTTTAGGAGGGAGGGGGGGAGGGGGAAAAATTTAATTGTTGTAAAACTTTTTTAATAAAAAAAAAAAAAACAATAATGGTGATAAAGGACATCCCTGTCTTGTTCCTTTCGCAATCTTAAAAGGTTCTGTTAAGCTACCATTAATTATAATCTGTGCTGTTTGCTCTCCATAAATTGCCCTAATTATTCTTGTAAAACCATCTCCAAATTGCATCTTTTCTATTAATTTAAATAAAAAATCCCAATGCAATTGATCAAAAGCTTTCTCTGCATCAAGAAAAATAAATGCTGCTGGAATAAAATTTTTCTTTTCTAAATACTCCAGTAAATTAACAATCTGCCTAACATAATTCCTCATCTGTCTCCCTTTTATAAATCCAGATTGATCATTATGAATTCTTCGCTGCAAAATCAACATTAATCTATTAGCTATTATTTTAACAAAAATCTTATAATCATTATTTAAAAGCGAGATTCGCCTATAGTTCCCAGGTTTGGAACAATCCTGTTCCTCTTTTGGTATCAATGAAATAAAAGAGGTTCTCCATGAGGGGGGAATTCCCCCTCCTAATTGTATCTGATTAAATAATTCCTTAAGTGGACCTAACATCTCATCCTGTAAATTCCTATAATAACTAACTATAAGCCCATCGGTACCAGGAGTTTTCCCCATTTTTAATTGTTTAATTACCAAAATAATTTCTTCAGAAGTTATAGGCCGATTCAGTTCATCCGTTTGTTCTAAAGTTAAATTTTTAACCTTATATTCCTTCAAATAATTATCAATATCCCTGTTCAATATATTATCTTTAAGATATAAATTTGTATAATATTCTAAAAAAGCTTTTTTAATTTTATCCTGTTGGTATCTCTCTTTACCTTTATATTCTATTTTTTCTATAGTACGTTGTTTTTTTCTTTTCCTTAAGGTATATGCTAACCACCTACCAGGTCTATTTGCATTAGAAAAAGTATTATGTTTGGCATATTGTATATTTGTTGCCACCTGATCAGCTATTATCATATTAAATTGATTCTTTAACTTTATTGCATCTTTAAGTTTTTGATCATGCGGGTTATGTATTAATAATTGTTGTTTCTTATAAATTTCCTCTTCTAGATATCTACGCTGTCTTTGTTGCTTATTTCTCTGTCTATTATTAATATATATAAATACACCTCTCATAAGAGCTTTACTAGCGTCCCAAACCATTTCTATCGATGTTTCCTTATTCAAATTAAGATCAAAAAATTCTTTCATCTGCTTTTTACATTGATTTACATTATCCTGATATCTAAACAAATTTTCATTTAATCTCCAAGTTCTTCTACCTTCTTTTCCATATTGCAATTCCATCCAAACAGGACTATGATCAGACAAACATCTTGGAAATATCTTAGTTTTCTTCACCTTAAAAAGCAAATCATTAGAAATTAAAATAAAATCAATACGTGAGAAGGATTGATGAAGTATAGTCTCTTTCCTCCAAATTCCGCAGTCTCCATACATCTCTCAATTCCAAATCTTCTATCATGTCAAAAAAGGATTTAGGCAGCTTTGCATGTGCAGGTATCTTCTTAGAAAAAGTTCTCTTGTCCTTTCGTGTATCTATTACTCCATTCCAATCTCCCAATATAATACACGATTTATAATCCCATAGAATCAACTTATCATACGACATTCTATAAAAATTTTCTTGTTGCTGATTGGGTGCATATATACCAAACAAAAGGGTCTTTTTTGTTTCTATTGTAAGTTCAATAGCAATATATCTTCCGTGAATATCTGCCTCTATTAACTTGGCTGGTATATCTTTTCTCAAATAAACCACTATGCCATGTTTTTTCTCCAAAGCAGAGGCAATAAAATGTTTACCTAACTTTGAGTTTATTAAGTACTTTTGATCTGATAGTTTAATATGCGTTTCTTGTAAGCAAATTACATCATTTCTAAATTGTTTCAAATAATGAAATATTTTTCTTCTCTTCTGAGCTGAATTCAAACCATTGACATTCCAGGTCAAGATTTTATTTGCCATTACTGGCCTGCTGAAGCTTTTGAGCGATCAGCTGAAGATCATCCTCCCGTATTTTCGGCTGTGCTCCTCCCACCGCTTCTGTAGCAGAATCCTGAATTTTACTTTGAGTTTGTTGCTCCTTTTCTTTACGCTTAAGGGCTCCCCTCGTCAGTCTTTGTTCTTGTGGTTGTTCCTCAGATGGTAACATCACTGGAATCACCTCAGCTTCCACACCCATTTGAGTCTCTTGAATTCTTTTTTCTATTATTTCTACTTCAAGTTTCAGCACGGTGGAAAGAAAATCTTTGGCCTTAAGCACTGTATCGATATGATATCTCCTTCCTTGATAATACACTGACAAACCAACTGGAACCTCCCATCTAAATTGAATCTGGTATTTCTTAAGTTCTTGTGTAAAAAATGTAAAGTCCTTTCTATCCCTTAACATCTTGGGAGGAATCTCTTTCAAAACCTTCAGCTCCTGTTCTCCTAATTTCAAGTTTTTCTGAAATGCAACTTGCAAAATTTGATTTCTCACTGTTCTTTTCAAAAAATAAACCACAATGTCTCTAGGAAGTTTCTTCTGCCTAGCAATCCAGGAATTAATTCTATAAATTTTGTCAATTTGATAAGCAACCTCTTGTGGATCAAGTTCAATAAATTCAGCCAGCGCTTCTGATAAAAAATTTTTTTAAATCTTCCCCTTTCTCCTCATTCAAGCCCCTAATTCTCAGAGCTCCTTCCATCATTCTATACTGCATCACCACCACTTGATCTTCATTTTTGTCTAATTTAATTTGCATTCCCCCCATTCTATTTTCTATTTGCTGATTTGACTGAGCAATTTCTTGCACCTCCTCCTCCACCACCTCCAGTCTTTTTGCCAAACCTTGGAAAACCATCAAAATATCTTCTCTTATTTTTTTATTATTCTCTTTTATTTCTTCTCTTATTTTCTCATTATTATCCATCATCTCCTTAAACTTTTCTTCAAAGACTTTCCCTTGTTCTTTAATCAAATCTTCTAAAGCTGGTTCAGAACCCCTTCTACCCCCAGTCTTAGGTGGTTTAGTAGCCATTTAAGTTTTTAAGATTCACAAAATATAAGTCTAGAAACTTCTCTTTTCCCCTTTAAGTATAGGAGAGCTCACTTCACTTCATTAGAATCCACACATAACATTTCTTAGGTTCTTAGTTACACAGGCTGTTTAGAATTCCATTCTTCACTTTCACTCCCTTTCAGGCGCCATCTTAAAGAGTCAGTTGAAACAAAGAAAAAAAGTTTCTCTTTTTAAAAGGGTAGAAGTCAGGAAATCAAAAATACTTGCAATCCAGAAATTGTTCACTCGTGCTCATTCCGTCTGCTTATAGAAATCCATAAAGATAAGACAATTAGCAGAGATGGACACTTTCTTCTTTTCCTGCTTTTGCAGGCGCGCACTGAAGGTTGGAGCTTGGCAGGATGATTTGTGGGACTCGACCCTCAGGGCTCTGCTTAATAAAAAACAAAGCCCCTGGGGAGGTCTACCACACCCCCGCAGCTCTTATCTTTCCCTTTCATCCAAGGAAGGAGATTAAAGCCGGCGTTTTCCTGGCTTTTACGAAGTTCAGTACAAAGCTCCTTAATTAGGAACTCAGCGAAGAAGGTGGCGCCACCGGAAGCCAGAACTTCCTGGCTTTTTGTCTTGGACAAAGCAGTGAATTTGCGTGGGCAAATTGTTTCAATGGTGGGAAGAATATATTCGTAAGTAACTCTGGGCTTATCTATAATTTCCTAGTTATCTCCAGAGACTTGGCAGGTGCGTGGGTAGACGTGGCCAAAACATTTATTTATGTAAATAAACTATAAAAGAAGGCCTTTGACTGACTCTTTGTTGGGAGTATTGGGGGAATGAAACAGAACACACAGGTTAAATTAAGGTTTATCAGGGTATTTAGAATAGAATAATTCCAGTTAGTTAGGAGCTCTTACATCCTGTTTATTAACCCATTCCACTTGAGCTAAAGGGAAATGTTTCTGTTCTGTTCCCCCCCCCCCCCAACACTCCCAACAAAAAGTCAGTCAAAGGCCTTCTGCCAACAGTTTATTTTCACTTGGCTGGATTCCTTTTGGCACAGAAATGTTCTGGCCATGTCTCCCCACGCACCTGCCAAAATCTCTGAAACAGTCTGTTATCGAGATAACTAGAAAATTACAGATAAAGCAAGAGTCACTCACGAAGAGATTCTTTCATCCATGAAACAGATTGCCCATGCAAATTCGCAGCTTTGTCCAACACAAAAAGCTAAGAAGCTCCTCCTCCTGCTTTTATCCCCTGTGGGTGTTGCTCCGGGACTCATCATTCCCTGGGCCTGCCCCAGTGTTTTCTCTCCTGCGCGCGCCGGTCACATCTTCACAGTCTCGCATTGAGCCAAGATTGGTCTTGGGGCGTTGCCAAATCAGATGGCGGCCCAGGGGAATCAGGCCTTGCCAGCCCCTCCTCCTCACTCTCTGAATCCTCCTCCTCCAGGAATCCTAGTCCGGGGGCCTGGGTCACAACAGTTTCCAAGCCACTAGTTACTGCACTTTACCCTTACATTTTCTAAAGTCTAAGATTTCCTTGACTTCAAAATGTTGCTCTCCTTCTGTGAGAATTGGAACAGGAAGAGAGGGGGGGTCAGGACGGAGGGGGGAACTATGTTCAGACTTCAGTAAACTCACATGAAATACTGGGTGGATTCTACGCAAGGTTTTTGGTAAGTGTAATTGTACCGTGACCGGGTTTACTACTCGAACAATGGGAAAAGGTCCCACGTACCTAGAACCCAGCTTCTTAGACTTTTGGGTAGTTTGTAAGTACTTGGTAGATAAGAACACTTTATCTCCTACTTGGTAGTCCCTAGCTCAAGCTCTTTTCTTATCAGCGTGTTTCTTATGAGATCAGTGTGCTTCATCTAAAGTCTTGCATGTCACCTCCCAAGTACTTTGTACTTGTTCGACCCAATCAGCTAATGACGGTATAGGTGGTTTCTCTCCAGGCAGTTCCAGGATTGGTACAAAGTCCTGCCCAGAGGCAACCTTGAAGGGAGTGAAACCAGTACTGCTATGGATAGAATTGTTATAAGCAACCTCTGCGAAAGGCAGCAAGTCTGCCCAGTTGTCTTGTTGATAATTTATGTAACACCTGAAATATTGTTCCAGGCCTGTATTGGTTCTTTCACAAGCCCCATTAGTTTGAGGATGATGGACGGAACTTAATCCTTGGGCAAAGCCTAATAACTTCAGGAACTCCTTCCAGAATTGGGAGGTAAACTGGACTCCTCGGTCAGAGATTATTCATTCAGGGGCCCCATGTAGCCTATACACATGTTGGACAAACAGTTTAGTTAGATTTTGGCTGAGGGAATTTTGGGGCATGGGATAAAGTGTACTTGTTTGGAGAACAAGTCAGTAACCAACCAAATCACTGTATTTCCCCCACTCTCGGGCAATTCAACAATGAATGGATATTCCCTCCACGGAGCTCCTGGCCTGGCCACACACTGAAGTAGCCCTGGGGGTTTCCCTAGTGGTTTCTTTGCTGCTGCACACACAGGGCAGCTCGCTACATAGGCTTCTATGTCTTTCTTTAAGGCCGGCCACCAGAATTGCCTTTTCAGTAGATGCAATGTTTTTACAAATCCAAAATGTCCAGCCACTTTGGCGTCATGACAATGTTGCAAAATTGTCCCCCTCAAGCTGGCAGGGACATACAGTTTTGCACCCACCCAGGCAAAGCCGTCCCAAACATCCCAAATTTTAGCCCATTTGAGTGGGCTAAAAACCAAATATCAGTTTTCAGTGCTTCTTTTAATAGTTCAGTCAAATCGCCAGGTATGGGTGCATCTGGTTTTGCTTGGCTTCAGATGACCACTGGGGCCACCAGCTGGTTCGCAGGAACAATGGGACGAATCATCTCAGTCCACACACTATTGTATTGAGGTAACCTTGAAAGAGCATCTGCCAAAAAGTTCTTTCCTCCCAGGAGATAGAATAGAATAGAATAGAATAGAATAGAATAGAATAGAATAGAATAGAATAGAATAGAATAGAATAGAATAGAATAGAATTTTTATTGGCCAAGTGTGATTGGATACAGAAGGAATTTGTCTTGGTGCATATGCTCTCAGTGTACATAAAAGAAAAGATACGTTCATCAAGGTACAACATTTACAACACAAATGATGGTCATAGGGTACAATTTAACACTTAATGATACAACACTTAATGATAAGCATAGGGTACAAATAAGCAATCAGGAACAATCAATATCAATCTAAATCATAAGGATTACCAGCAACAAAGTTACAGTCATACAGTCATAAGTGGAAAGAGATTGGTGATGGGAACAATGAGAAGATTAATAGTAGTGCAGATTTAGTAAATAGTTTGACAGTGTTGAGGGAATTATTTGTTTAGCAGAGTGATGGCCTTCGGGAAAAAACTGTTCTTGTGTCTAATTTGTTAAGGGTAATCTGGGTTCACAACTAAGGTTATGAACTGTTGAGCAGAGTACCCTACACATGAAAATGACTGAGACTGGTTGTATACAATAACAGTCACTTGCAGACAAACTGGGGGTTTGATATTCCTTTACTTTTAGGGAAAAGGCAAAGTCATTGTCCAAAAACAATTCCAGGTCATACACATATAAAGTCAGGGATGTTATAAATATCAAGTCTTCTTACCAACATAGACTTGCACAACAAACAAGGTCTTCTTTCAGTTCGGCAAAACACAGTTCAATTCACAACAGTCAGTATCTTGAGGAATCAGTAACTAGCCATGATCAAACAACAATCATAAAGTTCAAATATACAGTTGCAGCATGTCATCAGGTTACAATGCTGTAGCGTCCCTGTAGATTCCCCACAAGCCATAATTTAGTAGTCCTTTTATACATTGGCTAAAGAGCTCAACCAATCAGGATGCTTGCATGATGCAGCACAGCCTTAAAGCAATATCATGCCTTTATACAAATATACATAGTTAGTTTATATATTGCCTGGCCAACTAGTTAGGCAAATAACAATTTCCTGACATAGTTGTTCTGGTGTGCAGTGCTCTATAGCGTCGTTCTGAGGGTAGGAGTTGAAACAGTTTATGTCCAGGATGTGAAGGATCTATAAATATTTTCACGGCCCTCTTCTTGATTTGTGCAGTATACAGGTCCTCAATAAGGCAAGTTGGTAGCAATTATTTTTTCTGCAGTTCTAATTATCCTCTGAAGTCTGTGTTTGTCTTGTTGGATTGCAGAACCAAACCAGACAGTTATAGAGGTGCAGATGACAGACTCAATAATTCCTCTGTAGAACTGGATCAGCAGCTCCTTGGGCAGTTTGAGCTTTCTGAGTTGGCGCAGAAAGAACATTCTTTGTTGTCCTTTTTTTATTATGTTTTTGATGTTAGCTGTCCATTTTAGATCTTGCGATATGATAGAACCTAGAAATTTGAAGGTTTCTACTGTTGATACTGTGTTGTCTAGTATTGTGAGAAATTTTGAGAAATTAAAACAGTTAAAGAGTTGGGCCCAGGGGGCTTGCTTTGGTACAGTTTTCTGGGCGTTTTTAAAGCTTCTAAATTTTTGTGATCAGTCCACACTTCAAAATGGTGCTTGGCCCCTTCCAGAAACTGCCTCCACATTAAGAGAGCCCAGCGAACAGCAAAAGCCTCTTTCTCCCAAATGGCCCATCGTCTTTCAGTGTCCGATAATTTCCAGGAGGTATATGCGCAGGGTTGCAACTTCCCTTCGGCATTTGCTTGAAGCAGGACCACTCCAACGGCAACATTACTGGCATCCGCCTGAACAACAAACGGGGTCTCTATGTCCGGATGCTTAAGTACTGGTTCAGCAGCAAACGCATTTCAGCTTCTCAAAAGCAGCCTGACATTCCATAGTCCATTCGAGAGGCCAGGTCGGTTTTGGCTTCATCTCCCCCTTTGTTTTCAGAAGATTAGTAATCGGTAAGGCAATTTTTGTGAATGATGGGATGAATTGTCGGTAGAAATTAGCAAAACTGAAGAAACTCTGTAACTGTTTGTGGGTACATGGAGGTGCCCATTCCAATACCACCTGGACTTTCTCTGGATCCATTTCTAGTCCCTCTGGTGATATGCGGTACCACAAATAATCAATTTTGGACTGGTGGAAATCAGTTCAGTGGCCCTAAGGTTTTTAAGGACCGCTCTCACTAGTTTTACGTGTTCGTCCATGGTCTCCATGTAAATAGGAATGTCTAAAGTAGACCAGAACCCCTTTGAACAGGTGCTCATTGAGTACTTCATTGATCAGCTGCATGAAAACTGCAGGGGCCCCTTGTAATCTGAAAGGGAGCACTCGGAAATGGAAACAACCCAGGGGGCAGTTGAAAGCAGTCTTCCATTCATCACCTTCCTTAATACGCTGTCGTGTCCCACTCCTCCTAGGACGGACGGGTCGGGGAAGTCCGTATCAAGCGTGGCCACGAAGCCTCTGCAGCTTTGCCAAAGTTCTGTCAGAGTTCTCAGGCCAGGCAGGAGACCAGGATGTGACTTCAGCAATCCAAGTTAGACTTTGCCTGACTCAAAGAATGCCAGAAAGCAGATCCTTTATATAGGCCATGGGGTGTGGCTCCATGACTCAGCACTTATCCAGGCCTGCCCCTCCCTTCCTTTTGCTGATGTCGCCTCTCCATTCTCCAGAAGCGTGAATCTATCCATTGCATCATTTCGTCCCCAGCTGCTGGTAATCCCAGCTCGTGGCTGGCTTCAGGCGCACATGCTATCGGAGGGAGATTTGTTTGCTCGGTTTCTCCAGGCATGGTGCCAGGGCTGGGGGCTGGAGGCATGCCAGGACATTCTTCTGCACTATCAGTCTCTGGCTGAGATAGCAGGAGATGAGAGGGGCCCGGCTGCGGCGGGGGGGGGGCGAGCAAAGCACAACATACGCACTCTATAATAAGCCTCCTGCAAGTCCAGTTTGGTAAAAATCTTCCCTTTGGACAGATGGGCTAACATGTCTTTCATGAGCGATAATGGGTAAACATTCTCCACGCAAATGACATTCAAATTTTTATAGTCCACCACCAGGTGAAATGACCCATCCTTTTTTTCTCTAAACGTCTCAGGGGTGGCTACTCGCAGCCCAGCTGGTTGGATGAAGCGTGTTTTAGGTTCTTATCAATAAAGTTCCATAGCTCCTCCAGCTCCCTGGGGATCATGGGGTAGATTTTCGACTTTGGAAGATTAACCCTGGAAGGATTTCTATGCTACAATCTGTAGGCCTATGAGGAGGCAGCACGTCAGAGGCCTTTTTACTAAACACCTCCTGAAGGTCCCAGTATTCTTTAGGAATTCTTTCCTCTCTTTCCAGGTGCTCCATTGCAGCTGCAGCCACTTCATTTGGTGATTTAGCCACACATAGGGAGGGGTTCTCCCTCTCTATCCTATGCTGTTTAGAGCGAATGATAGCACGCCCGTCCTCCAATTTATTCACAGGTTCCATTTCCAGAGCCATGGCAGACCCAGCAGGAGAGGTTGCTCCATGCCCGGGGCCATGATAAAGCTCAGGGTTTCTCAGTAATTGCCCATGCTCATTTGTATTGGTTCGGTTATGAAATGGGTGGGACCTCCCCGTGATACCAACCCATCTAACTGGCAAAATGTGATGGGTCTGCTCAATGATCTTAGTCTTAGGCCCATCTTTTCCATGATAACACACCTTGTGCAACCCGAGTATAGAAGGGCTAGCATCTTCCCATGGGCCCTGGTAGAAGGGACTTGTAACTTCACTGGGATGGTCAAGGGTCCCCCCCTCGGACTTACCAGGAGATCCTCGTTGGAATCAGTTTCGGAATTGCTTTCATCAGTGCCGGTTGGAGTTCCCAGCTCACCCTGTTTTGGGGGAGTGAACTCAACAACTTCCACTCCTTTCAGGGCGACCTCACAAACCTTGGTGGGCAGTTTGTCAGCTCTCTTCCCACCACCAGGTGCATAAATGCATAAATCAGCAGACAGACTACCCAAAGCAATAAAGCAATAAGCTTGTAGCGAGAGGAGGCTGACAGGCAGTTCTGGTGGCCATCTCTAAAGAAAGATCTAGAAATCTATGTGGCTAGCTGCCCTGTCTGTGTAGCCACAAAAAGAAGGTGGGGAAAAACCCCTGGGCTATTGCAAACTGTAGCAGAGCCATCAGAACCATGGAGAGAGATCTCTATAGATTTTATTGTAGAATTGCCAGAAAGTGGGGGTAACACTGTTATTTGGGTCATAATGGACCTTTTTTCCAAGCAGGTTCACTTTATTCCTTGCCAAAAGATCCCCACTGCCAAAGCTCTTGCCAAAATGTTACTACACCACATATATTGGCTGCATGGTGCCCCCCAAAGGAACACATCCAATCGGGGGGATTCAATTCACATCAAAGTTCTAGATAATTCCTAAGCCTTCTAGATACGAATAAGGGCCTGAGTTCCTCCCACCATCCTCAGACTAATGGCAGGATAGAGAGAACTAATAGGATTCTAGAGCAGTACTTAAGATGTTTCATCAACTACCAACAAGGTAATTATATCCATCTCCTTCCTGTTGCCTTTAACAACTGGTTTCACTGATTTTAGAGTTGCCACTGGCCAGGAATTTAACCGAAAGCAAGAACTACCTGTAGAAGAACCAACCATACCTTCCATTAAGGAGTGGATACATCAACTACAAACACCTGGCCAGTGGTTAAAAAAAAACCTCTAAGCAATGCTAGAGTCTCTTTTAAAGCACAAGGTGATTAAAAAAAAAAAGAGAACAGAACCCAGACTTCTGGGGTGACGTCACGGTATTGTGATCTAAGAAATGGAGTCTTGGATTGATTTTCCACACTTGGAAGCCGGTAACAGTGGGAACTGACTTTGGAGAGGTCAGTTCTGTATAGGGGAAATTCTCAGGGTAACGGGGAGGTACATGATCCCCCGTTATGAAAAGAAGAACCCCTTCAGCACAGAAGAGATTGGCTGTAATGGTCGGATCTGGAGGCGTGATGGCCCATTTGTATAGAGAAGGAAGCAAGAAGTGGAAAAACAGCCAAAAACATTGGTGATCAGAGACGGGACAGTGAGTTACTCAGCTACTTCCCCTATTTAGTGGAATTTAAAAGGTGTGACAAGGGAGTCTCTAAAAGGAGGAAAAGCGGTGTGTTGGGCGGTAGAGCGGAACAGCATGAAAGAAGCTGAAGAGAGAAAAGAGGGTGATTGGAGGAGTTGAAAGGAAGAGAAAGGAAGGAGCTTGAATTCCAGTAAAGATTGGGACTAACTGGATTGAGATTTGAAAGTGAAAAAAAGATGGATTGTGGATAAACAATTTAAGCGACAAGGCTTGGTGTGTGAATTAGAGTGATAGTATCAGTGACAGTGCATATTAAGAGGAGCAGACATCTTGGACAAAGGAACTGGAAAGTAGTGAACAGAAGAGGATCTGACAGTGCAAGGAAGTAGGAGAGTGGAGAACTTGTTTAGAACTACCAAGAAACTTCAGGCTGGGGAGATTAGAGGCCAGGAGTGTATATTGTGTATAGTGTCTATTTAGAAGTAAATAATATGGTATATGTCTAGACTTTCTCCATTTTTATTATTTTTATTATTTGTTGTTTAATTGACTCCTGAAAATAGTGATATATTATAAGTTAGTGTATATAAATAGATAAATCTAATTGAAAATAATAATAATTATTGTCTCTCTTAGTCTTGTATCTTTGCCTATATACCCTTTCTTTATCTGAAGTAATATGCTCATGTTGATTTAAGTATTGTTAATTTAATTTATAGTGGAAATAGATATTGATAAGATTGGAAGATAAAATTAAACATCAATTATTTCTTTATTATTAAATATATTATTAACTAATTATACTATCTAAATATTTAAGTATCTGATTATTCTATTTAATGAATTCTAAAAATTGTAATTGAGGGAATATTCAATATTTAAGGATTCATAGTAAAGATAAACTCAGGAGGAGAAAGGAAATAGAACTTTGTATGGTCTTATGGAGGAAGTTCTTTAAGAAATTAGATATGTCAAATACAAAAACAGTGACCAAAGCTGCAAAAAAAGTTACACAAATGACTGCCTCGCCAGCAGAACAAAAACTGATATGGGACATGCTGGGAGGTGAGAAAGCAGGGACCTCAATAATCTTACAAAGCTTGCAGACAACTGTGAATATGATTCAGGAGGTACTTCTAAAAAACGCAAGAATTGATTGGGAAAAACCATGAAGAATTAAAAAACGACATGGATGAGATGAAAGGCAACATAAGAAAATTAGACGAGAGAATGGAAGAAATAAAGGAGTCAATGGTTAAGAAAGAACAGAGGATATAAGTAGTGGAGGAAAGAATGGAGCAGACAGAAAAAAATTGGAAGAGACAGAAAAGAAACTGATGGCAAAAAATTGAGAACTTGAAGAGGCAATAACATTTCCAGAAATGGAAATGGACAATTCCATGTTTTATTTGTGATTTCAAAATATCCAAGAAAATAAGGAAGAAGACTTCCTGAATCTTATGTTAGAATTGCTGGCAGGTAGTTTGAAGATTAGTAAGAGCAAATTACAACAAGGGATTGATGAACTGTATAGAGTGCTGTCGAGCCCAGCTCCGGCTTGACACATGATGCTACAGGGATATGGATCATGGGAGCAGCCCCTAATCAAAGATCCAAAGGGATAACATATCAAGGACTTGTTTGAGGGCTGAAGGGATCTGCCTTTGGCAAGCATGAGAAAGGAATCAGCACGCTGGTGGTTGGGATAGAGGGAGATGAGGGCTGGGTGTTAGGAAGAGCTGCTTGAGTTCCAGGATTTAGCAGATGACGTGGCACCTGAGGCTGTCAGAAGAGGAGGGAGAGAGTGGCCGGGTGTCCAATCAATGGAAAATGGGATGTTTAAAGGGGGCTGAGAGGCAGAAGCACTCAGCGCTGACTTTATACAGAGAGACCTCGACTTTTACTGAGACCCAGTTTGTAGCAGACCCAATAAAGGAAGTCACTATCAGAAAGAAAACCAAGTTGGCTTGTTTCTTCTCATGGCGTCTGACACAACTGTGGCTAGCTGAGAGAAAGTCAGCAAGAAAAAACAGCGCTCACCTGTTTCCAAAGAAACTGTCTGTTCCAGTCAGAGTGAATACCATGGCTGAAGGCATTTCTAAAGCTGAGGCTGAACCTGAGGTGTGTGGAGAGGAGGAGGAGGTGGTCGAGACAATGGCAGTGGAGGACAGTGAAGCCAGAGTGGTACATCCAAAGGAGAAGAGAATGGTGATAGAAAAGAAGAAAGTGGAAACCAGAGGAGGGGGGGGAGTCACGACCCACACAATCCTCCTCTGGCCATTGGTGGCACAGCTCGGCTCTGAGTGGCCCTGAAGTTGCTAGAGCCAAAACCCCTCCCCCAGTAGGACCCCCTTCATTCCAGGAATGGTGGGAAAGGAGATGGATGGAAGAAGATGACCAGGACTGGAATTATTCTACTGGAGTTGGGACTAGTTCTCAGGGAAAGGTTCGGGGAGGCCAGTTTTCGTGATGCCTTATATTGGCAACCCTGGGCGATGGGGATGGACTCTTCAGATACATGAAGGCCACTTGGGGGCACAAGGACTGATTCAAGATTCCACCTGGCCAGCCCTAAATTTAGACTGGAACAGGAGACTAGGAGGTCTAGGTCTTCGGAACAACATTCTGTTGGCCAGGTGGGAGTAGGACCATGATATACCTCCAGCACTGGGGGGGAAGGTACAGCCACCACCTCCCTACCTACCACTATATCCCTACCTACAAGGAGACAAACAGAATCATCCCATGAGACTGCTGGTAGCAGAGAAATGCCCAGGGGTTATGGCCAAGCACAATGGTGGGCTAAGGGGCAGTGGCCAGACCCTCAGCCTGTTTGGGGTCATCCACCCATTCAGGCCTCGTTTGATGAAGCTTCAGATCGAGTAAGCTTATTTCTAAACCAAGTCATAAGCCACTTTGATCTATATGGGCGGCTTTATCCCTCGCAATGGGCAATTGTAGTTGCAGTCACAACAGTATTGCAGAGGGAGGCCGTGGATTGGGTGGCTAGTCTTCACAGTGCCCATGCTAGAGAATTGACTGATCTGGGTATGTTTTTGGAAGCGCTGAGGGGAAGGTTTGAGGATGAATCAAGCACCAAAATAGCTGAAGGTGAGATACTTTCCCTCAGGCAGAAGGGTAGGCCGGTAAAAGAATACGTTAAAGAATTTTGGAACCTGGCAGGCCAATTGAGAACATGGCCAGAGAGACTGCTAGTCCACCAGTTTCATAGGGGATTAGATAGGAACATACGCCAGGCTTGTATTTACCGAGGATTGCCTGCACGCCTGGCTGATTGGTTTAAGGCGGCAATAGAACTGGACATTGGCTTACGGGAATTTGGGGGTAGGATACGTTAGTGCTAATCAACCGATTCAAAGGACCACAGACAGAACTACACCAAATGGTAGAGGAACCGCACCACCTTCCTTGCCGGCCACTATGGCTGCATCTCGTCGACCAACTTTCTGGTGTTTCCGCTGCAATAAATTGGGTCATCGTGTAACAGAATACCCTTGGCCACCCCCTCAGATGTCGGGGGTTTCGACACCAAACACCAGAGTAAACCTGTTGTCCTCCCTGCTCTCTCCACCCGGGCCTGTTATCAGACTCTGAGTCTGATAATGAAGATGAACGGCCTGTCATGCCTCCAGCCCCCAGCCCTGGCCCCATGCCCAGAGAGGATGTCAGGAGTGAACAGAGAAGCCCGATAAACTTCATTCCTACAGCGTGTGAGCAGGAAGCCAGCCACATGTTGGAATTACTGACAGCTGATCCAGCTGAAGAGAATTCAAAGTGGGAGGATACTCACTTCCGGAGATCTGAGAGGTGACGCCAGCAGAAGGAAGGGAGGGGCAGGCCTGGATAAATGCTGAGTCATGGAGCCACACCCCACAGCCTATATAAAGGACCTGCTTTTGGCATTCCAACTTTGAGTCAAGCAAAGTCTCATCTAGTTTGCTGATATCGGACTCTATCACTGAAGTCACAACTTGGACTCCTGCCTGCCCTGAGAAACCGCGAAGGAATTTGGCAAGCTGCAGAGGCTTCGTTGCCACGTTTGATACGGACTTCCTTGACCCGGTCGTCGGAGGGGGAGGGGGACACGACAAAACCAGAGGGAAAAGCTGTGGCCCATTCCTGATTGGACGAGAATGGCAACACAGACCCTGCCCAAAACTTCAAGTGCTCCTGGGAAAGGTCCTGAGAAAGATCCTGAGAGATCACCTGTGGATGGGGGTAGTGATGTTCTACCAGTAGTCATGAGGATGAGTCCAATGACCCCATGGTAAGCAGCCCTGTTCATTCCTTTGTGATCCCAGTAACTGTCTGAAATATAAAGACTGCATTGGGGTTGGAACACGGAACTCTGATTGATTCAGGGTGCACACGGTGCTTAATCAGTAGGTCAGTAGCATCGGGATTAACAGTATGTATCAAACGCCTGAAAACACCCATTAGATTCAAACAAATGGATGGATCTACCCTTGGGGGAACACCGACTACCTATGTCACGGACCTGATCCAGTTAGAGATTGGGGATCATTGGGAACATATACGTTTTCTAGTGGTAGAAAAAATGGTTGAGCCTATTATTATTTTTATTTTTTTATAAAAAGTTTTATTTTTACAATCATATCAAATAATTCATCCAATATACAGTTATATACAATTAGTCGGGCTTGCCCAGTCACCACCACCCTTTTTAACACTCTTCCCTCTTCTACCTTCTTTTACTTTCCAAACCTTCCTCTCCTTCTCTTATCTACATCCGCTCCTCCCTCCACCCTACACCTTCCTTCTCCCTCTACTATCCCTCTTCCTTCCTCTTCTCCTCTTTCCTACCTTCTACTCTCTCTTTTCTCCCTCCTCACCGTTCTAAAATGGTAACTATGCAGACCCGACCCTACATTAATTATATTTCTTCAATAATCCCTGTACATTAACCATCACTCCATCTCTACCAAACCCCCCAATTCCCTCCCCTTACCCCCACCCCCACCCCGACTTCCCAGAACAAAATGCAGGGTATCAAAACTAACAATCATAATCTAAAATAATTCCTAAATTATAATCTCTAGTCTCCCCACACTTAATCACACTCTCAATTCCCCTCTCCTTCAGAAATATATCTAATAGAAAATATTTCCTAAATTTACTCATATGCTATTCGATACTTTTTTATCTGATACTTATTTTGAATATAATCAATCCACATTTTCCATTCTAACATATATTTTTCTTGTGTATAGTCTTTCAAGTAAGCAGAGATTTTGTCATCTCTGCCAGATTTGATACTTTGAGTGTCCATTCTTCGATTGTAGGTAATTCTTCTTTCTTCCAATACTGAGCAATCAAAAGTCTTGCGACTGTTATTAAGTTCAAAATCAATTTAGTCTCTATAGCTGTATAGTCCATAATTATTCCTAGTAGAAAGAACTGCGGAGTAAACTTAATCTTCTTTTTCAAAATATTCTGCATGATCCACCATACTTTAATCCAAAATGCTTTAACTTTTTTACAAGTCCACCATATATGGTAATAAGTAGCATCTTCACAATCGCATCTCCAACATTTAGCAAGATCTAATATGTGTTTCTTGTAAACAGGTAATGTCATTTTTAAATTGTTTCAAATAATGAAATACTTTCCTTCTCTTCTGCGGTGAATTCAGGCCATTAACATTCCAAGATAATAGTTTAATTGCCATTATCGCCGAAGGAAACTTTTGGAACACCAGCCACAGATCACATTTTACTTTAGGCCTTGCTCCTCCCACTGTTTCCGTTGTAGTAGTTGCCAGTTGTTGTTGTGCCTTCATCTCTTGTTCCTTGCGTTTAGCAGCAGCTCTTGTCAGCCTTTGTTCTTTTGAATCTAAACCCGTCGTAGGTATTTCCAACACTTGTAATAAATCTTCTTCCATCACAATCTGTTCTTGTACCTGCTTCACTTCTCTTTCCTTCACTTCAGCCTCCCTTCTTCTAGCTTCCAATGGGGGAAGACTTCCAACTTTTAATACCTCAACATAAAATTCTCTTGCTTTTCCAACTGTATTGAAACGATGTACTTTCCCTGCATAATATACTATTATACCAGTTGGAATATCCCATCTATATTCAATCTGATGTTTTTTAAGTTCATTCACCAGGAAGGCAAATTCCTTCCTAGCCCTTAACATTTTTGGTGGAATTTCCTTTAATATCAAAATATCTTGACCAGCAATCTGAATCTTCTCCCTTATATGAAGCTTGCAAAATCTGATTTCTCACTGTTCTGTTTGTAAAATAAATAACAACATCCCTTGGCAACCTTTTTTGCCTTGCTATCCAAGAATTCACACGATATATTTTATCAATTTGATAAGCCACATCTGCTGGACGAGCTGCTAATATCTCAGCAAATACTTCAGAAAAAATTTCCCTTAAATTCTCTTCCTTATTTTCTTTCAAACCTCGAATTCTAAGAGCAAATTCCATATTTCTATATTGTATCAAAACTATTTCATCCTCTGTTTTTTCCATTTTACTTTGAAATTCATCCATTTTATTTTCTAATTTTAAATTATGTTGCTTAATTTCTTCAACCTCCTCTTCCAATAAAATCACATTCGTTGCCAAACTTCGTACTGCCATTACAAATCCTTCTTTAACTTCTTTATTTCCCACTTGAATTTCTGCTATCTGCTCTTTCATTTCAGACATCTCATCAGTTATTACTTTAAATTTTTCTTGCATAAAGTCTTTTAAGTTCTCTTGTAACGCCTCTAAATTCAATGTTCTAGTCTCTGCTGTATGAGCTGGAGAGGCACCAGCTGATAAAGTTCCAGAGCTCTTTGTTACAGTAGACTTTAATTGTTTGGCTGCCATCTTCTATAAAATTATTTATTTATTTATTTCCAACTTAATATTCACTTTAAATCTTCTTAACCTCTAAGAAACACAGTCTTTTAAAGCAGTATTTAAAAATCTCCCCTAGATTCTATCAGCAGGCAGCAAAGGGTTAAAGAGTAAAAGCAGCAAGTAACATGCAAATTACCAACTGCAGACGGCAAACGCTGAAAGTATCGCTTTCGCTTTCCACTTGTTAACTTGTTAACAATTTGCCTCCATTTTTTTACTGTTTTCAAGCTTGTTACAAAGTATCGGGGAATCGGCTTGGCTACTTGCATAAAGTTCTCCCACTTTCGTTCTGTCCGGTATAATCCTTTATTGTCCAAAATAAATCTCGGCGTTTGGTCGTGGTGATTGGTTCCGCCAAAGCAGAAGAATCCTCGGATCTGGAGCACTTCGGGTTGCTGGAGGGAACTTAACCCTTCAAACCCTTTTTTTCTCAGGGGCTTTAGGGAAATTCAACCTCTGCCCTCAGCTCACCACCTTCTCCTTCTCCCGAAGAGGGGGTTTTCCGAACCGCTGGACAGCAGATTTAAGCTGTCCTAGCGATTCCACATAATCCAGAGGTTGGTGATCGTAAAGATCACCGCCATCACCTACGGTGCCAAACCGGAAGTCGGTTGAGCCTATTATTTTAGGGTTAATGTGGTTGGATAAATGGCGACTGACCGTATGGTAGGAAGGCGGGTATCGTAAACTAAGGTTAACACTGGGACCAGAACCACCATTTTGACCAGGCGGAAAGTGGAAAAAGGGGTATCATACAAGAAGAGACCAAAAGTGAAAAAAAGGAGGAGTTCCCGAATATATACGAGGATTTGGCACAAATATTCAGTGAAGAGGAGTGTGAGGTCTTACCTCCACACCATGCAACAGATTGTGCTATCGAACTGACACCTGGAGCTAACTTGCCAAAACCTCGTATGTATTCAATGACCCCTAAAGAACTCGACGAACTACGGAAATACATTGATAAAAACCTATCTAGGGGGTTTATTTGGCCTAGCCGTTCTCACATGGCAGCACCCGTTTTGTTTAGGGGGGAAAAAGATGGCGGTTTACGTCTATGTGTGGACTTCTGGGGCCTGAATGCGGTTTGTGTTGAAAACCTATACCATTTACCATTAATGAAGGATTTACTATCTACCCTATCAACAGGAAAAATATTCACAAAATTGGATTTGAGGGAAGCGTACTACAGGGTATGTATACGACCAGGGGATGAGTGGAAAACAACTTTCAATTGCCCTTTAGACAGTTACCAATTTAAAGTAATGCCATTCGGCCTACAGGGCGCTCCTGCTGTCTTTATGCAGGTCATTAATGAAGTATTGTATGAACATCTGTACCAGGTTTTTTGGTATACTTAGATGATATATTAATATATACCAAAACTATGGAGGAACACACTCAATTAGTCCGACAGGTCTTGAAGAAATTATTAGTTGCCAGATTATTCAGAAAACTATTGAAGTGCAAATTTCATCGTACAGAGATAGATTATTTGGGATATCGTATTTCAGGAGAAGGAACTGGAATGGATCCCAAGAAGGTGAAAACAGTACTAGAATGGAGGCTTCCGGTTTGGCTCCGCTGTGTTAATGGCGGCAATTTCAGTCCGCCCGTTCTTTGTGATTCTGTGAGAGCTGTTTAGACAGTGCTAATCTTCTGTCAACAGCTCGTAAATCTCTGCCTCGGGCAAAGAGGGGGAGATGAGCATTTGAACTGAAGTTTGAGCCCCCAAGAAAAGCCCCAGAATGATTTCTGGTGGTTTGATGGGAAACGCTCCTTCGATAGTTCAAAAAAGCTCCAGAGTCCAGAACGCCTCTGCAAAAGCAGAGCAAAACGCAGCGTCCATCTCCGTGACTGAAGAGGATTTATGATAAATTTTCAACACGGAAGAATCGAAAGCAGGAAGGCTGGCATTTGCTTGTAAGATGATTTTAACTCCCTGACAGAGAAGTTATTTGAAGAGTGGAGATGAAGAAAGATGGCGTTTTGTTTTTTGAAAGTGAAAGCTAAGGAAATGCTGATTACAATTGTTGGTGTGGAACCTCTAAGAAGAAAATAACAAGTTTTTTTTTTTTCTAAATGGAATTCTTTTTTTTAAAAAAAAAAAAATCTATTTCTTTTTTTATTATCTTTTTTTTTTACAGTGTTTAAGAAGAAAAATTTATTGGGTTTTTTTTTTCTTTTTATTCCCTCCCCCCCCTTTTTTTTTTTTTCTTCTTCTTCTTCTTGATATTACTTAGTTTAAAAATGGCTTTTAAGCAAAGAGATTTAACCACTTCTAAATTATTGGAAATATCTTCACTTCAGGTACGGAAATTGAAAGAAGATATTAAAGACAGTCTAAGGAATTTTTTACAGGAGCTTATGGAGGCTCATCTTTCAGAAATAGATCAAAAATTTAATGAAATGGAGAGAGAAATACTGGATTTTAAAGATTTGGTGGAAGAGCAGAGTAAGGAGATGAAAAAATTAAAGGAATCAATTACTCCATTATTGTTATCTAGTACACAGACAGAAGAAAGACTGAATGAATTTAACCAAATTAATTTAGATTTGCAAAGGAAAATAGATGAAGTTCAAATTAATTTGAATTTAGAAAATAAAATAGATGATATTCAGGTTAAGGCTGATAAGGCAGAGGAAGAAAGGGTTATATTACAATATAAATTAATGGAATATGCTATAAGGGTAAGGGGTTTAAGAGAATTTAAAGAGGAAAATTTGAAAGAGATTTTTATTCAGGCCTTTGCCCAGATAGAGGAATGGAACCAGAAGATTTTGAAGTTAATATTGAAAAAATTTATCGTGTTAATTCCTGGTGGGCAAGGCAGAAGTGTTTACCGAGAGATGTGGTTATTTATTTTACAAATAAGAGGATTAGGTATGGAATTTTGCAAGCATTTTATAAAAATAAATTTCAAATATTAGGACAAGATATAATAATGATGAAGGAAATTCCTCCTAAAATGTTAAGAAAGAGAAAAGAATTTGCCTTTCTGGTGGATGAGCTTAAGAAACATCAGATATATTTTAGATGGGAGGTTCCAGCAGGTTTAACACTGAATTATAAAGGAAAAAAGTATTTTCTCAATACAATTTGTAAAGCACGAGATTTTTATACTAATGTATTAAAGATTGGGAATTCTTTGTTAACAGATGTTAAGTTGAATGGTGAATAGATGGTTGAAAATGTGTAAGATAGAAGAAGGGGAGGGAGAATGTTTAACTTTATTAAATATGATTATGGTTAATTTTTGTAAATGACTTATTGTGGATATAAATGTGTAATTTTAGGGGTACTATATGATATATTAAAGGTATAAAGGAATAGGAAGATGGAATATTGTTAGTAAGGTAAAGTGAAGATTTTAATTATTACAATTGACACTTTGGATATTTGTAATATTATTTGTTGTATATATAAATGTTAAAGATGTGAAAAGATGGACTATTGTTTACCCCTGAAGGTTGGACAGAAAAATTAAAGAAACTAAGTCGGAAATATGAACTATTTTTGAGAGATTGCTAAGGGAAGAAAGATATTTTAGAAGAAACCTTGGTGAATATTGGAAGATGGAACGTTGTTTTGATATTGATTGATGAAGGTTGGATATTAAAAACTACGTACTTTATTCAAGAATAAACACTAACTCAATTGGAAACTTTGGAGAATTCTAGGAGTGGAATGGTCTGATATATAATGGAGTGGAAGAAAAGTATCTTCTTTGTCTTTGGAAGGGGAGTGGAGGTTTTAAGGAACGACTATGGATTATGATTTGTGCTAGATTTTAATTTTTGTTGTTAGTTTTATACCCTGTACTCGGTTCTCGGAAGTCCTGGGGGTGGGGAGGAAGGGAAGGGAGGGGAGGGGTAGAAAATGGATTGATAGTTAATGTACAAAGATGATTGAAGATGTATAATTAATGTAGGATCGGACCTGCCTGGTTACTACTTTAGAATGAAGGGAAAGAAGGAGTAGAAGAGAGAAGGAGGAAAGAGAAGAGGAGGAGGAGGAAAGGAAGGAAGGAAGAGGGGAAGAGGGAGAAGAAAGGAATAGGGAGGAAAGAGGAGAGGATGTAGATAAGAGAGGGGGAGGATGGTTATGGAAAGTAGAAGAAGGTAAAGAAGGAGAGTAAAAGGAAAAGGAAGGGGGTGGTGACCAGGCAGATCCGATTAATTGTATATGAGGGTACATTAAATATGTTATTGGATATGTTATTGGATAAGAATGTCAAAATAAAACTTTTTAAAACAAAAAAAACAGTACTAGAATGGCAGGCTCCAACCATGAGGAAACAATTACCAAGTTTCCTCGGTTTTGCCAATTTCTATCAGCAATTTATTCCTTCCTTTGCCCAGATAGCTTTACCTTTGACTGACCTGTTACAGACTAAACAAACCGGGAAGAAGCCAAGACCAGTACAAGTGTTGGAATGGACATAAAAATGTCAGAGGGGACGTCCAGTGGCTCCGCGCACATTGGAGACGGCCCTTTCAGCCCGCTGCCCCCGTGATTCTGTTAAAGTCACTCAGACAGCGTAAATCAGCTATCTGATGGCTTGAAAACCCTTCCCTCAGGAGAAGAGGGAAAGGTGAGCAGCCGGGTGGGGGTAGAGCTCCCTAAGAGCTCCAGGAATAACTCCTGGGGCTCAAAAGGTGAGAGCTCCCTGTTTAAACCTGGCAAATGCTCCAGATCCGGGAAGTTTCTGCATTTTTGCAGAACAATGCGCTCGCGACCATCTCTGCTATCAAGATGAAGATATTCTAATTACTTTAAGCAAATGGAGCGGAGGCAAGAGGAAGTGTGGATGTTTGTTTTAGACCTCATCTCGATCTTTGAAAGGTATTTGAGAAGAAGGAAAATGGCAGATTTGGTTAATGAGGCATGAAAACAAAACTTAAGGAAGTCTTTGTTAACATTGTTAGCGCCTTATTAACTTTGCTTAAATTTGATGGATTTTATATCTAAGTGAAAAAATCTTAAAGCCGAAGGTCTATAGAACTGATTTACCCATTTCAAATAATTGGCTTGAAAAGATTTGACTTTGTTGCAATTTATAAAGTTAAAGTAAGATGGCTTTTAAACAAATACGGCCTGCTGGTTCTAAGGGAGCTGCTTCGCCAGTTCAAATACACAAACTACAAGAGGAGTTGAAAGAATTTCTGAAGGCTCAAATTTCTGCTCGAGACAAAAAACTTAAGGAAATTGAGGAGAAATTATTGGAAATTAAAAATTCTGCTACAGCTGAGAATGAAGGTTTACAAGAAGAAGTGAAGTCAGCCTTTATGACTATGATTGAATTTTATACAAAAGCTGGATGGAAAAGTGCATGATATTGATCAAATAATTTGAATTTAAAAAGTCAAATAGAGGAACTTCGGAACAAGGTGGCGAAAGCAGATGAAGAACGGGTTTTATTACAATATAAAACAATGGAATCTACACTGAGGATGAGAGGTCTAAAAGAAAAGAAACAAGAGAATCTAAAAAGGATATTTGCAGAAGCCTTTTCACAGGTGATTGGATTGACATCGATGGATCTTGAAAATCAAATTGAGAAAATTTACCGTGTCAACTCATGGGTGGCAAGGCAGAGACAGCTGCCAAGGGATATAGTGATTTATTTTACATCTAGGAAGATTAGGAGTGAAATCTCACAAGCCTCCTATAAAAGTAAAATTCAAATATTGGGTCAAGAGGTTTTGGTGTTGAAAGAAATTCCTTCCAAAATATTTAGGGACAGAAAAGAATATGCTTTTTTGGTAAAGGAGCTTAGAAACCGCCAGGTATGGTATAGATGGAATGTGCCAGCTGGACTAACAGTAAACTATATGGGAGGGAAGTATTGTCTTTTTTTTTTTAAAATATACTTTATTGAACTTTTTTACATTAAAAGCATTAAAAAAGGAAAAAAAAAAGCTTATATCATTTAACAGCTATTTGTGGTGTTTTTCATCTGACAATAATCCGTGCAATAATGACAAACATTAAATTCTACATATTTATATTCTTATTTTATCTATTGATTATGCTTAGTAACTAAATATTCCTATCTCCTTTCCATCCATCCATCCATACCACCGTTCCCATATACCATAAAATACTGATGTCTCTTTTTAAGAAGTATTGTCTTAATGTAGTTACCAAAGCAAGAGCTTTTTATGTTGAGGTATTGAAGTCTGGAAGTTTACCAGATTTAGAAGTTGAGGTGGGAGGAGAAGTGGAAATGGTTAAAAAAAAGGGAGAAGGAAGAAAAGCAAGCACAATTTGAAATTGGGGCTGTAACTTTGGGAGAAGAAATACAGAAAATAGCAGGGGAGAAGCATAGGATGATAATCTTTAAAAAAGAACAAGGAATAAAGAAGCAACATTGTCAAATGAAAAGTGTTTCCTTTTATGGGAAAGGGTAAACTGTTAGTAAAAGTTTCTGAATATAAAAGAAATAGAAAGGATAATGTGCATTTGTTTGAGTCTGTAAGTCAAATGTGGGTGTATTACATTTATGTTGTTATTATTATATATGGTGGATTTATCTATTTTGGATAAAAATTGAAAGTAAGGAAGGATAATTTAAATTCTTTTTTATATATATAAAATGTTTTATAGATGGTATTTGGAAATTAAGTTGGGTGTATTTGTTTTAATTTGCAAGTAAAATGAGGGAGATATATTTTATTGAGGTTATTTTATTAATGGTGGATTAGTTACTTCAGATAAAAATTGATGTTGGGTCTAAAGTGTTAGGGGGGGAATTAAAATAAAAATTAAAACAGGGAGTTGCTTAAGGTTAAAATGTTAAAATGGTTATAAAATATTTGTAACTTATTGTGATGATGCTAGTGTAACTTTGGAAGATGGATTATATGTTTGTTATTAAAGACTAGAGGTTGGAAATATTGAACTTGTTGGAAACTTCAATGTATCAGACGGAAAACCCACAAGAAAATATACCGGAATGAGGAAGATGGACTGACAATATTTAGAATAATTATTGGATGAAGAAACATCAAATATTTTATGAACAAACATTTCCTTCTTCTTTGCTTTTCTTTATGGAGAAGGGGACTTGAGGTTCTAGGGTAGGGATGGGAATTTATGGTTAATTAGGGTATTCTAGCTTATGATTGTTAGATCGTATACCTTGTATTCTGTTCTGGGAAGTCGGGGGGGAGGGGGTTGATGGTGGGTGGGGGGAGGGGCATGGGATGTAATGGGGAAAATTTTTATTGTAAAACTTTTTCAATAAAAAAAAATGTCAGGGCTTTTGAGAAATTGAAAGAAATGTTTGCATGCGAACCAGTGCTAAAACACCCCAATCAATCATTACCTTTTATTATACAAGCTGATGCTAGTGATGTAGCTGTATGGGATGTTTTACTTCAACAGAACACTCAGAAAGTCTTATAAACCTTGTGCCTATACCTCACATAAATTTACTCCCATTGAAAGAGGATGGGCTATATGGGAAAAAGAGGCATTTGCAGTGATGTGGGCCCTCCTTACTTGGCGACATTTACTTGAAGGAGCAGACACTCCGTTTGAAGTCTGGACAGATCACCGGAATTTAGAAGCATTGCAGAATCCCAGAAAATTATTGCCCAAACAGGTGCACTGGGTGCAATATTTTAGGAGGCTCAAATTCAAAATAAAGTATGTACCTGCAGGTAGAAATTTCTTAGTGGATGCACTGTCACGTATGCCACAATATGAAAGTAAAAGGGAGGAGGTGATACAGGCCATGATAGCGGGTAGTCAGTCAGTTGGTCAAATACAGCAGACTCAGCCAAGAAATCTTTGGTATGAGAAAGTCCGACAAGTGCTAACCACCAACACCTGGCTATAGGATGATAAAACTCTAGTATCATTTAAAGATGGTCTTGCCTGAAAAGGGGATAAACTATATATCCCAAAGGAATTATGCCTTGCTGTTTTACAAAGATGTCACGATGTTAAATCGGCAGGCCATTTTGGCTTCCTTAAAACATTACATCTAGCAAGACAGCAATTTTGGTGTCCTGGCCTGCATAGAGACGTTAAGGAATATACTAGGAAGTATAGGACATGTGCTATCACTAAACCTCACCCTGGAAAGCCTCTAGGTTTACTACAGTCAGTAGCTGACCCCGGGAGGCCATGGGATGAAATAGCGATGGATTTCATAGTCGACATCCCAGAGAGTCAGGGCTACACAGTAATCTGGACTGTGGTGGACCTATTTTCTAAGCAGGCACATTTTGTACCTTGCAAAGGATTACCATCAGCAAGGCAGTTAGCACAGATATTCATACAACACATTTATCGGTTACACGGAGTACTGAACTGAATAATATTTATTTATTTATTATTTATTTATTTTATTAGATTTCTAGACCGCCCTTCTCCCGAAGGACTCAGGGCGGTGTGCAGCCATAATAAAAATAAACAATTTACAATTAAAAATAAATTAAAAAACTTATTATACAGTTTGGCCAAGGAATTTAAAATATATAAAATCTAAAAAAACCCAATTTAAAACTTTAAAAATTTAAATTTAAAATCTTGACGATTTAAGAGAGCCCCGCGCGAACAAACAAATATGTTTTCAGTTCGTGGCGAAAGGTCCGAAGGTCCGATATTTGGCATAAACCAGGGGGAAGTTCATTCCAAAGAGTAGGAGCCCCCACAGAGAAGGATCTTCCCCTGGGGGCCGCCAGCCTACATTGTTTGGCGGACAGCACCCTGAGAAGTCCCTCTCTGTGTGAGCGTACGGGTCGGTGGGAGGCATGAGGTAGCAGCAGGCGGTCCCGTAAGTACCCAGGCCCCAAGCCATGGAGCGCTTTAATTTTTTATTTTTTAAAAAAATATTTTTATTACTTTTTTCTAACATTACAAACAGAAAAGAAAATACATTATTCCACCCTTGTGCTATACATAAAAAAGGAAGATTTGGGTCTTCGGATATGTCCTCATGATTGCCAAAATCCACGTTCTCGAGGTACAGGTACCGAGGCGTCCAATGTTCCAAGCGCATAGTCCACGAATGGTTTCCAAATCTTCCAGAAAATATCTTCTTTATACACACCACTTCTAATCTTAATATCACATGTCATTTTATCATTTAAAGCTAATTTCCACATTTCAGAATTCCACTCTTCTATTCTAAAAATCACATCTAGTTTCCAATATCTAGCTATTATAATTCTACCTATTATAATCATAATTCTAATCAATTCTTTTTCATATTTTGTTAATTCTATTTCCTTAATTACCAACAATAATATAGTTTCCACTCTCAATGTTATTACTTTCCCCATCATTTCAAGGAGAAAATGATATTTGCCATGGAGCGCTTTAAAGGTGGTAACCAGAACCTTGAAATGCACCCGAAAGGCAACAGGTAGCCAGTGCAGTCTGCGCAGGAGGGGTGTTACATGGGAGCTACGTGGAGCTCCCTCTATCACCCGCGCAGCTGTATTCTGGACCAACTGAAGCCTCCGAGTGCATCTCAAGGGGAGCCCCATGTAGAGAGCATTGCAATAATCCAGGCGAGAGGTAACGAGAGCATGAGTGACTGTGCATAGGGCATCCCGATCAAGGAAGGGGCGCAACTGGCGAACCAGGCGAACCTGGTGAAAGGCTCTCCTGGAGACGGCCGCCAAATGATCTTCAAACGACAGTCGTGCATCCAGGAGAACACCCAAGTTGCACACTCCCTCCTTTGGGGCCAATAACTCGCCCCCAACAGTCAGCTGCGGCTGCAGCTGACTGTATCGGGGTGCCAGCATCCACAGCCACTCCGTCTTGGAGGGATTGAGCTTGAGCCTGTTTCTCCCCATCCAGACCCGTACAGCCTCCAAACACCGGGACAGCACTTCAACAGCTTCGTTGGGGTGGCCCAGGGTGGAAAAGTACAGCTGAGTATCATCAGCGTACAGCTGATATCTCACCCCGAAGCCACTGATGATCTCGCCCAATGGCTTCATATAGATGTTGAACAGGAGGGGCGAGAGAATCGACCCCTGCGGCACCCCACAAGTAAGGTGCCTCGCGGTCGACCTCTGACCTCCTGTCAACACCGTCTGCGACCGGTCAGAGAGATAGGAGGAGAACCACCGATAAACGGTGCCTCCCACTCCCAACCCCCCCAACCGGCGCAGCAGGATACCATGGTCGATGGTATCAAAAGCCACTGAGAGATCTAACAGGACCAGGGCAGAGGAATAACCCCTGTCTCTGGCCCTCCAGAGATCATCCACCAACGCGACCAAAGCTGTCTCCGTGCTGTATCTGGGTCGGCAGCCGGACTGGAACGGGTCTAGATAGACAGCTTCATCCAGGTACTGGGGTAGCTGCCGTGCCACGGCACTCTCTACAATCTTCGCGATAAAGTGAAGGTTGGAGACCGGACGATAATTGCCTAAAATAGCTGGATCCAGGGAAGGCTTCTTGAGGAGGGGTCTCACCACCGCCTCCTTCAAGGCGGCAGGGAAAACTCCCTTCAACAAAGAAGCGTTGATAATCCCCTGGAGCCAGATTCCCGAGAGGCCAGCACGAGCCAGGAAGGGCACGGGTCCAGTAAACATGTCGTGGTGTACAGCCTCCCCAGCAGCCTGTCCACGTCTTCGGGAGCCACAGGGTCAAACTCATCCCAAACAATCTTCACAAGACACGACTCTGCCCTCTCACCTGGATCATCCCAATTTCGGTCCAAGCCATCCCGGAGCTGAACAATTTTGTCGTATAGATAACCACTAAACTCCTCGGCACGTCCCTGCAACGGGTCATCCCGCACCTCCTGATGTAGGAGGGAGCGGGTCACCCGAAACAGGGTGGCCGGGCGGTTATCTGCCGACGCAATGAGGGTGGAAGCGTAAGAACGCCTCGCCTCCCTCATTGCCACTAGGTAGGTCCTAGAATAAGACCTAACTAGTGTTCGGTCAGCTTCGGAACGGCTGGACCTCCAGACACTCTCTAGGCGTCTTCTCCGGCATTTCATCTCCCTCAGCCCCTCGGAGAACCAAGGGGCCGGCCAAGATCTACGCCAGGTCAGAGGCCGCAAGGGCACAACACGGTCCAAAGCTCCAGCCGCAGCCCGTTCCCAGGCCGCAACTAGTTCTTCAGCCGTGCCGTGGGCCAGGTCCTCAGGAAACGGCCCAAGCTCCATCAGGAACCTCTCCCGGTCCATCAGGCGCCTGGGACGGAACCAATGCATTGGTTCCGTCTCCCTGCAGTGGTGGGTAGTGGTCTGAAAATCTAGGTGAAGGAGAAAATGATCTGACCATGACACCGGTACTGTTTCTAACTTATCTAATTCCAGATCATTTAACCACTGTCCAGAGATGTAAATTAAGTCCAGTGTGCCTCCCCCTATGTGCGTAGGGCCATCAATTACTTGAATCAGGTCCAAGGCTGTCATGGAAGCCTGGAACTCCCAAGCCGCCATCGATGACAAGCCCGTCGATGGCAGATTAAAGTCCCCCATGACTATAAGTCTGGGGGTCTCAACCACCACCCCGGCGAGCACCTCCAACAACTCGGGTAGGGCTGTAGTCACGCAGCAAGGAGCCAGGTACGTGATCAACAAGCCCAACTGATTCCGATGGCCCCACTTCACAAAGAGGGATTCACAACCGGCAATCTGAGGTACAGTGGCCTCCCTCGGCTCTAGACTTTCCCTTATAACAACCGCTACCCCCCCACCCCTACCTTGGGCTCTCGGATGATGAAATGCTCGGAAACCTGGCGGGCATAACTCCACGAGGGGAACCCCCTGTTGTGTCTTGTCCGCTCTCACCGCAGCGGAGGAGCGGGACACGACACCCCCCTCCAGGCCCAACCAGGTCTCCGTAATGCCCATAAGGTCCGCGGCTTCCCCCTGAATAAGATCGCAGATCAGGGGGGCCTTATTGATCACGGACCGAGCATTACATAACATCAACCGGAGACCAAGGCTCTGAGGACCATGACCGCCCGGGGAACGGGTAAAGACTGAGGGGCCGGAGCACGTGATCGCTTTGAGACAGCGAGCACGTGCTCCCAAAACTTGGTATGGCCCCCCGCTTCCGCCATATCTGCCTCTCCCACTTACCCTACAGATTGAACAACTCTCTACTCCCAGAACGAACCCATCCCCCT